>NC_086446.1:633485565-633835565 GCF_028390025.1 Pseudophryne corroboree
TATTTTAAACAGCAAACACAACTACAAAAAGCAATGTTGTTTTAGTATTTGGATTATACTTGCTTACTCTCCCGTGGCTTCCGAAAATTGGGTGGCGCTCCCAGCTGCCCAGAAGAGTTCCCACCTGTCACCCACTTACTGAACAAAAGTGGCCGATCCAGGTTGCTGATGACAAGTGTGACATATAAGTAACGCCATATCGCCATAAGTCACGGGCTGAGGTAGAGTGAAAGCGCTGCCCGAGCCGTAGACTCTGATGCCGGCAGCCGGGTAGCACATCTCTGGTGGCACATCAGACAACCGCCGGTGGTTGGGAACCACTGCACTACAGTATTCCCATTTCTACTAGTAACCAGAATGACTCCACTTCTAAGTGACAGAAGACAGGTAGCACTAGCTGAAGATCATGCTCCAGTTAGTTTGTAAGCTGTAGTGGGGTTGGGTATGACATCCCAGCAGTCGGGATCCCAATAGATGGTGGTAAGTATTTATATCCTAACACTAACCACTCCTTCCGCAATCTAACCCTAACTCCCCCTCTCCTCCTCCACACAGCCTAACCCACCCCCTAATTCCTAACCCCAATCCCTTTACTTACTTCTGGGATCCATTGGGATCCCACTGTCGAGATCCCAACTGCTGGTATTTTGACTGCATCCCCTGTAGTGTGTGGTAATTATGGTTAAGGTATCACATATCTTGGGCCTTCTCCAAGTTTATGGGTTAAAATAAAATAAAAGAATCTGCTTGCCTATAAGCATTTTGTAAAATAAACAGTAAGCTGCACAAGCAATCAGATGAAACAAAATTAGTAACTAATTAAGGAACATATGTTATAAAGCAATAAATGTGCAAACGTTGCTCAATTAAAAGTTATTTGGTAACAAAAAATAATTAAAATAAACATTGCTACATTAATGATAATTATCCATTTGAGTGGGGTTTAATGTTTAACACGAAAGCTTTGTAGATGCATTTACTATGGGCGAGCCCGATGTATACTTTCACACCAGCCGGCCACGCATGCGCCTTCGATCTGGGACAGTCTTTTTTTCTTTTACGTGCTTCACTAAAATTGTCAATGCAGGTGAAGGAGGAGCATTCTCCAGTGTGGAAAATAGGCTGGACCTTCTTTTGCATCTTGGGGACATCGTTACATCATTCCTTAGTAAATGAGATGCACACTTGTGTGTAAATGAATATGTTCCAGAAAAGAGGTGTATGGGATTTAACCATAGATGCCAACCCTCCCTCATTCTGCAGGAGACTCCCTGAAATAGTAGCAATCTCCCTCCCTCCCTGAATAGTCCCTCAATCTCCCTGAAAACAAGAGAAATCAGAGATACATACATTCAAATGGGAACATCAGTGCAATTTCCCTGTATTGTTTATAAGGCACAATGATCCCTATGCCTACATGCATATTAAAGGTTTCTTGTGGCCACTTACAGTATATGGAACCTCTTGTAAAACACAATACACAAAAAAATCCTGCAAAATATCAGCGTCTTTTCTTAAACAAGTAGATCTTACTAACTTTGGGGCTCATTTACATTTGGATGTAAGTTATTTTTATGACACACCTCTCAGATGTAGCAGTACATGACCGCACTGATAGGTGTTACTTTCACATCTCCCTGAAATGCTTTTTCAAAAGTAGGCAAGTATGGATTTAACCCCATCAGCATCATGCAGGCTGTGCATTTGCACAGTACCTGGCTGGTGATAGAGGATAGAGTCAGATATATACAGTAGGTCAGGCTGTGGAGATGGATACATGTCCCAGATGTGTGCAGCTACAGTAGGTCAGGGCGTTACACCTCCCACTCAGGATCTTTATTCCCCTCCTGTCTCCCGACGATTTTTTTGTAAGTGACAGATTCACTTCTGGAACCTCAGAGCAGCCACGTTACATTGCTCTGTCCCTGCAGGAATAGACTGCAGAGCACTACCATTCTTCTCTTACTGAAATTGGCACTCTAACTAAAATCGTCATTGCTCAGCTCCCTTTTGTTTTATATTAATGTTTCATACACCTAAACCTTCCTCAACAAATGCTCCATAAAATTGTGAAACCCACATCAAAATCTGTCCAGTGGTTCTCAAGATTAGCCTGAACAGATAGACAGAAACAGACACCTACCTGGGACTTTATTTTTTTATATTAATAGAGAGAGAGAGAGAGAGAGAGAGAGAGAGATTATATAATACATATAGATGCTGTTGCACACATCTGTATAACGTACAAGGGAGGTGCAAGCCACACCCGGGTGTCACCTGCCGATGGGTGACACCAAAATACCAGCACCTGCTCAGTGAGACTGAGACCTATTTTTGTTGGCGTGCACCTGGTGTCAGAAGGGGTAGGGATGCCTCTGAATTAGAATACAACATCCCCAATTCTATGAATTTTAATCAAAAGTTCTTTTCACAAACAATGTTTTCTTTTATACACACATAGAAATATATAATTCTGGCACAATCAATATAGTTGGCATGCAGAAATATTAACGCTTAATTTTTATCAATCTGTCCACCCTCATAGGGGTATATTCAATTGAAGTCGAATCCATTCCGACATGCATTTGTCGGAATGGATCCGACAAGGGCTATTCAATGACCATCTCAATCTGACTTTAAAAAAAGTCGAATTGAGATGAGGGAGCTGAGATGGGGGAGAGCCGCAGGGAGACGGGGAAGAGCAGCGCTACAGCAGTGGCTCCAGCAAGCGTAGCAGGAGGATGTGTCACAGCCGCCTCTCACGGCGCAGCGTCCACCCACCCCAGCAAGCAAGGTTGCTGTACGGTTGCCAGCTGGTCATCATCATGCTGTCATGCTGACAGACCTATTTTTGTGTGTGTCCGAATGGAGCTGGAGCTACATCCGCCCCATTGTTAATCTGATACTGAACACAAGCGTCATATATTTTTTAGTCAAAAAATAAAAATGAGCGTTGCATTATACATACTACTGTTCCCTGATAACACAGATACGGAGCTTTTCTGCAAAATTGCAGTGGCCTGTTTTTTCCGCAGTGGAGACCGTATATATATATCAGTATGACATGCAGCATGGGGTCCCCCTGCCATAATGACAACGAACCCCAAACGGTTCAGCCCGGGGCACAGCGTGGGATCCCCCTCCCCAAGGACAACCAGCCCAGACAGAAAGCCTAGGGCTTTGGGTGCATAGGCACTAGTGTAACTAAATGGTTAAATAATATTGTTCTTTCTAGGTGGACTAGAAGTCCCAAAAAGGCTGCCTGGGCATGATGGCACATGTCAAACCACAAGTCCCAGCATGTCCAGACATCAAGGTCCTGCTGGTACCTGTACCCCACCTGTTAAAAACACATATTAAAAAAAAGACAGGAGACATTCACCTGAGTATTCTAGTATTTTAATATATAAAAACTCACACAGCCTTCTCTGATCCATTTACTTTACTGCTCAGTATATGTAGCATCCCTGACTTTTGGCTATTGCTCCTCCCAGAGCCCCTTCCCGAATGAGAGGTCACTCTGGGACACGATGGAATGGATGGAGTCACACTGATTGTCAAGCTCGCTGCAGTTCCCATACTCTGACCAATCAGTGTGGCCGCTTTCATTATTAAGGAAAGTGTCCCAGAGTGACCTCTCATTTGTGAAGGGGCTCAGGGAGGAGCAGCAGCTTTTTCTCTGGCTGGGTCCACAGGTATCCACAGGATAACATTGGGATATGCCGGAGTGACAGCGGAAATGGCACCAAACGGTCACGAGCTTTCAGTACAGATGCATCGGGACTTCACCATATAATCCCGCCCACTGAGTCAAATCAGTTTTTTGCTTGGTGCGGCAGGAGCCGGACCAAGGTCACTGGGCTGCTGTTAATAGCAGCCTGAAGCTTTTATTATTTTATTTTTATAGTCTTACTATGTTTTTTTGAGTGACTTTTCTTAACAGCGTCTTAAAGGCATATTAGAAAGAGTCACTCCAACAACTCTCCACCGGGTCGCAATAACGCTTACCTTCACGGTATAGTGCTGTCTTGACGGGTGTCTGTGTCGGATGATTCTAGCAGGTCCAGCAGACGTAACCAGGCTGTGGCCGGAGCATGGGGAGAAGGTAAGTCAATGGATTTCCTCTTACTAGGGGTTCCGGACACAGCTACACTGTATTGGTGGAGACTACAAACAGTGTGTTGATGCGCCGACCACTCTTAGGTGTGACAGCGCTATGCTCTAGGGATCATAGGCGCCAGGACTAGGTTAAGGCTGCGATCCTTAGAGTTTAAGTCAACAGGGGGAATTAGACACTCTCCTGGCCGCCCCTCCCCCAAGTTCATGACCAGTTTCCGCGCGTCTCCCGTCCATGAACTGAATGACCTCACTTCCATCTCAGACGCTACCACGAGGTATTCGGTCGCAACTTAGACGCTGCAGTTGTGTACACTAGAGATTGCCGGACCGAGTCGCAGGCCTTAGCGTCTGCATACACGTGGCATTCACTGAGCGTCTGTGTCCGTTAGTGAGCGTCCGTGTCTCTCATCAGTTATCAGAACGGCAGTGTACACCAGTAGCGTCTGAATCCACTCAGCGTCTTGCGAGCGTATTTGATGGATATGGAAGTGTGGTGAGTCTCCCTGTATCCCACTCTATGGAGAAATGGGTTATACAGTACTAAAAATTCTCTCTACTTGTTAGAATTGTTAATTTTTGGTACATATTGCATATGAGACCTGTATATTACTGTTGTTTTCTGCATGATATGTCTGAAAAACTGGTTAAAAACAGAAATACAATTTTTCCTACTAACTTGTAAGTTATTATGATGGTGATTGTATTCTCATATGACAATGTTTAATGTTTTAACATGTGACTGACTGCTAGTATGTGTGCTGACTTTTATATGTTGTCAGTTCTGTTCTGAACCTCAATTCAGGTGCACGGTTGTGGTCAGATTGATTTCACTTCTATATATTTTATATAGGTGATTTTCAGTCACAAATTGTGTAGTCATAAACAGAATATTACCATGTCTATGAGCGGCAAACGTGACGAGGAGACTTTATCAGGCACTCCTACATCCTTACATGTTTATCTTGTAAAACAGGGTTGATTGGTATAGGCCAGTTGGTCACTTATGAGGGGTTATGTGCGAACTGTTTTGCTTTTCAGCAAAGTAAAAAACAGGAATTGGTTCAACAACCAGCAGAGCCACCATGGAGTATGTTCACACAGACTTTGTCTTCAATAGCGGACAGATTATCTCCGGCAGTGCCACCCCAGGGAATAGGTTACACTGTTAACCCATACATGCAGCTCCCTTCCTATGGTTTGGTTCCAGTAGCTTCTACAAGTAACCAAGGTACAGGTAAGAATAAGTCAGATATGTCTATGTTGCAGACTACACAAGATGATACAACAGATGATGATACAGTATATTCAAATACTCCGTATGATGATCAATCGCAGAGTTTCAGCTCAGAGGATGTAGCTGAACTTATTGATGCAATGAACGCTATTCTCTCTTTGGAGGAAACAGACAAAACAGTGTCAAAATCTAAAGCACCTGTGTTTAAACGAACAAAAACAGTTAAAACTGAATTCTCAGCGTCAGAGGATCTGACGGAAATGATGAAAGAATCCTGGGCGATGCCCAGTAAAAAAATATAAGATTCCAAAAAAAATGGGATTCTTATTATCCATTTCCAGCTGCGGATTGTTCAAAAAGAGACGTTCCTCCGAAAGTAGATGCACATGTACTGCGACTCGTGCATAAATCTGCTTTACCATTGTCATCTACCTCACTAAATGATGTCACAGACAGAAGGGTAGATAGCTTCTTAAAAAATATATTTTCTCTCTCAGGAGCAGTGGTAAGGCCTGCTATGGCGTCAGCCTGGATGGCAAAGGCAATGGTAGAATGGATGGAGGAACTAGAGAATGGCCTCTCCTCTCTTAATAGGGAGCAGGAGTATCATCTGGGCCGTTTAAGACAAGCTGCCCAATATTTGGAAGAAGCAGCAATTGATATGGGTACGATTGCTTTTAAAGCATCTGCTTTGACAGTAGTCGCTCGTAGAGCAGTTTGGCTACGCACTTGAAAAGCAGATGCAGAATCCAAGAAAGAATTGGAAGCATTGCCTTTCATTGGCAATGTATTGTTTGGGAAACAATTGTCAGATATTCTAGAATCGGAAGCTGAATCCAAAAAGGTCAGATTTCCGGCTAGTTATAACCCTAAGTTCAAAGTTTCTGCCATTTCGATGGCAAGGCAAAGCGAAAGCTAAAGAGGAGTCTAAGCAACCCCAGTTCAATAGATCAGCCAGGGGTAGGAAGCAGTGGGCTAGTAGAAAGCCAGCTTCCAAGCCTGAACAGAAACCATCAACCTGAAGAGACGGGCCTCCACCTGGATGATTCCAGGGTTGGGGGCTGACTCCTTCATTTTGCACATATATGGCAACAGTCGACGACCGATGCTTGGGTGCAGAAGGTGGTATCTCGCGGCTATGGGTTGCCATTCAGGAGGCAGCCTCCTCAAAGATTTCTTTGCACCAGCCCATCTCGTATAGAGTCGAAGGCCAATGCCCTGCAAGAAGCAGTTCAGAAATTGCTTCAGTCCGGTGTAATTGTCCCAGTACCCCCATCACAAAGGGGACAGGGTTTGTACTCCAATCTGTTTTTGGTTCAGAAGCCAAATGGGTCATTCCAACCAATTCTCAATCTCAAAATGTTAAACAAATACATTTGGATTCCAAGGTTCCACATGGAGACTTTATGCTCCATAGTGTTGGCTCTGGAACTGGGAGATTACATGGTATCTCTGGATATACAGGATGCTTACCTACATGTGCCTATAGCAAGGTCTCATCAATGTTACCTCAGGTTTGCCATCCTCCAGCAACATTTTCAGTTCCAAGCCTTGCCCTTCGGGCTAGCAACAGCACCCAGGGTGTTTACCAAAACTATGGTGGTGATGGCAGCTTATCTCCGCAAGTAGGGGATAAGAATATTTCCATACCTCGACAACCTGTTAATCCTAGCACATTCGCAGGAATTACTTTTGAGCCATCTTCAACAGACAGTAGTTTGTCTAAAAAGACATGGGTGGCTCATAAATTGGGAAAAGTCGTCTCTGAATCCGTCACAGCGGATGGTTCATCTGGGAGCCATATTGGATTCAGGTCTACAAAGAATTTTCTTACTAGAGAAAAAATAGGATTTTAATACCTACCGGTAAATCCTTTTCTCTTAGTCCGTAGAGGAAGCTGTGGTCACTTCAAGAACCATGGGGTATAGACGGGATCCGCAGGAGACATGGGCACTTTAAGACTTTCAAAGGGTGTGACCTGACTCCTCCCTCTATGCCCCTCCTCCAGACTCCAGTTTAAGGAACTGTGCCCAGGGAGACGGAAATTTCGAATAAAGGATTTATTGTTAAACCACGGTGAGCATCTTACCAGCTCACACCGCAAGCATGCCGCAGAACGTGGCATTCAACAGAACACAAGCCAACGGCATGAAGAAATTTGCAGCAATATGCTGACCAAAAACCGTAACACAACCTGTGTGTAACCACAACCAATAACTTCAGATACAGTACGCACAGGGACCCACGTGATTGAATGAACTGCAACACCACATTACGATCCCATAGTGCCACTGGAGGCACAAATGAAGGTTGAACGTGCAACACGCCTTCCACGCAAGACTGAACTTCCGGAAGGGAAGCTAATAGTTTCAGAAAGAAAATTGCCAATGCTGAAATCTGGACCTTAATGGAGTCCAACTTCAGTCTGCATTCCCTCCAGCCTGTAGGAAATGGAGAAAACACCCTAACTGAAAACTCTTTCGTTGAAACTTTCTTGGATTCACACCAAGACACATATTTTCTCCAAAAACGGTGGTAATGTTTAGACGGTACTCCTTTCCTGGCCTGAATAAGAGTGGGGATGACTTCCTTGGGAATACCCTTTTGGGCTAGGATCCAGCGCTCAACAGTTATGCCGTCAAACGTAGCCGCGGTAAGTCTAGGTACACGCACGGCACCTACCGTAGTAGGTCCTCGCGAAGAGGAAGAGGCCCAGGATCTTTTAATGAGCAACTCCTGAAGATCTGGGCACCAAGCCCTCCTTGGCCAGTCTAGGGCAATGAAAATTGCCTGAACCCTTGTTCTTCTTATGATCCCGAGAACTTTTGGAATCAGTAGAAGTGGAAGGAATACATACAGAGACCGGAATAGCCACTGGGTCACCAGAGCATCTACTGCTATTGCCTGAGGGTCTGGAACAATATTTCTGAAGCTTCTTGTTGAGACGAGAAGTCATCATGTCTACTTGAGGAACTCCCCAAAGACTTGTCACCTCTGCGAAGACTTCTTGGTGGAGGTCCCACTCTCCCGGATGGAGATCGTGTCTGCCGAGGAAGTCTGCTTCCCAGTTGTCCACTCCCGGAATGAAAATTGCCGACAGAGCCCTTACATGTTTTTCAGCCCAGAGGAGGATCTTCATCACCTCTGCCATTTCCGCTCTGCTTTTTGTTCCGCCTTGCTGTTACATTGTCCAACTGGATCTGCACGGGATGATCTTGAAGAAGATGTACAGCATGCTGAAGGCCGTTGTAAATGGCTCTCAATTCCAGCATGTTCATGTGAAGGCAGGCTTCCTGACTTCAGCATTTTTCTTGGAAGCTTTTCCCTTGAGTGACAGCTCCCCAGCCTCGGAGACTTGCATCCGTGGTTACCAGGACCCAGTCCTGAATCCCGAACCTGCGTCCCTCTAGTAGGTGCGAGCTGTGGAGCCACCACAGGAGTGAAATCCTGGCTTTCGACGACAGGACTATCTTCCGGTGCATGTGCAGGTGGGATCCATTCTTCCAACAGGTCCCACTGGAATACCCTGGCATGGCACCTGCCAAACTGTACGGCTTGGTAGGCCGCCACCATATTTGCACTGATGGATCGACACTCTTGATGGTTTCAAAACTAGTTTTACCATTTTCTGGATTGCCAGAGCCTTTTCCACCGGAAGAAAAACTCTCTGAACTTCCCTGTCCAGAATCATCCCGAAAAGAAAAGATAATCTTTCCTGGAAAATTTATGATCCAACCATGTTGTTAGAGTATGGACAGGGAGAGCGCGATGTTTTGTACCTACCGCTCCCTGGATCTCGCCTTTATCAGGAGATCGTCTAGATAAGGAATTATATTGACTCCTTCTTGATGCAGGAGGACCATCATCTCCGCCATCACCTTGGTGAAAACCCTCGGCGCCGTGGAGAGACCGAAAGGTACCGTCTGGAATTGGTAATGGCAATCCTGAACCGCGAATCTCAGATAGGCCTGGTGAGGAGGATAAATGGGAACATGCATGTAAGCATCCTTTACATCTACAGACACCATGTAGTCCCCCTCCTCCAGACTGGAAATCACTGCCCTCAGCGATTTCTCTTATGTCCACATGTATCCACAGGGGTCCCACCCTGACACACCTGATTTGAGGATCTTTACAATCACTAAACCTCTTCCCTCTTGCATGGAAGGGTGTGCATGTGTGTTCTTATCGCTTGAATAGGTTTCTACCTAATGCTCCTGCCTAATTGCTGTGGAAAGAACTGATTTGACTGAGTCAGTGGGCGGGATTATATGGTGAAGCCCCGATGCATCCTGGGAGGCCAGAAAGCTTGTGACCGTTTGGTGCCATTTCCGCTGTCGCTCCGGCATATCCCAATGTTATCCTGTGGACATAAGAGAAATCACGTTATCAACGGTAAGTTCTTACCATAACGTATATTTCTGTATTCACAAGATTCTGGTTGTCCTTGGGGAGGGGGTCCCCATTTTTTGGGGTTCCTCACTTTCCCAGGGACTCCAACCATGGCAGTTTAGAGCTGGTTGCCATTTTGGCAGTGGGATCCCACTCTGTGTGTCCCCTGCTCTAGCGTGAGCTGCCCTGGCTAGTTCAGCTTAGTGCTGGTAATTGAATAATAAGGGAGACCCTATTGTCCGATATCAGTCTAGCATCAGGGGCCGTGGACTGGTTATAGATTTGATGGGGGGACCCCATGCCAATTTAAAAAAAAAAAAGTAATCTTTTTAAACCTTACTATTAAAATGGAGCCTGCACAGAACATATTGATATGTGTAGTGCTTCCCACCAACTCGCCTTCCAGAGGCAATTCTATTTTCTCTTACATCCTAGGGGATACTGTGAATCCATTTAGTACTATGGGGTATAGACGGGTACACTAGGAGCCATGGGCACTATAGAAGTTTGATTAGGTGTGCTGGCTCCTCCCTCTATGCCCCTACTACCAGATTCAGTTTAGAAAATGTGCCCGGAGGAGCCGCTCACGTCTCTGGAAGCTCCTGAAGAGTTTTCTTAATTTATTTTCTAAAGTTTGTTATTTTCAGGCAGGACTGTATGGCACGAGCCTGCCTGCTTCGTGGGACTTAGGGCAGGAGGAACGGCCCAACCCCACTAAGGGTTAATGGTCCCATTCCCCACTGGCAGGATGCTAGCTCATGAGGGAACTATTCGCAAGCCCTACCATGGCGAGCGTACATTCCCGCAGCACGCCGCCACTCCTAACAGAGCCAGAAGAATGAAGAGTGGGGAGTACTAAGCCAGCGTCCCCGGCTAGCGGGTCGCCGGATATTTTGGCGGCATGAGGGTACAGGGTACGCACGGCTTCTAAACAGGGCGGACTGCGTCTCCCGACTGTGTACGGACACAGATGCTGAACAGCGGACACAGTACCCAGTCTGGCAAAAAAAAGCCATAAAAGGAGTCTGTCTCCATTTTATGCATATAGACACATACAGCCAGTAAAAAAAGAGCGGAAAGACTGCGCGCCATTGAAGGGGCAGGGCTTCACTATGAGTGGGTCCAGCAGTACACAGGCTCCATTTCCCTACTGCAGCTGACAGAGGCGTTGACCGTCAGGAACGCGCAGCACCTCCAGATTACCTCAGCAGGACCAGGGGGTCATAGCAAGGGGGGGAGCGATTATCAGTGTACTAAGTCCCTAGTCTAGGTACTTAGTCTGTGACCTGGCTAAGCTTGGCATTAGCGATAAGGGCACCGTATGCTGGTTCCATACTCTCTCTGTGTCTCCCTGGAAGGGCACTTTGTGGATTAATTGTGCATTTAACCTTTTCCTGTGTGTGTGTGTGCTGTCACTGTTACAGTATGTCAGGCAAAGAGTGTGTTCATGTAGGGCACAGTGTTCCTCTTCTCCAAGGGGTTCACTAGTGTGTACTCAGTGTAGTATCCCTTCCCAGTCTAGCGGGGCAGAACCAGCATGGCTGGACTCCATTAGGGGAATGATTTTCTCGGAATGAGAAAGAGACACAATACTTAAGACAGTCTATGGCTGAGTTTATGAAAAGGACTCAGTACCCAAACCAGCGTCTCAGTCCCCTGCCATTTGTCCGCAAAAACGTACTTTGGCCCATATCCTGCAGTCTGACTCTGATGATGAGGGGTCAGAAATGGAGGAGGGTGAGGTGGACTCAGAGGTGGGGGAGGGTACTCTGTCGCAGGGAATAAAGGCCCTCATTCCGAGTTGATCGCTAGCTGCCGTTCGCAGTGCAGCGATCAGGCTAAAAATCAGCACTTCTGCGCATGCATATCGCGCAATGAACTTTCAAAAAAGCCGATGCAGTTTTACACAAGCTCTAGCGACGCTTTTCAGTCGCACTGCTGGTCGCAGAGTGATGACAGGAAGTGGGTG
Source organism: Pseudophryne corroboree (assembly GCF_028390025.1). Lineage (NCBI taxonomy): Eukaryota > Metazoa > Chordata > Amphibia > Anura > Myobatrachidae > Pseudophryne > Pseudophryne corroboree. The sequence continues at coordinate 633,497,280 of NC_086446.1, forward strand.
TTTCTGGGTGGTAACTGACCGTTTTCGGGGAGTGTGTGAAAAAACGCAGGCGTGCCAGATAAAAAAACGCAGGAGTGGCTGGAAAAACGTAGGCGTGGCTGGACGAACGCAGGGCGTGTTTGTGACGTCAAAACAGGAACTAAATAGTCTGAAGTGATCGCAAGCTAGGAGTAGGTCTCGAGCTACTCTGAAACTGCACAATTTTTTTTTTTACCAGCGCTGCGATCCTTTCGTTCGCACTTCTGCTAAGCTAAGATACACTCCCAGAGGGTGGTGGCTTAGTGTTTACACTGCTGCTAAAAGCAGCTAGCGAGCGAACAACTCGGAATGAGGGCCAGAGGCTCTCATAAAAGCCATCAGAGAAGTTATGAATATCCTTGACAAGGTGACAGAGGAGAGTGAGGAATCTTATTTTAATATAAAGAAGAAATCCTCAGCCACTTTTCCTGTGTCAAATGAACTAAATACCCAGTTTGAAGAACCATGGGTTAATCCAGATAAGAAATTTCAAATCCCTAAACGGTTGCAATCATCTTTTCCTTTTCCTCATGAGGATAGGAAAAAATGGGAGAATCCATCGGTTTCCAGGCTCTCACAGGAAATTGTATTGCCTTTCCCAGGTGCAGCCTCCCTAAAAGATGCGGCTGATCGCAAAATTGAGACTACGCTCAAATCTTTGTATATAGCTGCGGGGGTGGCCAAGAGACCCACTATAGCATGTGGGTGGATTAGGCGAGCCATTGCTAAATGGTCGGGTAACCTAATTGAGGGGTTAGATACCTTACCTCAAGGGAATATTGTTTTTCTCTTGCAACATATACAAGACTCTGCGAACTTTATGGTGGAAGCCATAAAAGAAATAGGCTTGCTTAATGCACGCACTACAGCTATGGCAGTATCTGCACGCAGGAGTCTTGGGCTACGCCAGTGGACTGCGGATGCAGACTCCAGGAAAAGCGTGGAAGGCCTACCTTTCAGAGGCGAGGCCTTATTTGGAGATGAACTAGACAAATGGATCTCCAAAGCTACTACGGTAAGTCCACATATCTTCCTTCTGCAGCTCCCCCAACTAGGAAGACCTACTCAGGACCCAATTTACAGTCCTTTCGGACTGCCAAGTTTAGGAGCAAGCAAAGAGGTTTTTCTACCGCCACTAGAGGTGCTAGAGGTAAACCACGCAAACCAGCAACTGCCGTTTCACAGGAACAGGGCTCAGGCTCTGCTTCCTCAAAACCTTTGGCATGACAGTGGACAGTGAGGCCTAGAAGACTGGCAGGTGGGAGCCCGGCTAAAATTCTTCAGTCACATCAGGACAAGATCGTGCCAGGATCCATGGGTCATAGATCTTATATCCCAGGGCTACAGACTGGAGTTCCAGAAGCTCCCACCTCACAGATTCTTCAAATAATGCTTTCCAGTTTCACAAGAGCCAAGTATAACTTTACAGGACGCCATTCGGTAATTTTTCTAGTTCCACCTCATCAACAAAACAAGGGGTACTATTCCAGCTTGTTTGTAGTACCAAAACCGTACTGTTCGGTAAGACCGATTTTGAACCTCAAGTCGTTGAAACCGTACTTAAGAGTGTTCAAATTCAAGATGGAGTCTCTGAGAGCAGTAACCTCAGGACTGGAAGACGGGGCATTCCTAGTGTCTCTGGATATCAAGGATGCATACCTTCACATTCCGATCTGGCCGCCTCATCAGGCTTACCTACGGATTGCACAGAATGACTGTCACTACCAGTTTCAGGCTCTGCCATTTGGTCTCTCCACGGTACCGAGGGTGTTCACCAAAGTGATGGCAGAGATGATGTTTATACTCCGCAAACAAGCAGTGAACATAATTCCATACCTGGACGATCATGTGATAAAGGCACCGTCCAGGGAGCGGTTGTTGGACAGCATTGGTCTCTCAACCAGACTACTCCTGGCTCATGGGTGGATTCTGAACCTACCAAAATCTCACCAAAATCCAACAGAGGCTTCCTTTCCTGGGAATGATACTGGATACAGAGTCTCAGAAAGTGTTCCTTCCCTTGGAAAAGGCAATGGTAATCCAGTCGATGGTTCGGGCTGTCCTGAAGCCGACCAAGGATCTCAGTGCATCTCTGCATATGCCTTCTGGTGAAAATGGTGGCTTCTTATGAAGCAATTTAGTATGGAAGGTTTCATGCGAGGCCCTTCCAGCTGGATCTGTTGGACAAATGGTCCGGATCGCATCTTCACATGCACCAGAGGATTTGTCTGTCACCAAAAGCCAGGATCTCCCTTCTGTGGTGGCTACAGACTTCTCACCTAGTCGAGGGTTGGAGGTTCTGGATTCAGAACTGGATTCTGCTAACCACGGACGCAAGCCTCAGAGGTTGGAGCGCAGTCACCCAGGGGGTACAGTTTCAGGGAAGATGGTCAAGTCAGGAAGTCATCCTTCCAATAAACATCCTGGAACTCAGGGCTACCTACAACACCCTTCTGCAGGCCTCATCTCTGCTTCAGAATCAGGCCATTCAAGTCCAGTCGGACAATGTGACGGTGGTAACGTACATATACCGACAGGGCGGAAAAAAAAGCAAAGCCGCAATGTCAAAGGTGTCAAGAATTCTCCTGTGGGCGGAAAAACACGCTGTGGTGTTTTCAGCGGTTTTCATTCTGGGTGTAGACAACTGGGAAGCAGACTTCCTCAGCAGACACAATGTCCACCCAAGGGAGTGGGGTCTTCACCCGCAGGTGTTCCAGTGGTTGACACGTCGGTGAGGATATCCACAGATCGACATGATGGCCTCTCGATTCAATAAGAAGCTCAAGCGGTATTGTTCCCGGTCGAGAGACCCACAAGCAGTGGCGGTAAATGCTCTGACAACTCCGTGGGTCTACCAGCTGGTGTACTTGTTTCCTCCACTTCCTCTGATGCCAAGAATTCTAAAAAGAATAAAAAGGGAAAAGGTTCAAGCAATCCTCATTGCTCCAGACTGACCACGAAGGGCCTGGTATATGGATCTTCTCGAGATGATGCTCGAAGATCTGTGGCCTCTTTGCAAGGATCTTCTGCGACAGGGCCCGTTCGTCTATCAAGACTTACCTTGGCTACGTTTAACGGCATGGAAGTTGAACAGCTGATTCTAGCCAGGAGAGGGATTCCTGACAAGGTCATCCCAACTATGCTCCAAGCCAGAAAGGGGGTAACGTTTAAACATTACCACCGTATATGGAAGAAATATGTCTCTTGGTGTGAGAGCAGACAATATCCTGCAGTGGAATTTCATCTGGGATGTTTCCTGCTTTTTCTGCATTTGGGAGTGGATGTGGGCCTACGTCTAGGCTCCATTAAAGTCCAGATTTCGGCCTTGTTTATTTTCTTTCATAAACAATTGGTTTCTCTCCCTGAGATCCAAACGTTCTTGAAAGGTGTTCTGCACATCAAACTTCCTTTTGTGCCTCCCACAGCACCTTGGGATCTCAGTTTGGTGTTGCAGTTTCTCCAGTCGGACTGGTTTGAACCGTTACAGGAGGTAGACATAAAGTACCTTACGTGGAAGACCGTCACACTGTTGGCCTTGGCTCCAGGAAGACATGTGTCGGAGCTAGGATCATTGTCTTACAAGAGCCCCTACTTAATTTTCCATGAGGACAGAGCGGAACTCAGGACTCATCAGCAATGTCTTCCTAAGGTGGTGTCCGCATTTCACATCAACGAAACCTATTTTGGTTCCAGTTGTTATGGACGCCTCTGCTACTTCAAAATATTTAGATGTTGTGAGGGCTTTGAAGTTGTATGTAAAGAGAACAGCTCACCACAGGAAATCGGACTCGCTGTTTGTTCTCTATGATCCCAATAAAATTGGGTGTCCTGCTTCAAAGCAGTCAATTGCACGCTGGATTAGGCTCACTATCCAGCATGCTTATTCCACGGCAGGCTTGCCAGTTCCAAAATCTGTACAGGCCCACTCTACTAGGTCGGTGGGTTCTTCTTGGGTGGCTGCCTGGGGTGTCTTGGCTTTACACCTCTGCCGAACAGCTACTTGGTCAGGTTCGAACACGTTTGCTAAGTTTTACAAGTTCGATACTTTGGCCTCTGAGGACCTTCAGTTTGGTCAATCAGTTCTGCAGTAACCTCAGCACTCTCCCACCCGGTTTGGGAGCTTTGGTACTTCCCCATGGTACTAAATGGATTCCCAGTATCCCCTAGGACGTAAGAGAAAATAGGATTTTAATTACCTAACAGTAAATCCTTTTCTCGTAGTCCATAGGGGATACTGGGCGCCCGCCCGTTGCTTCGTTCTTCCTGCTCTGTTACTTGGTTAAGTATGGTTGTTTGGTTCAGCTGTTGCTGTTTACAAGTTTTGGTTAGCATGGCTTTCCTCTTGTTCTGGTTGTGCTGGTTCGAAATCTCACCACTTTCCTTTTCTATATCCTTCTCTCTCAGTATGTCCGTCTCCTTAGGCACAGTTTCCTAGACTGAGTCTGGTAGGAGGGGCATAGAGGGAGGAGCCAGCACACCTAATCAAACATCTATAGTGCCCATGGCTCCTAGTGGACCAGTCTATACCCCATGGTACTAAATGGATTCCCAGTATCCCCTACGGACTACAAGAAAAGGATTTACCGGTAGGTAATTAAAATCTTATTATATGGGCGGGCGTCTCCATTTAAAAAAAAAAAACCCCATCAATTGTTGGTCCGATGTTCTGTTGCCATTGGGTTTTTCCTGGAAATTTCCATCGGATTTGCCTTTAGTAATTCTGCATTTTGCAATCTGATGGAAAATCGCAGGAGAACACAAACTTGATGCTATTATGTATCTCATCTCTTAAAAGTATACATAATGAAATATAAAACAATAATAGCTTGACAGACTCTTGCAGAATGCGTAACGTATGATCGAATAAGTAACGTGCAGAATATGAGGGCGTCTTTCAAGGGTATATACTCGTAATTACTATGTTGTTGTTAAAAATGTGGACACTAATGTCGGCATGTTTCATAATGTCGTCAATGATAAAATGTCTATGTTGACCTTATGCATTTCTACATTATGGAATGCATTATGTCAATATTTTGAACATATCAACATTGCGTATGTTGACATTGTAACCATGTCGGTATTCAGACAGTGCTGATATTCTAATGTCAACATTCAGAATGCCTACATTCCAAATGTCAACAGGGTATACCATACTCTTCAAGTGATTTAGAAAACGTTCTGCTGTTTAAGTGCAGTCACTTCTCCCAGAATATGGACAGTTACGCCAGAGACCTCTTCTGCCTCACGCTATGCAGTAATTCTTGCTGGGGTGACAGCCCTCTTTGTCTATATTGGCAGTAAATTTCACTTCTGTCAGTCAATTTCCTCTTGCCTTTTATGTGTCAATGCTTTGAGAAAACAAATAGCTCTTCTTGAAATTCTTGACAGGTGAATGTTACCAGAGAAGATAACCCGAACGAAGATCCAATATTTCTCCGCACTTTAGGAAAAGGTGACTGGTTTGGAGAGAAAGCTCTTCAGGGGTAAGTGGCATCTAATTTTCTGAGATTTCATTCCTTACAAAATAAGTTTTAAAGAGTTACAGTGGATTTCTGCAAAACAAAATAAAACTAAAACATTTAATTGTAACAGGTGAATTTTCTGCCCCTCAACTGATGACATTTGCAGCACTTTGGAGCAGATGTATTAACCTGGAGAAGGTATAAGGAAGTGATAAACCAGTGATAAGTTCAAGGTGATAAACGTATCAGCCAATCAGCTCCAATATGCAAATTAAGAGTTTGGAGCTGATTGGCCTGTGGTTTATCACCTTGCACTTATCACTGGTTTACCACTTCCATCTGCCCCTGTATCGGCTAAAAGTGTGAAAAAAAAACTTCTTGTGTGACATACCCTAGTGAAAATATGTAGAAGAAACTTACGTAGGACCCCAAGGCAAAACTGGTTGTTAATGTATGCAAGGTAGGACTGGTCCACAGATGAAATCCCCAGCTTCACGAGGGCCACACCCCCTCCCCTAGTGGTCATAACTTAGTTGAGCAGAGCTTGGTTTGTTTCTATGCTATTCAAAGGGCGGTATCCTGTTAGCCTCAGCAATTTTTCAGGCACATTTTTCCATGTCTATCGCGCAAAAATTGCAGTGAATGCGTGTTTCCGTTTCTCACTATGGCCCTCATTCCGAGTTGTTCGCTCGCAAGCTGCTTTTAGCAGCATTGCACACGCTAAGCCGCCGCCTACTGGGAGTGAATCTTAGCTTATCAAAATTGCGAACGAAAGATTCGCAATATTGCGAAAAGACTTCTCTGTGCAGTTTCTGAGTAGCTCGAGACTTACTCTTCCAGTCTGATCAGTTTAGTGCTTGTCGTTCCTGGTTTGACGTCACAAACACACCCAGCGTTCGCCCAGACACTCCTCCGTTTCTCCAGCCACTCCCGCGTTTTTCCCAGAAACGGTAGCGTTTTTTCACACACTCCCATAAAACGGCCAGTTTCCACCCAGGAACACCCACTTCCTGTCAATCACACTCCGATCTCCAGAACGAAGAAAAAACCTGGTAATGCCGTGAGTAAAATACCAATCTTCATAGCAAATTTACTTGGCGCAGTCGCAGTGCGAATATTGCGCATGCGCAGTTAGCGGAAAATCGCTGCGATGCAAAGAAAATTACAGAGCGAACAACTCGGAATGACTACCTATATCCTATTCCAAAATTGCAAAAATGGGATTCACGCGATAATTCTAGCCAGCAATAGCGGTGATAAGTATAGGAAAAAATGGAGAAACCCCTCAAAAAGCAAAACTAATATAGGAAAACATATATATAGAAGCCTATTATCGGTTATAATAAAAGTATTTGGTGTAATTAAATTAAGTCAAAAGGCTGTTGTATGCATTTTTAAAACAAATGTCAAAAATTATAGAAAGCTATTTTTTCAGCAAAATAAGTGCTGTCATTAAATTCGGGGTACATAAAAATGGGTATAAGTATATATATTTGGGTCATTGTAGGGAAAAAGTGGAAACAGACTGGTTACTCCCACCTGCAAGTCTAAAAACACTTGTCCCAATCAATGCACCCCAATATACATGTCCCATACCTTGTACCCCAATTTCCATGACTTTGCATTTTCTGACCCCAAAAATGGCATGTCATTATTAGCTAATAAAAATAATTAAAAACTTCTAGTGCCTAATTTAGTCATTTAGCGGGGTGTACAAGGGGTTGTGAACCAAACCTTTTTAGCACGAAATATTAACTTGGCATTACTTATCACCAGCTCTGAGCTGGTGAAGAGAAATACACGATAAGCCCTGTGGAAATGTATTGCCGGTAATAGGATGCAGAATTATTGCATTTGCGATAATTTATCGCAAAACATTAATTTTACAGCTTATAGGATACTGCTCAAAGTAAGTAGTCCTGACACACCCCTGTACCCTCCTTTATAAAATGGCCCTGTTCTTTGATGTTCTCTGTAATGCCTGGCCAAGTCGCTCTGCGGTGGCTGGCCATACTGCTTAAGCTTGGGCCCTACCAGTGCATTGCCTGGTAGGCCCTTTATTGGCAAATCCGACACTGACTATGTCTATGTTAAGCTTTACTTTTGCTTACATTTTCTTAATACTTTTCTGCAGCTTCGGTGTACTAACAATGGAAGGGTCAGTGAAGCAGCATCATTAATATAATTAATATTTCTGTTCATGACCTGTATAATTGTAAGCCTCCATTCCCCTTATACCCCCTGTTACCAGTGGAGTACCCCAGGGATCTGTACTTGGACCAGTGCTTTTTAATATCTTTATTGGTGACATTGAAAATGGCATTAAAGGGAAAGTATGCATTTTTGCAGATGACACAAAAGTATGCAGCAGGGTAGACACACCAGAGGGGTAAAACAAATGATTGAGGACCTAGGTAGACTAGAGGAATGGTCAAGAGTGTGGCAATTACAGTTTAATGCTAAAAAAAAACAACGCAAAATCATTGGGTCTCAAAAATCCAAAGGCTAAATATAGTAATAATGGCATTATACTGGAAACTACTGAGGAGGAAAGGGATCTAGGAGTCACTATTTCAGGTGACTTAAAGGCAGGTAAGCAATGTAACAAGCAATGAGGAAGGCTAGGCAGATGCTTGACTGCATAGGGAGAGGAATCAGCAATGCAATGCCACTGTTATTAGTACGGCCTCATCTAGAATACTGTGTTCAATTCTAGAGGCCATATATTCAGAAGGACATTAAAACATTAGAGACTGTACAAAGAAGGGCAACTAAAATGTTGCATGGCCTACATCACAAAACTTTAACAAAGACCAGGGGGGAAACATTCTTCAAATGAAGAGAAGTAATAGGACACAAGGACATGCACTGAAACTAGAGGGAGGTAGGATCAGGGGAAAATGAAGGATAAATGACTTCACAGAAAGAGTAGTGTACAACTGGAATAGCCTCTCATCGGAGGTGGTAGAGACTAAGGTGGTCATTCCGAGTTCTTCGCTCGCTAGCAGTTTGTAGCAGCCTTGCAAACGCTATGCCGCCGCCCACTGGGAGTGTATTTTAGCTTAGCAGAAGCGCGAACGAAGGGATCGCAGAGCGGCTACAAAATAATTTTGTGCAGTTTCAGAGTAGCTTCAAACCTACTCAGCGCTTGCGATCACTTCAGACCATTCAGTTCCTGATTTGACATCACAAACATGCCCTGCGTTCGCCCAGCCACGCCTGCGTTTTTCCGAACACTCCCTGAAAACGTTCAGTTGACACCCAGAAACGCCCTCTTCCTGTCAATCACTCTGCGGCTGCCTGTGTGACTGAAAAGCATTGCTAGACCCTGTGTAAAACTACATCGTTCATTGTAATAGTACGCCGCGCATACGCATTGCGCCGCATACGCATGCGCAGAAGTGACATTTTTTTGCCTCACCGCTGCACAGCGAATGAATGCAGCTAGCAAACAACTCGGAATGCCCACCTAAGACAGTAGAGCAATTTAAACATGCGTGGGATAGACATAAGAATATACTTACAAAGAAATAAGGATAAAATAAGGTTTGAGGTAAAAATATGGTAAAAAAAAGGGGCAGACTAGATGGGCCAAGTGGTGCTTATCTGCCGTCAAATTCTATGTTTACCCCTCATAGCAGTATGCAATATTATGGCTCTCCCCTGTCTGAGTGCTTTTGTATTCTTCACAAGTTTTGTTTATTTGCTATTTTACCCCTTTTTTGAATTATTTTCTACAAAGATCAATAGATATCTTTTAAGAGAACATAATTTAACAGCCGTCTCGTCTGAGCTCAAGGTTTCTAACAGGCGCGTGGAACAGTGAAGGAAACATGAAACAATTGCTTGGCTGATTGAATCTTGCTGCCGTGTCCTAGACTGGCGGGAGTATACCAAGCGAAACAAATGATCGGAGTTAAGAGGCTGCAGTATGCTAGTTAGAGCAACAATACATTCCCTGCAGGTAGATAAAATATTAAAAAATATCTGAAGGACAAAGATTAAACATATACCCTAACAAAGAGCATATGGATTTTAGGAGCCGTATTATCTCCATGAATAATGTTATAATATGATAGACTAAATTGTGCGTCATCACTGATTTGAAGTGACCAACGGAACCTATTTAGCTTCTTGTATTGTCTGCACATTATCTGTTCTGTATTATCTGTCCTTTATTATCTTACTCACCAAGAGGGATGAGGCCATACTGTAGTTTTGGGTTTCAGAGCTGCTATACCCTTTCCTAGTGTTCCAAGCATGCACTTCCGAGTCCCTTTATGTCTTGAAGAAAGGAAATATGTGGCAAGCCAGATCATTGCACCCAACATCATGTCTGAGACTGAGGGAGATATTTATCAAACCTCCTGTTCTAGCTGTAATCTTCCAGAATGTGCTGGATGAATTATACCTTGAATCTGATTGATTGCTATGGGTAACACATCCAATTCTTCTTTTAGAAGGTTTGATAAATCTCCTACTGGATTAATCGAGTCCTTTGGGTTTACTCAGAGAGTACGGTATGTATTTCACCAGCCATGATGTAGAAGAATAAGCTACTACACTAAGGGCCTGGCTTTGATTCAGGCACACTACTCGTGTTGGACATAGTTGCACTGCATACAATATGTGCCCAGAGTCAATGCACACAGAATTGCAGTTGCGATTGAGACGCATGTTTCAGAAATTACATGAAAATGTATTGGTCATCCTGGGTGAAAATAGGAGGTGAGAGGGAGGTAGATGCATATACTGTAGATGGTTCTTCTTATGGGAGAGTTGCGGGCAAGTCGCTGAAGTACAGATGGATACGCACTCATCTAGTGTGGCTCCATCTCATACTCCCGACGGGACTAGGCGTTCCGACCGCCTAGCCCCGCCGGGAGTGCACAGAGATGCTCCCATTCTAGTGAATGGGGTGCGTGCGTATCAGAGATGCGCGCGGGCCCCAGATGTGGCGATAGGCATGCCCAGGCTTGCGTGGCTAGGCACAGATGGAGCCATCATTAGCATGGCTCCATCTGTAGTTGCAAACTCAGAAGTAGAATCAAACTAAAATGCAGAATTGCTCACATTGTAGCAGAGCTGTGATTAGACTTTTTGGTGCCCAGTGCCAGAAAGAGAATTGCTAAACCCCCCCCATCATTTTTCTAATAGGGACATAAGGCGCACACCCTCGTGGGGAAGGGGTATGACAAAATTTGGGCACAAATCCTTTTCTGGGGCAACTCAGGAAATTCAACATCCAGCAGAAGCTGCTTATCTTCTACACAGCGATCGTAGAATCGGTCCTATGTTCAGGGCCATCTTAATAGCAGTGTAGGCCCCTGGGCAAAGCAATGCAGTGGGTCCCCTACCCATCCTGCAGCGGAAGGGGTGGGAGGTGCTATCAGGGGCATCTTTGATGTCTCGCGGGCGGTAGGGAGTGTTCTATCTTTCGCTCAGCATGTTGGATCTGGAGCAGTAATTTCTGCTAATTTATTCTTTTAGTGCAAAGATGATGGGAGATGGGGCGGGAGGGAGAACACTAAACTGTAGAAGGGGCATTGGGCTGAATGAAAGAGCCCCGGTACATGAATTACAGGGTGGCAGGGCATGGTTTAATACACAGGGGAGGGGTGGATAGTGGAGTGGGCTAAATATTTATCATTTTCTGGTGGGAGGACTGCTTGCTTTACTGCAGATATCTCCAGTTCCTGGCAATAAATTTCTTTGCCTTCAATGGGAATAAAAACTAGTTAGTCCCACCTTTCAGGAGGTGCTGGGGACTTGGGGATCAGAGTTCAGGAGGCAGAGCAATCCACCAATGAAAATATAAAACTGCATATTAGGCATGTGGAGCTGGAGCAGGGACCAGCTGCTGGAAGGCTGATATCTCTGGTTCTGGGCATAGTACAGACAAGCTGCCAGTGTCCACTGAAAGGGGGGAGTCCCAGCCTTTGTATTCTATCCTAAGAAAAACTCTAAATCAGATAGAACCCAAGATATCTGGCTGGAAAGAGCAATTAACAGGCTCGGATGGGGACCACTGCTTAGAAGTCGGATATCTCAGGTTCCCTAGGGCCGGTTTTCAAAAATCTGGTTCCCCTGGAAAGAGGGGACCCTCAGCTATCAACCAAGGGCCCTTACACATCTGGGGCCCTTGGGCAAGTGCCCATTGAGCCCATACGAAAAGAGGGCCCTGTCTATGTTCCTCGATCACAGTCTGGTATGGAGCTGCCAGTGAGAGTGACAGAAGTGGCTGTAAAGGGTGGTGAGGACAGCTGAAAAGATCATTGGGTCTGACCTCCCTCTCGTCCAGGAATTATACCAGTTAAGGGTCAGGAAGCGAGCGGAGAAAATCGTGACAGATATGCAGCACCCAGGTCACAAACTGTTCGAACCACTTCCATCAGGCAGACGCTACAGGTCCATTCCCGCAAAATCGACCAGATCCATTAAAAGCTTCTTCCCACTAGCTGTCCACCAGCTGAACAATATATTAAAAGTCTAACATGTATAATATGTCTAATATGTCGAGTCTATCGTACAGTTGCAATGTGCAGTATGAACTCATACGTGTAATGTTTGTAATGTATGCTACGTTTTCCCCCCTTCTTATGCTATGTATTCCCCCTTCATGTTGCTGCTTGGCGATGCATTGTAACGCAAAAAATTCCTAGTGTACGTGAGTACACCTGGCCAATAAAGCTGATTCTCATTCTGATTCTGATTATACCACATTCAAGCACTTAACTTGAGATCTCCTTGTTATTCAGTTACAAAACCCTTTATTAAATAACACATTTTGATATATTACTGTACACAGGATTCAAACCCATAACCTGTTGCATTCAAGACTACGCTATTTGATCCTGCATAAAAACTATGAGATTTCTAACTACAGTAGATGAAGCTAATTGCAATTTGTAAAAAAAATAATGAACATTGCAATTGCAGGGTGCAGCCACACATCCAATATCTTGCAGCCACACACTACAACGTTCAGCTCAGCTGCAATGCTGATCTTTTTTCACAAAGTACAATGTAAGCTTCAAATAGTTAGAAATCTCTAGTTTAGAATTATCTAGCTTTTTATGTAAGGGCAGATAGCTCAATGAATAGAGTCTCTGACTGCAAAGCCACACATGACGGGTTTGAATACCGGGTATGTCAGCATTTTGAAATGTAATAAAGGACACTGTGAGTGAATAACATAGAGCTCTCAAGTTAAGTTCATGAATGTTGTATAGGTATTAGCAAATAAATGGGGTGTGGGAAGGAGACAGGGGCGTTCAGGAAATGCCGGACTTCAAACAGGGAGGGAAGCTACAAGTGAAAGTAATTAAAATAGATAATTGAAAAGTACTGCAAACAACATCCCCCTAACCTGCAGCACTATGTGCGGTGGCACACTCCACACATACTTAGATACAGCCCTGCATTGTAGGCCATACTCTCACGGACAATCTCCACATAGTACAGGGCGGATCATATTTCCATGGTGCAAACAATAGTTGCATCTAAAGGCACTCACCATAGGTCCTGTGTGCACTACATGTAACTGGTGACATAGCTGGTAAGGTAGGTAAGAGAATAAAGGGGGGTACACACAGAGAGGTCCGTGCTTAATTGCTAAGCAGTCTGACTAGATTGCTTAAAAATTAAGCACGGATCAATCCATGTGTATGCCCATAGCGATAGCAATGCGCGGGCCCACGTGTCGCTATTGCCGGTTCTAGATGGTGCCTGCATGCAGGCACAATCTAGTCAGGTCACTCCCTTCACTGCTGTGTGAAGTGAGCTTCCCCCTCCCCTCAGCACACATCGCACTAAGTGCTGAGCGCGGGGAGAGATGTGTGCTGAATGGTCTGTTCTAGATCACTCATCACACATCTCTAGGTGTGTACCCCTCTTAAAATTGTGTAAAAGATAAACCATTGTCTCGTACTGCAGTGTATGTGTAGCTGCCATGGCAACACATTGAAGTGAAAAGGAGTCGCTTCTCCCCTCTACCATGGCATTGACTAGTCTCATTTTCAGGGCTAAAGCACTCTAATGGAGGAAGGGAGCAGTAGTTCCTGTTCTCACTGTATTGCGTCATAATAACAGCAGCACTTTAGCTCTGTTGAATGCTAGTTTTACCAGCTTGAAAAGGTCAGAGTTTAAGCATTGGTGTTTGACACCCCCATTATAGTGGTAAAATGTGATACACTGATTCTAGTAGCATGTACTCCTTACTATATATCCTACTGTTGTTAGTTTGTACAAATGAAAATACAGCCTGATTTGTTGAAGACTTCATTAACAGAGCTATTAGCTCCCCACTGGCAGGGAACGCCCATGTTCTGCTTCTATAATATATCATGGCTAATACAGTTTATATTATAAAGCTGCAGAAATTCCTCATTACTAATTCTCTTCTGCTAACATTAACAGTATCAGATGGCATCACTCAATGTTTGGGAATGTATGATGTCTTGTTAATGGATTATCAGCATCAAATAGTAATTGTGACCACTGGCAGAACCCAGCCAGTTCCACTTCCTCTAGATGGTATTGGGGACAACAATTTTAAAACACCTAGCTTAGATTAAATCTAAAAGGGTTGCGGTAAGGATCAGATTTGGAAACAATTTTTATTGTGACATGTAATGACTCATAGACACCATACCCTATTCGTTTCCCCCAACTAATGGGGAAAAAAGAAAAGTACTGGGTGGCCCTCAATAAATTGTTATTGCAGCTGACAAGACAAAGCTCACCTCCATTAAACGTATCAATAGATACTTCCTGTTGGGCAACTAGCCAGGCAGGATGTTAGCGAAAACCTTAAGGGCTGTATCCAAAAGATTTTAGATGATTGCGGGGATTTCCTCCATAAAGATAATGCCAAGACTTTCCACAGATACTAAATGTATATGTATTATATGTAAGATCCTTTAGAGGACCCCCAATCAATGCAACATAGGGTAGCTGATCACCTACAAAAGTGTAGCTTTCCTAAGAGCTACAAGGAAGTACAGCTGTCCTTGGAACAACCATTTACAAAGAGGAATTAGAGGAAGCCATAAAATCTTTACCCCATAGAAAGAGTAGCAGAACTCATGTGTTCGCTATCTCTTATTATTAATGTATATGGTGGTCATTCCGAGTCGTTGCCGATTTTCGCTATGCTGCGATTTGTTGCAAAATGCGCATGCGCAAGGCACGCAGGGCGCATGCGCTTAGTTATTTAACTAAAAACTTAGTAGATTTGCTGTGGATCCTGCGGCGCTTTTCAGTCGCACTGCTGATCGGTGAGTGATTGACAGGAAAGGGGCGTTTCTGGGTGGTAACTGAGCGTTTTCCGGGAGTGTGCTAAAAAACGCAGGCGTATCAGGGCAAAAATGCGGGAGTGTCTGGAGAAACGGGGGAGTGGCTGGCCGAACGCAGGGCGTGTTTGTGACGTCAAACCAGGAACTAAACGGACCGAGCTGATCGCAATCTGTGAGTATGTCTGGAGCTACTCAGAAACTGCAAGAAAATATTTAGTAGCAATTCTGCTAATCTTTCGTTCGCTATTCTGCTAAGCTAAGATACACTCCCAGAGGGCGGCGGCCTAGCGTGTGCAATGCTGCTAAAAGCAGCTAGTGAGCGAACAACTCGGAATGAGGGCCTGTGTCTTCAGTGAAAAAAATTGATACCATCTCCATCTACGGTGCAAGCATTTAATCAGATCTCTAACTAACCATATGGGGGTAATTCCAAGTTGATCGCAGCAGGATTTTTGTTAGCAATTGGGCAAAACCATGTGCATTGCAGGGGAGGCAGATATAACATGTGCAGAGAGAGTTAGATTTGGGTGGGGTGTGTTCAATCTGCAATCTAATTTGCAGTGTAAAAATAAAGCAGCCAGTATTTACCCTGCACAGAAACAAAATAACCCACCCAAATCTAACTCTCTGCACATGTTATATCTGTCCCCCCTGCAGTGCACATGGTTTTGCCCAATTGCTATCAAAAATCCTGCTGCGATCAACTTGGAATTACCCCCCATATTTTTCTAGGCATAACATTGGAGGCACACAGCACAATGATTCCCTGGAAGGGAAGGACCCCTTCTTGTGCTTGAACTTTAGGTCCATCTCTTTCCTACATGTCAGTGGCAAATTATTTGCAAAGCTTCATAATTCATAATGATCAGGCGAGTTTCATGCCTGGCACATGACACCACAAAGATTACATGCCTTATCCATCACATCTCAAAACACAAAGTTAAGGCCCTATTACTATCTACTGATGTGTTTAAAGGCTTTTGGTGGCATGGACTTGTGAGTTATGACATGGATACCACAGCACATGGATTATGGCCTTCCTGTTTAAAGTGTAGAATTATATTGTTATAATTCAGATAGGATTAAGAGTAACACTAGCCTATTACGTCCAGTGAGCATATTGAATGGTACTCATCAGGTCTACCTCTGTCCCCATAACTTTGTCCTATGTATGTAAGTTGGCACTGGCCAGGAAAATACATTTGAACCTGACATCAATGGTCTGAGACACAACACAAATAAGTTTAACCTGGCAATATTTGTTGACAACTTGCTAGCTATAATGGCCAGCCATGTTATATTGAAGTTGAGCATCCTGGAGGTATCCAAGGGCCCCTATATTACGCCATCTTCACCTTTTACCCCACACAGATCCGCTGCTTGGTTGTCACACTTGATAACGATAAAGCACAGTTATTTTTGACACTCCATTGTGTCACAATGAGGGTCCCTCTGAGGTTTATTTTGAGCTCCAAAAAATTGTTCTGGACTTCCTCTGGCTTGGGAGAAAGATGTCATAAACATGATTTATTATACAGAGGAAAAAACAAAAGTGAGTTACAATGGCTGCTCTTCTTAGTATATTACCCTGCAATAATCCTTAGGGGAAGGCAGGGCTACTTGTTACAGAGGCAAGTTGTTATAATGAATCTAAAACCATGTCCACATCAAGCCGTGGCTCGTGCAACTGGGAACAAATTTAAACATGTTACCATCATTGCTCGGTGAATCAACTCTAACGCAGATGTATTTATGTAATAGGTACGTTATCAAACTCGTTTTTCTTGTTCAAAAGTAATATTTTCACCTAGATTTGAAGTCGTATCTTGGATGGACTGTTAAAGGTAAAGGTTTATCATTAATTTTGGTAGAATCACAGTCCATTAGTGTATTTACTATCAATATTATAATCGTGAATTGAAGCACAGAAATCGAACTATGGCCATCTTGGTTATCTGATTTTACTTAAGGCAAGTTGTTACACAATATCGGAGGCAAGTTGTTACTTGTAACAACGTGCCCCACAGTACTACCATTTTCACTAATTTTCTGTTTAGTTTTGATTTTTTTTTTGGCTTTTTTGTATAGGTTAGCCATAGTTAGAAATTAGAAAAAGAAAACAGACAGAGGTACAATACCAGAAACTACCTATGAGACAGACACAAATGATGTCATCAATGGAAAATTTTCTTTCAGAAGCAGCTGATTTTCATAAAATTAACTTTATGAGACTACAACAGTATTTGAAGCTAAAAGAGAAAGCTAGTCACACAATGAAATTCGTAGGCTTTACTAAACCCAAGCAAGTGTTCTTGGATGAACAGGAACTGGCATTATACATACAGAAAGGGGCGGATTGGCCATAGAACTAACAGGGTAGATTCCCGGTGGCCAGGTGTATCCTGGAGGCCTGCTTTGTTTTGTTGGCTGAAATGTGGTCCCACCCCCGCATGACAGACAGCTCAATGCCAGTGGTGCCGAGAGGCAGGGGAGCAGGTACAAATTACCGGGGCCTGGGCTGCTGGAGGGGCACAGGGGGGCCCGGGTCCACTAACACACCCGCCCCACAAGGATATCTGTACAGGCCGGCGGCAGCGGTGCTATCCACCTGCTGATATCTTCGGGAAGATGGTGCTGCACATAGAAAGCATAGAAAGTTTTTGCTCTCTAGTGGCCAGCGTCATCTACTCAAATATCAGTGGAAAGATGGAGCCGGCCGGGGAGGAGGGACCTGCTTCCAAATCAAGTAAAGTTGAAGCGGGTGCCTTCCACCCTATGTTAAAATGGTGCCCCCTTTGTTAAAATGGTGCCCCCCCCCCCTTGCGGAGCACGTGGGGCCGCTAAGCGGCCCAGCATTTATTTTATTATTAAAAAATTTTTATACTAAAGGGCATAGCCATGCCCACTTAATAAGCCATGCCCCCAGGCCTTTACCGGGGCTCGGCGTGGCTCTCAACGGCCCTGCTCACCGCACTGAGTACACTGCATTGTTCCCATTCATTCTGTTATTAAATCTCTGCAGTACAGCAACTTTGCCATCCAGTGATGCTGCCATAGCTACACGGTATGTTATACCTCTTGTGCTGCCCATGTCGGGCCACTTCTATAACATTTTCCGGGGCCACTTTTACTTCCCAATCCACCCCTGCATACAGAAATGCTCTAAAATATTTTATGGATTAATTACGACTGATGCCAAAACACTGGAATGAATATTGCTTTGGTAATAATACCCAAACTCCTGACAACTGCAAAATTAAAAGAAGTGCTACCAAAGATTGGTTGAAAGGTTTCATGAATCGAAATCCAATTCTATCCATCCATACTCCTGAAGCAACCAGCTTGAGTAGAGCCACAAGCTTTAATAAACATATGCAAATAGACAGACACCACATGCTAGACAGTCAAAAGGTCGAGAGGGTCAAAAAGTCAACAGAGTCAAAAGGTAGACTTGAAAAAGTAGATGGTACAAAAGGTCAACAGGGTCAAAAGGTCGACATGAAAATGGTAGACATAAAAAAGGTAGACAGCATTTTTTTTGCATTTTTGGGGTTTGTGTAGATAGTTTTGTCATCTGGGACCCCCAACTGTAGAAAGGCATCCCATTGCGGGGCTCGCTTCACTCACCGCAATGTTTATAGCCAACTTTATACCGACATGGATAAAGAAGATATGAAACATGCAAAAACATGTCAAATTTTAAAAAACCTGTGTCTACCTTTTTAATTTCGACCAGTTTCATGTCGACCTTTTGACCCTATCAACCTTTTGTACTGTCTATCCTTTTCATGTTGACCATTTGACTCTGTCGACCCTTTCACCCTGTCGACCTAATGTGTGTCTAACATATGGCGTCTATCTATTGACTGTCTAACTAGACACTGTCTATCATCCAGATACCTGTCAATACCTGGCCAGGAGTGGGTCCAGTGTATTGCATGTAAAGGGTGGGCTCATAGTGCTTGTGTAAGAGGTGATGTAGTAGTACTTACTTTCATTAACTGCGAATCAGAAATTGTCAGTGAAGATGATTAGTGATGTCTGCCATTGTCATCAGACTAGGGGAGAAATGTAATAGGGTGTGAGAATCAGGAAGTGAAAGATATTGTGAGAGTTCTGTTTTTTTAAAGTGGCAATTATTTATATGGCAAAATCAACCTGGTTTGCCATGCCACTTTAAAAAAAACAGGAGAACTCTCACAAAATCTCTCACTTGCCGATTCTTACACTCTAATACAGAGGTTCTCAAACTCGGTCCTCGGGGGCACACACAGTGCATGTTTTGCAGGTCTCCTCACAGAATCACAAGTGAAATAATTAGCTCCACCTGTGGACCTTTTAAAATGTGTCAGTGAGTAATTAATACACCTGTGCTCCTGCTGGGTTACTTGCAAAACATGCACTGTGTGTGCCCCCGAGGACCGAGTTTGAGAACCTCTGCTCTAATACATTCCCCCATATACCAAATATATGCCAAATGTAATTTTGTGATAAACGTGCAAAGTTTTTAATGAAAGCTTTTTATATTAAGACTTTGTATAGATTATTTGCTCCTGAGGAAGCTGGACTATATAAACCAGCGAAACGCGTTGAGCTTTTAAACCTATCTGGACACTCAATACCACTATCTCCACTGGCTTTACGGATACTCTGGTGTATACCATTTGGGACAATTTACTAGCAGCATCCACCTTCTGGACCTAATCCTCCATGCCAAAGAGGACAATCTGATCCAGTTACACATCAGGTGGACATTACCTGCTCTCAGGATCACGGGTAAATACCTCACATCTGCAAATTATCGGCTTTATGCAAATAACCGATTAGTGATGGACATCTCCAAGTGATCCCAGTCCCCTTGAGTACTACAAATAGCCAAATGTGGATATATAAACAATTAAGATATTGTGGCAAAATTTATTGAGTATTTTTATTCACCTTTTATCATTTTTTATTTTATAGGATTATACATGTGAATTAAATATGTCTTTTTAATTATAAGCCTTTTGGAACATAGAATATTTTTTATATTTATAAGCATGATCAGCCAGCGCTGGTAATCTCTCTTTTTGTTTTGTAATACACCTGTGCACCTGCTGGGTTACTTGCAAAACATGCACTGTGTGTGCCCCCGAGGACCGAGTTTGAGAACCTCTGCTCTAATACATTCCCCCATATACCAAATTGTTAGGGTCTCCTGCCCTGTGCTGCCACGTCGTCATGGCAACCGGGAGACAAGTGCTAGCGGAGTAACCTGAGCGCAGCTGATACTCCGGTTCGGGTCTTTTGCTGTGCAGTGGTTATAGGCTCTGTGCATGGCAGGGGATCCGGTGCTGGTTTTTGTGCTCACAGTCTGTGAGGTCTGAGTGGGGCGTGGACAGCACCTGCTTTATAAGGCCTCTTTTCAGGGTAAGCAGATGCTGCTGAATCTTTGTTGGTTAGTCAGTTTCTGAAAGTTAGCCAGTACTGTGTAGCTTTGTATTTGTTTGTTGCTTACTGCAAATAGGCCTGGGGATTTGGTATTACACTCTGCCAATCCAGACCTAGCAGTAAGACTGGAGTCAGTCGTTTAGCTTGCTGGGGTTCTGTTACTACTCTGTGAACTTAGCAAGTTTGCGGCTGTATTCTAAGACTTGCCTGTCTAATCCTGTCTCACTGTGCTAGGTGTCAGGGGTCAGTTTAGTGGCAGTAAACCGAACCTGTGCACTGCAAGTGAGAATTAGGATTGTGGAGAATCTCCTTGTGTCTATCATTCCATCTCTGACCAAGGAGTTTACTGCCACACCCGTTGGTAACCCTTTAGGGTTTTGCTGTTGCCCTTAGCAACAGCATTTTCGGGTTTTCTATGTATTAAAACACAACATCTTGCTTTTCACATCTGAGCAGTTCTAATACAAGGGAGATACCCAGTTCCTTAGCCTCTGGGCTTCTCTGTTCACGTTGTGTGTATTTTGTTACCCTACCACCTTCTGTGTACGTTATGTCATATTCCCTAGTCTGTCTGTGAGTCCATTTGTTTTGCATAACAGTTCAAACACCAGTACATTCCTGCAGGCACTGGAGTGCATAACAGTCCTGACACCAGTACTTTCCTGCAGGCACTGGTGTGCATAACACAAATATATGCCAAATGTAATTTTGTGATAAACGTGCAAAGTTTTTAATGAAAGCTTTTTATATTAAGACTTTGTATAGATTATTTTATTGGTAACAATTTGCCTCAACCCTGTAACAATTTACCCCCATAGGTGGCAGATTGTCACAAATATTTTTTGTTCCAAAAACATGTTTTTCAATGTTAATAATAATTATTGGATGTAACTTACACTCAATATAAATAGAAGAAAATATACTGTTTTGATTGTAAATTCTTCTGTTTGGTTGTGATGAAAGATTTTTGAGATATTTGAATTTCTATATTTTTGTAACAACTAGCCCTGCCTTCTCCTAGTAGAATATTAAATTAGTCTAGATCAATGATACAAAGCAATAGACGCTCACAAATAGTGATATCTTGACTTGGCTTATAAACATCTGTAGAATAATATATCCCGTATACTGTAGGTTTCACTCTCTAGAATGTTGGAGAAGACTCATTTCCCACTGAGATATCTAAACTTCCCCTAATGAATCTGCTGCAAGCTGGAAATGCAGTGATACAAGGATTACTCAGTACTGGCAAATGATCTCCATACTTCCTAGAGAGATCACAGGAGAAATGGTGCTGGTTGATACTGGTAACACTTTTCTCGCATACCAAACTCCCTTCTGATACCTCTATATAATGCTGCAAAAATGCTGATTCCTACTCGCTTCCTCCTTTTAAGGAATGGTTTGGAGGCTTAGACTTCTAAATGTCAATAGTTGAAATAACCATGGGAGCCACGGATTATTTGGGGTGATGAAGAAGGTGGATAGCACTAGTAATTGTCTAATTGTGATTGGTGTTCTTTATTTCATTGCTCATTCTTATGTGTGCTAGCAAAATTCTTTTATTTTGCTACTATACGTGATGGAGAGTTGCATCTGATATACAGGTATTAGAAAATTTTCTTTAAAAGTTTTATTTAAACCTTATAGTAAATGTGTAACTATTTTCCAAATAAAATAAATACTTAAAAGTATTTCGGTGTAAGTGTATGTTGCATATGCCTTACATAATCTGGCTGGTGCATATGTTACATGTTGCACTTTGTTTTAAAGAACACATTTATTTTTAATGCCTGAGATTTGGATCACAATTGAGGCCAACTCTATATCACCCCCTAGTGGCGAGTGGCCAGTAGGTCACTATGACAAACAATATTACATTACTTGGGGGGCGAGTTAAATAAGCTGCATCCATCTTCCCTTCTGGAGTCTGTTTAGCTGCCAAAAGCATTGTACAAGACTTGTCATTTTTTACAAGTATTCAAGCTATGATCTTGCATGTAGCACCGGACAATGACCCCTTTTGGCAGATGTTAAACTGCCCACTGGTATACATACTTATTATGCTAAGAAATGAAGACCAGACACCACAAACTGAGGCAAACGTTAACTTCAGCAGAAACAGACACATAGAGTGCCACAGAATGGAGATATTTCACTCTACTAATATCAATGCAACCCTGGATAAATGATTGAATGCCTTTTTTTTCAACTTACTTGCAGTGCTTTAAAATATGTAATTATGATTCTCCTTTAAAACAAATTACAATGTTGCAGGATTCCTGCCAGATCACTTTGTACATTTGGAACTTTATCACTGTAGACTTATCCAAGTGAGAAAAAAAGTTGTCAGCACTGTTGTTTAATTTAGCAGTGAAATGGGCTATTACTGGCTCTTTTGTCAGGAGTTTGTCTAATATAATTGAAGGAACTCTTAAACCTTTGCAAACGAGTTGGCACAAAAAAACCTGAAGAAAAAAAAAACAGAATTGGCCAAGAACAGGGAATTTGTTCTTTTATTTGTTGTTTATTTTCATTTAGTATTTTTTTCTTTTTCTTTTCTAGGGAGATATTTATTCAACTGATTTTGTATTTATTCCCACAAAATATATTTATCCCCAGGATGTATTATGGGGGTTCTGCATCAGATATTAGAGATATTTGTTCCGGTTCCCCCTTAAAGGTTTGTATGGGGGTTGCTATAATGTCATATTTATCAAGCATCAGTAGCTAATCTGTAGA
Organism: Pseudophryne corroboree; assembly: GCF_028390025.1. NCBI lineage: Eukaryota > Metazoa > Chordata > Amphibia > Anura > Myobatrachidae > Pseudophryne > Pseudophryne corroboree. The sequence continues at coordinate 633,520,231 of NC_086446.1, forward strand.
TGGCATTCACTATTGTAGCTAGTAGGCTACAAATTGCACATTTTACCAGGAGAGGTACCCATAGGATTTCTCTCCGGCAGTGTCTGCTTACACATATGCAATCTGATGACTACGCCTGTATAGTAGTATGCAGGGTTCCTGCTGCAGAAGTAAAGTGAACGCATTAGCTATCACTATCTATAGGAGCACCATCCTCTGGATGTGTTGCTTAATACATCCCAATGGTGCATAACGATAAGCGGTGATAAGAGATTATAATTATCTGGAATATTTTATAAATAGTGTTTAGATTGCTTGACAATTTATAGAAAGGTTCTGTGGAACTTTGTTTGGCAATCGATACAATATGTTTCCTTACAAATCAGGTCCTAGCAGAAAGGTGGTGGTGGTGGTGGGGAAGGGGGGATAAACTATGGACCATCAAATCAGATTGCAAACAAATAAGTAATAAGAAAATATATAACTTCAGATTACAATCTTATGATTGCATACTGTAGGTATATTATACACTCGGTATACATTGCAATATACAGGATGTATTGACAAAGCCGTTGCCTTGCCTCTAGGCACATTGTGCCTGTAAATCATATTTGACAGCATCCAAAATTACCAACAAATAAACCAGATGCTTCAGATATTGTTTTGTTGTCTACCTGGGCTGTCATTTTTATTTCCAATTAGTAGCCAAACTTCTGTTGTTCCAGCTTCATATGGATCTCAATTATACCTTCGTGTGGTACAGTGCCCTTCTGTGAGTACAGGACAGTTCTAGAGGATGAGGTGGGTAATTTAAAGAATGATTTAGCTACAAGTGAAATATGCAAGCAGACATTCCTAGCACCTTGTCAAGATCTGCTCCAGGCCTGTAATTATGTGACATTATGGCTGCTCTCTTGCTTTAAGTATTATTAAATACCTAAATCTGCTGAGATATTGGGCACAGGTATTTTGTCATTACTGTAAATGGGTAACCTGACGTAGCCTTGTATGTCTACCTTTCAGGGACAATGATAATACATTCCTTCCCTTTCTAGGTTTTTCTTTATGAATAAACTAGACTGCAAATGATACAATTTCCATCCATACTTTTCTAATACAATAATAGTTGCAGTTTCGGCAAGAGCATCGGTGACGTGATTGAAAAAACCCACTTATCTTAAAAGATAAGCAAAAACGATTGATTCTTACATGTGTCATAACTAGCAATCAATAAATAATACAAAAGCAACACATGTATATTCATTTAAATAAGAGATTTGTAACATTCACAAGTATCTTTATATCTACCGTAATGACCATACTTGTGAACTCTCCCTCAATGTCAGGGAGAATCCCTGACAGAGCTAGATTAAGGGGGGGCGGAGGGGACACTGTACCCCGGGGGAAGGGGGTGGGGTGCAGCCAGAGTACAATAAGGTTCACTGACTCTCCCTCTTGTGTGCAGCAGAAGGAAGAACCTGACAGCTAGTGCAGAGCAGGACAGTTTGCAGGGCAGGGACACAGGAGTATCAGTTTCTCCCCAGTCCCCTCATACACAGCAGGTTAGATTGATGGCTCTGGGTCTTGTGTCCTGGGTCTGGGTCTTGTTATCTGATGAGAGCATTATGGACTGGAGCGAGAGACACACAGAGAGTCCTCCTGAGTCCTGTTCCAGTGTGAAGTACAGTCACTGCTGCTGTTCTTGCATGTGCCAAGATAGATGAAATATTTGATTATTGTATGTGTATTTTAAGGTTGTTTAAGTTGTCCTTGTTCCACTGCAAGAAAATATTTTATAAAATAGTTGTCTCTCAATTTTGAGCTTTAAACAGTAGCCAGGCATTATTAAACCATCAGTTAAACTCTAATATACACCATTGAATTAAATCTAATATACATAATCTAATATTCCCCGCTCCCTCCCAAGCACACGGCTGCACTTGCACTTGCACTATGAAGTTCCATGGTGTGGACAGGCAGGATGATGAATGGGAGCAGAGATGAATAGATGTGGCGGGCCAGAGGAGGGGGGGTGGGCCCCCTTGTCTTAAGTGCATGGGGCACCTCCAAGGCTAAATCAGGCCCCACTTTCTGAAATAGTGGCAATCTCCCTGACTCATTGAATAGAGCAGCAATCTACCTCATTGCACCTTATCCCCATTATGTAGTTGTTATATTCTTGAAGAAAAAATAAGCCAGAAATACAAACATTCAAATGGGATCATTTCCAGCATTGGTTATAACAAAGCACAATGATCCCTATGGCTACAAGCATTTTGAGATAATGTTTCCCATGGCCACTTGCAATATATATTTGCCATACTATAACTGTCTTAGGGCTCGTTTATATGTAGATGTAAGACAGTTTTATAACACGCCTCTCAGGAAGGGTACATCTACTTTACCACCGTGCGCATACAGTAGGTGTTGTGTTCACAATCTCCCTGAAATGCTTTTATAAAAGTAGGCAGGTATGTAGGACTCAGATGTTACCTGAACTCAGGATATTTGAAATAGTGTTGTACTGTGTCGGAGCCACATGCCTAACCATCTGTCACTTATTTTGCATAAATATATATATTATACAAACGAGGTCAAAAAAATAATTGAATTAGTAATAATGAAAACATATTTTGCTTGGTTCAGCAACATAAATAGTTATCCTGCTCTTATGGTCCATACACACTAGACGACAACGCTCTATGAGCGACGACATCTAGTGTTCCCCTCACGAGCCAGGCAGTTAGCGGCCACCCGTACATATGGAGCGATATGACCGCTCATATCGCTCAGTGACTTCACGCAGCCGTCGACCGTGCATGCAGCTCCTGGACGACAGTCCAGATTGAGGTGCATGCACTACCGACTGCAACAATCGTTGCCGATCCACGGGGCCATGCATCGTTCGTCACTGGTGGCATACACACTGGCCAAGAAAATGAGTCACATCGCTCAAGAAGGGGGGAAATGAGCAACGTTGCTCATTTTCTCGGCAAGTGTGTATGCACCCTTCAAGTTGACTGATTTGTAGCATACTTTCCTACTCTTACGGATTGGCCGGGAAATTCCTGAAAATTGTGTGGCTCTCCCAGCCCCCCATGAAAAGTAGGCAAGTCTCCTGGAGATCGGCCTCACTCTCCTCCGCAACCTCCCACACTCCCCTTAGCTGTCCTTGAAAGTGGCCAGTGGGTAGCCAGGGGAGGCCAATGATACGATTAGTGCTAAATCAAGTCACTGTAGCCCCGCTATATAATGCCTGTAATCTGGGCATTGACTGGTGGGGGGCAGGGCCACAATGGCGTGATTGTGCTTCTATACCCCCATACTGCCCATTTATGATGAGGCTGTGCCCCCTGTTGTGCCGATATGGCTGTATGGGGCAGCCAGAAGTAAGTATGATTTGCAGTGTACATCCTACATTTAGAAGTATAATCCTGGAAAAGATTCTGGAGTACAGTAGATTTACTAAAACTTCTAAAAAGGAAAAGTGGAGCATTAAAAAAGATTGTAGTTATCTTTTATCTAGTACATTCTAGAAAATGAAAGCTATTCCTTTTTACAAGTTTTAGTAAATCATATGCCCATATGTTGTTCTACATGTTTATACTGTTGCATGAATAAAAAATTGTTTAATGCGTTATTATGGGATCAAGATTTCAAAGGGTTGATTTCACTGCTATGTTCCGTCCACAAACCACATGGCAGGACAACTCTATGCCAGTCCTGAAATATTTATACACAACCATAACAAATTTCCACATTTGTATTTCCTGTTTTGTGCTGCAATACCACAGTGTAAGATGGTGCATTAATCACATTGCATTATAGAACCTTCCAGAGGTGACCAGAGAGAATAAAATAGAAGTATTACCGTTTAAGGCCCAGATTTATCAAGCCTTAGAGAGTGATAAATAGCACGGTGATAAAGTGCCAACCAATCAGCTCCTAACTGCCATGTTATAGGCTGTGTTTGAAAAATGAAAGTTAGGAGCGAATTCGTTGGTACTTTATCACCATGCTATTCATCACTCTCCAAGGCTTAGTAAATCTGGGCCTTACTGCACTATCATTTATGTGTGTGCCCAGCGGCAGAGCTGGATTAAGGCTATGAGGGGCCAGGGGCACTTCAAACATGAATATATATATATATATATATATATATATATAATCCCACATATATCGGCATTTAATAAATCACAAATAAATACCTAGGTGCTGCAGTCCATTCACATATGCAGTGAACATGTAAATCCCAAAGAAAAAAGGACGGCACTCACAGGATTTTTGCAAAGCGTGTATTCTCTAATACTATGGCAGGACATCTAACAAACATATATAAGCACCATATATATTATATATATATGTTTGTTAGATGTCCTGCCATATTATTATAAGTACGATCATGACTGATAGAACCGTTGTTTCATGTTTACTTGTTGCTATGGTGATGGGTGTCACTTGAGAATGAGGTCATCAAGTTCCGCCGGAAAGGAGGAGGGTCTACCTCGGCTCCAGGTGCGGCATGAGTCACGGGTGTATAGGCATATAAGGTATGTAATCTGCTTTTTTGAACTATATAAACCTGACGATAGTGCTTGCGAGCACTGAAACGTTGTTGAAATTCATCTGGTTTCCAGAGTCTTTGTTACAGCAAGCTGAGTGCCGCACGGTGGTAAATATATTATTGTACAAGCAGTACATGTGAGGGCACCAGTGCAGCATTATCTTTAATCGAGGAGTGCCGAACCCATGCTTATTTATACAATGGATTGTGCAAACATTCCTAATTTGTCATGGCACCTGATATTGAATCACTAATATCTTGATACTGGTTTACCCGTTCGGGTTTTTTTGGACTTGTTTTTAGTATACATTGCTAAACAGCCACAGCGGTTTTTTATTCCCGGCTTGTTACAACGCTGGATGTTATTGCACTTGATACATTGTGTTGAAGTTGATAAACGGACGGTATATCTAACAAGGTGTGCACCTATAAGTTACTAACAAACATGGCGGAAGGTGGAGAAATAGAATCTGATTACCCTTTTAATCCAGCCTTGTTTTCTGGGAGTGATGTGTTTGCTTTTTCCGATGTGGAGGCTGAGGCAATTTTAGAGATACAGGGTTTAAACACACAACCTGAGGCAATTACTGGTGATGTTTTATATAAAGAATTGTGGAAAATGAAAAGGAAAGAGATTGACTACCATTTTCATGCTATTTCATTAAGTGACCACTACAGAGCAAAAATTATACCTAGGGGTTTAAGCATGAAAAATGGGCCTACTGTGGGTAGGCAAGATCCATCATTTTGTAAGAAGTGGATTGGAATATTGAACCGTTGCTCGTTTGATTTGATGCTACTAATTATAGAATTTGCCAAAAAAGAACAAACAATACTAGCTGATAAGATTAAACTTTTTGAATCCGAGCACGTGTCCACAATGACCATGGACCCAAGTGGGGATTGGATGAAAAAATTGGAAAATCAAGTGGCTACATATAGACGGGAATTATTGAAATTTAAGAAAGAAAAATTCTCTAAAGTCCAAAAAGACTATGAGTCACATACTGTCTACCAATGGATATCAGGTGGTAGAAGCAATAACAACAAAAGACCATTTTTTCGTCGCCCCCAAAGGAAAGATAGATTTGGGGATCATCCTCCCAAGAATATATGAGCACGAATAGCGACTCAGAACCATCAACATCTGGGTCAGCCCCTTTAGGGGCACAAACTCGGGCAAAATTTCTGGCAAAAGATGGAAAACAACAAGGAGGGGGGGCCAAGGCAAAAGGCTCAAACCCAGACAAGAAACCACCGGCAGCACGGAAGAAATAATTCTGAATCTTTCTTCATATGAATTATCTGGGGCTGAACATTCTTTATTGAAAAAAGGTTTGTCATACATTCCGACCACTTATTTTGACGACTTTAAGTGGCAACAAGAGAAATACCAGATATTTAGAAAATTAAAAATTAAGGAGTTCTTTAATAAATCATCAGTAGAACCGATGGAACGGGATAATCCTATCCCAGAACAACTCAGGCAAATTGTACCTAAGTCGACATTTGACCCAAATACTAACAATGCCAGTCTTAAGACATTTATGCATTTAGTGGACAAGGGAGTTCAGAATGTGACGAATCGGCCAAAAGATGTTCATCCTAACTTAACACCAGAGTAAAGGAGAGCAGTTAAGTCATTCTCTCAAAATACAAATTTAATCATAAGGCTGGCTGACAAAGACTGGGCTATTGTCCTACAGGACATTCAAGATTACCGTCAGGAGATCCTGCGACAATTGAACGATGGGAAGATGTATAAAGTGCTAGCATGTGATCCTGTGGATATGTTCCATAAAGAACTAACGGGTATTCTAAGAAATGCGGTACAGAATAAGGTCATTGATCAAAAATTAGCGGATGCTTTGTTACCCAAATACCCAATAGCACCGCTTTTATACACTCTTCCCAAAATACACAAGGGGTTAACTCCCCCTCCGGGACGTCCTATTGTCTCAGCTAAAGGCTCTTTGTCACAACCTATTTCCACATATCTGGATTCAGTACTTCAACCCTTGGTCCAACAGCATAAACACTTCTTATTGGACACAACCATGTTCTTGAAGAAGCTGACCACACTGCGTAAGATCCCGTAGAGTTCCTGGATGATCTGCGCAGATGTGGTCAGTCTATATACAATAATACCGCATGATATGTGTTTACAAGCTGTCAAACGTTTTATGATTGAGAGTGGTATCTTTGATTTGACATATATTGAATTCTGTTTAATTCTTCTGGAGTTTATTCTTAAGAGAAATTATTTTCTGTTTGATAAAAAGTATTATATACATCTAAGTGGTTGTTCAATCGGCTCTGCAGTAGCCCCAGCAATAGCGAACATATTTATGTTCAGTGTTGAGCAGGAAATATTTTTTTCAGAGTTGAATATATCAGCGAATATTATTCTGTACACTCGTTTTATAGATGACCTATTTATTGTTTGGTCAGGGTCTAAAGATTAATTTGTTAATTTAATGGAAGATAACAACTCAGGTGAAGGTTCGGTTAAGTTCACTTTCCGCATGAGCCAGACACACATTGATTATTTGGATGTAGACATTAGATTAATTGATAATCAGTTTGAAACATCAGTACATGTAAAAACGACAGATAGGAATACGCTGTTACAATATAATAGCTGCCACCCTGTTAATTTGAAGAACTCATTGCCATATTTCCAAATGCTTCGCATTTGGAGAATAAATTCTAATGTTAATACAGCAGCTGACCAAATTGATGTTTTAATTGGTAAATTAGTAGTAAGGGGATACTCTAAAGAGATGTTATCACAGACCAAAGCAAGAGTATTAAAAATAGATCGCACCTCACTGCTTAAGAAAACAAAAACTAAAGAGAGAAGTAAAAAGATACCCATTGTCAATCGGTTTAATACACAATCTAGAGGTAGGCTCGATTATTAAGGATAATTGGCATGTCATTAAATCAGACCCACTATTACCATTTAAAGATGTGGACCCTATGCCATGTTATACACATGGACAAAACCTTAGAGATCTACTAGTACATGCAGATATAGGCAATTGTGATTCGGATAAACCAACACATTTTCTTTCCAAGAAAAGTCTTGGATGCATTAAATGTGGTTGTACAACATGTAGTTTCTTAATACCGGGGGATGCATTTTATCATCCCCACACAGGTAAAAAATTCACAATACGCCACCATCTTACCTGCAATTCTAGTTATGTGGTTTATCAAATAATCTGTCCCTGTGGTCTTTCGTATATAGGAAAGACCCAGGGTAGATTTAAAGACCGCATGGCGATGCATAGATCTGCAATTAGGGCTGCACTGGCTAGTGATAAAAAATCGGAGCAGCCAGTGGCCCGTCATTTTGCAGAATATAAACATTCTATTGCAAGTATACAATATCGTATGATCGACTGGGTTAAGAAACCAATTAGAGGGGGCGACCGTAATCGGTTGTTATTACAACGTGAAGTTCAATGGATCCACCGATTAGATGTATTAGCCCCTCGGGGGTTAAATGAATATCTGAGCTATGGTTGTTTTGGATGAATAATCTTCTATAATGTATATGGTGCTTATATATGTTTGTTAGATGTCCTGCCATATTATTATAAGTACGATCATGACTGATAGAACCGTTGTTTCATGTTTACTTGTTGCTATGGTGATGGGTGTCACTTGAGAATGAGGTCATCAAGTTCCGCCGGAAAGGAGGAGGGTCTACCTCGGCTCCAGGCGCGGCATGAGTCACGGGTGTATAGGTATATAAGGTATGTAATCTGCTTTTTTGAACTATATAAACCTAACGATAGTGCTTGCGAGCACTGAAACATTGTTGAAATTCATCTGGTTTCCAGAGTCTTTGTTACAGCAAGCTGAGTGCCGCACGGTGGTAAATATATATATATATATATATATGTGTGTATATATATATTAGAAGTGTGCGGCTGGCACTTTTCGTGTTTTGTGTTTTGGTTCTAATTCCACTTTCGTGTTTTGGTTTTGGCTTGGTTTTGCCAAAACCACCCTTTCGTGTTTTGGTTTTGGATCTGGATGATTTAAAAAAAAAAACATAATAAATGGCTAAAATCACAGAGTTCATTTCCACTCATTTGTAGTCTATTCTGAACACCTCACACCTCACAATATTGTTTTTAGACCTAAAAGTTGCACCGAGGTGGCTGTATGACCAAGCTAAGCGACACAAGTGTGCGGCACAAATACCTGGCCCATCTAGGAGTAGCACTGCAGTGTCAGACAGGATGGCACTTTTCAAAAACTAGGCCCCAAACAGCACCTCATGCAAAGATGTAGAAGAAGTGCAATGAGGTAGCTGTATGACTAAGCCAAGCGACACAAACAATTGGCCCATCTAGGAGTGGCACTGCAGTGGCAGACAGGAGGGCAGATATAAAAAAAAAGGCCACAAACAGCACATGATGCAAAGAAGAAAAAAAGGTGCACAAGGTTGTTGTATGACTAAGCTAAGCGACACAACCACCTGGCCCATCTAGTAGTGTCACACAGTGGCTGAATGTCGAGAGTGGGCCGCAATTGTTCGGTCCACTGACAGCATCTCCAGCACGCCCCTGTCATTTTTAAAAAAATCTCCAATTGGTGGACTTATATGGCAGTACCCCAGGACTAATACAGCAGTACCCCTGTACTCATACGGCAGTGTCAGACAGGATGGCACTTTTCAAAAACTAGGCCCCAAACAGCACCTCATGCAAAGATGTCGAAGAGGTGCAATGAGGTAGCTGTATGACTAAGCCAAGCAACACAAACAATTCCAACTGAAATTATACGTCCAAATCACTGGAATTATACATCCAAATCACTGGAATTAATTGGCAAAATCACTGTAATTAATAATTATACGTCCAAATCACTGGAATTATATTGCAAAATCACTGTAATAAGTCCAAATCACTGTAATAATTGGCAAAATCAGTGTAATTAATAATTATATGTCCAAATCACTGGAATTAAATGGCAAAATCTCGGTATCGCCTGCCTAGTGAAGTGGAATCTAGATGGGATTTGGTACCGGGGACCCAATATCTCCATCAATTGTCTAAATCCCACTGCACTAATGGCGGATACCGGACGCACGTCTAACACCAACATAAGTGTCAAGGCCTCAGTTATGAGGGCTTCCATCGTCATGTGAAGCTGAACATAGGCCAGGGCCTCAGCTTTTCCTTGCCGCTCCGTGTCATAAATGGCATATTGGCAAGTTTACATTTCTCCTCAGACCATTTAAATTTCTTTTTTTGGGTCTTTTTACTGAACTTTGGCTTTTTGGATTTTACATGACCTCTACTATCACAATGGGCATTGGCCTTGGCAGACGACGTTGATGGCATTTCATCATCTATGTCATGGCTAGTGGCAGCAGCTTCAGCACTGGGAGGAAGTGGTTCTTAATCTTTCCCTATTTTATCCTCCAAATGTTTGTTCTCCATTATTTTTCTGGAGTTACATAACACAATATGCGGCACAAGAGAGCGTACCCTTACACCTCACAGGGCAAACCATGTAAAAAAAAATTGGATTAAATATTTATAACCCCTTTATTTGGAGTAAATAATATACAGCACAGGACAGCACCACTGAGCTTATATGGCAGCACCACTGGACTGGATTTATACGGAATTATATGGACTTATATGGAATTATACGGCAATATCACAGAAATTATCCGCCAGTATTCCGAGAATTATATGGCAATATCACATGAATTATATGACAATATCACATGAATTATATGCCAGTAATTCCGAGAATTATACGGCAATGTCACAAGAATTATACGCCAGTATCACGGGAATTATACGGCAATATCACGGGAATTATACGCCAGTATCACAGGTAATATACGGCAGTAACACTGGATATATGGCAGCAGAGAACACCACCACTGTGACTGGATGCTGCACAAGACACTCACTACACTGGACTGGACAGCACAGCACAACACAGCACCACTTTATACAGCTACACTGGATATATGGCAGCAGAGGACACCAACACTGTGACTGGCTGGACTGATGCAGCAAAATACACTGACTACACTGGACTGGACTGAGCAGCACAACACAGCACAAGACTCGCCACCCCACTTTCACGCCCCCACACAGACACTGAACACTGAGGACACGTCCTCTCAATACACTCTCCGAGACTGGAGTGAAAATGGCCGCGACACGCGGCTCCTTATATGGAATCCAAATCCCACGAGAATCCAACAGCGGGATGATGACGTTTTGCCGCGTTCGGGTTTCCGAGTGAGGTGTGAAAATCCGAGCCTGACTCGGATCCGGGCTCGAGACGAGAAGTTTGGTAGGGTTCGGTTCTCGGAGAACCGAACCCGCTCATCTCTAAAATATATATATATATATATATATATATATACACACACACATATATATTGATATACATATATACATGTATATATATATATATAACCCAGATGCTACAATTAAAATTTTTACTGACAGCAGCAGCCTTAATTACAGGGGAGGGACAGCTTGTTCCTCTATCCCCTCCATGCCACACAACCTCCGCTAGCTTCACAGTCGCTTTTTCCTTCCAGGCAGCCTGTGCGCCCAGCCAATGACTGAGCCGCAGGCTGCTCTTGTGCACACACTTTTGGACAGTTGAGCCGTCACTCAGCTGCCCTGACCTGTGATGCGGCACTGGCCCTGGCGGCTGTGAAGTGATGAGCTGGGAGCACAACCACAGATCAGATCGGTATGAGAGATCTGATCTGTGGCAGGCCGTTAGGTCGACACCACTTAGGTCGACAGCCATTAGGTCGACCACTATAGGTCGACATGCATTAGGTTGACCGGTTCACTAGGTCGACATGGTCATTAGGCCGACATGTACTAGGTCAACAGGTCAAACAGTCGACATGATTTTTCCAATTTTTTTAAAATGTTGGGACTTTTTCATACTTTATGATCCACGTGGACTACAATTGGGAATGGTTACCTGTGGAGAGCGCAGCGGTAGCGGAGTGAGGCACCTTGCCCGAAGCATGGCGAGCAAAGTGAGCCATGCGAGGGGACACGGTGCACTAATTGGGGTTCCCATCACTTTACGAAGAAAACAACACCAAAAAAGTAAAAAACTCATGTTGACCTTTTGACTTGTCGACCTAGCACATGTTGACCTAATGATCATGTTGACCTAATGACCCTGTCGACCAATAGTGGTCGACTTAATGACTGTCGACGTAAGTTGTGTCGACCCAACGACCCACACCCGGCAGGCGAGCACAGAAACCAGCTCTGGACTTCCCCCTCCAGTTGGAAAAAGTGTTTTTCCCACTCACTGCTTACAGATGGAGCCACGCTAGTCATGGCTCCGTCTGTGACTAGCTTGCCTATCGTCTACAGCAGTGGTTCTCAACCTTGGTCCTCAAGTACCCCCAATAGTTCATGTTTTCCAGATATCCTCACAGGATTGCAAGTGAAATAATTTGCTCCACCTGTGGATTTTTATAATGTGTCATTGAGTAATGAATACACCTGTTGAACTGCTAGGTGACCTGGAAAACATGAACTGTTGGGGGTACTTGAGGACCGAGGTTGAGAACCACTGGTCTACAGCGTCCCCGTCGGCCTGGGTGCACGCGACCACAACGGAGACGTGCCCCATTCACTTGAATGGAGAGTGTCTCTGTGCTCTCCGGGCATGACTAGCCAGGCGGATCGCCTAGTCATGCCGGGCGTGCTCGCTTGTCATGGAGCTCTCTTTTGTACTATATGTTAGTTTGGATATCCTAGGTAGCACCCCCAGGAGATATATATGAGGAATTCCTTATGATACATATTGGGGTACCAAAAGTGAGGTTCTTTTCCTCACTGTAGTTAAATTACTGGATATTTGAGAGTGCAGATTTTTTCTTCAGTTCTTGTTGTCATGGAGCTGCCTCAGATGAGCGCGGCTCCTTCTGTACCTTACCTTTTCCCACTCACTGCTTACCTTACCTTTTCCCACTCACTGCTTACATTACCTTTTCCCACTCACTTCTTACCTTACCTTTTCCCACTCACTACTTAACTTACCTTTTCCCACTCACTTCTTACATTACCTTTTCCCACTCACTGCTTACATTACCTTTTCCCACTCACTGCTTACATTACCTTTTCCCACTCACTGCTTACCTTACTTTTTTCCACTTACTGCTTACATTACCTTTTCCCACTCACTGCTTACCTTACCTTTTCCCACTCACAGCTTACATTACCTTTTCCCACTCACTTCTTACATTACCTTTTCCCACTCACTTCTTACATTACCTTTTCCCACTCACTGCTTACATTACCTTTTCCCACTCACTGCTTACCTTACCTTTTTTCACTCACTGCTTACATTACCTTTTCCCACTCACTGCTTACCTTACCTTTTCCCACTCACTGCTTATCTTAGTTTGGGGCAGCATCAAGGGTGTAGCTAGTGGTGCAGGGAGTGCAGCTGCTATGGGGACGAGATGAGAGGTGTCACGGATCCCGAGATATTGTAGTACAATGCCAGGACCTAACAACATTACAGGAGGTGTGGCCAATAAAGGAGTCTTCATTGCATGTGACAGATCCATGCATCTCAGGAGGCACAAAACAGAGGCCTCTTCTCATTTGCAGCTAGGTGTAGTTTCAACATTAAGCATGCTACAGCTTTCCTGCAAATTCCGTGCTATATATTTACAGCTTATTTAAATACAGGTTATGGTGAAGGGTATTTAATATTGGCATTTAACATTGAACATTGAGCATTAAACATTTGGGATGTTAGCTTTGCCATCCCTAGAGATCCTGACACTATGTCAATCTCTCTTTTTCTGTGGCTTATCATTTTGATCTGGATTTTAACACTGTTTTGCAGAATACTAATCAAGTAAATTGCTTTCAGTCCCATGGTGACATCTGAAATTATGTTATTGAATACATCCTAATTGTGGACCCGTCTCTCACCAGGGAACAAGCAATTAAAGTAGTTGCCATTGCCATTTGTGACAAAGAGGGCAAGACTCATTGAACAAATTGGTGGCATGAAACAGCTTTGACCTTGAAGCTTTCAAGAGTATTCATTCTCCTGCCCATAGTATTGCGTAGGAGCAGACAGTGATTTAAAATGAATATCACATAGAATGCCTGCTTGTCCCCAGTTATGACTTTTAGAACATCTGTAATTTTCTAGACATAATTAAATTTCAAGGTCAGACATGATGAAATATTTGCAATCTCAAATAAACTTGGAGTGGATTCAAATGCAAAGTGAAATTATTGATTAGCAAAATGTATATTTTTCTCAGTACAAAATAAATTTATGCAACCTGAATATAGTATTCAGGAAGTTGTTAGTGAAAAAAATATTTTGTACTCAAGCAAATACTTTTAAGAAATTTGTTTTCTTAATTTCTGAAATCAAATTATGAGACTTGAAAAGAGCAGTTTCTGCATGATTATCATATCTTAGCAATTTACTAAAGTTTAAACAAAGTTAAAGATATCAGCTAAGTAACACAGGATACAACAGTGGGATCTGAAGTCTTATTCCAATTTATCAGGCTAAAAAAAACAAGCTTTCTTGGCTTGATCCTCATATAGCTAACACGGGTGTGGTTCAATAGATCTACAGTAAAAAGATACACAGTCAATGGGCTGACCCCAAATTGTCGACATGCAAAAGGTTGACAAGGTCAAAAAGTCAACAGTGAGAAAGGTCAACAAGTACATAAAGTCAACAGGGTCAAATGGATGACACAATTTTTTGCTTTTTTAGTGTCATATGTATGTTTCCCCATATCTCAGCAAAATTAGTGACTGCGATTGGCACAGGTTACTGATCCTAATCGTAGTCTTCGTGGATGGTCATCCCACCTGAGCCCTCCCTCACCTTTTCCATCTTTGAGGTCCACACTATCTGCCTCTTCTACCCCAATCACCTCCTTGTGGCAGTGATATACCGCCCCCCTGACCACTGTTCACCTTTCCTTGACAACTTTGCTGCCTGACTTCCCCACTTTCTCTCCTCCGACCTCCCCTCTGTCATCCTCGGTGACTTTAACATCCCTATTGACATCATTATTGCTGCTTCCACTAATCTTCTCACCTTTCTACCTCCTTTGGACTTTCTCAATTGACCTCCACCTCTACTCACAATCTTGGCCACTCCCTCGTCTTCACCCACCGATGTAATCGCTCTGATTTCTAAAACTCTCCCTTCCCTCTCTCTGACCACCATCTGCTTTCTTTCACCCTCTCATCTTCCTTTATCCTCTCCACGCCCAAACCCACCATCACCAGACGCAATCTTGGGTCTCTCAACCCCACTTTCATACCCTCCCTCAAGACTTTCCTCTCTCCTCTTTCCACCATGACCTGTTCCAACCAGGCAGCCTCCTTCTATAACTCTTCCCTAACCACTGCTCTCGACTCTGTGGTCTCTCCTCTGTCCCCTCCGCCGCTCCATACCCCAATCCTGGCACACCAAACTAACACGCTTCTTACAAAAATGCTCACGCTCCACCGAATGCTCCTGGAGGAAATGACACTCTCTGCCGGACTTCCTCCATTTCAAGTTTATTATCTCCTACAGCTCTGCTCTTTCCCTCGCCAAGCAAATCTTTTTCCAAGTACTCATCTCTTCTCAGTCATCCTGTCCATGCCGTCTCTTTGAAACTTTCAACACTCTCCTTCGCCCCCCCCCTCCTCCTCTCCTCCCTCACTGCCACTGACTTTACCTCCTTCTTCATCTCCAAAATTGAGGCTATCCAACATAACATCTCCCCCGTCACCCTTCTGCTGCCCCTGCCCCCATCATTCCTCCCCTCCATCTATCCCACCCTGTCCTCCTTCCGTCAAACTTCAGACAAGGAAATCCACTCCCTCATCTTATCCCCCCCCCTCCACCTGCCCCCTGGACCGTCTTCCCTCCCGTCTTCTCCGCTCCCTCTCCACCCCTGCCTGCTCCCACCTTGCTCACCTCTTTAACCTATTGCATCTTCCCCTCACCATTCAAACATGCTCTGGTCTCACCTATTTTCAAAAAACCCAACCTCGACCCTTCATCACCCACTAACTACTGCCCCATCTCTCTTCTCCCTTTTGCCTCTAAACTACTTGAACAAGTGGTCTACAGCCATCTCATAAGCTACCTCTCTGACAACTCCATCCTCGATCCACTACAATCTGACTTTCGCCCATTCCACTTCACTGAGACTGCCCTGGTGAAAGTCACCAATGACTTGCTTCTGGCCACATCCAGGGGCCACTTCTCTCTGCTCATCCTTCTGGACCTCTCTGCTGCCTTTGACACTGTGGATCATCCTCTCCTCCGCACACTCCAAAATGCTGGTCTCTCTAGCACTGTCCTGGAATGGTTTTCTTCTTACCTCACTAACCACTCCTTCTCTGTGTCTGCCTCCGGCACCACCCTTCCATCCTTCCTGTTGGTGTCCCTCAGGGTTCTGTCCTTGGCCCCCTTCTGTGTTCCCTGTATACCTCTTCCCTGGGTGCACTCATTAACTCCTTTGGCCTTCAATACCACCTCTGTGCTGATGACACACAACTCTACCTCTCCTCTCCTGATCTGTCTCCCTCTGCCCTCTCTCAGGTTTCCAGCTTCCTCTACGCAATCTCCTCCTTGATGTCTGAGTGCTCTCTGAAGCTCAACATGGACAAAACTGAACTCATCATCTTTCCCCCATCCAGAGCAACACCCCCTACCAATATCTCTATCACTGTTGACAACACCACCATCTCCCCTGTTCCCCAACTCCGCTGCTTGGGCGTCACTCTTGACTCCTCCCTCTCCTTTGCACCCCACATTCAAGCTCTGGCACAATCCTGTCGGTTCCAGCTATGCAACATTGCTCGCATCAGGCCATTTCTCTCCCAGAGTGCAACTAAACTTATCATCCACTCACTGGTCATCTCATGACTCGACTACTGCAGTGTTCTCCTCACTAGCCTTTCTTGCTCCCATCTTGCTCCCCTCCAATCTGTCCTGAACTCTGCAGCTAGGCTTATCTTCCTCTCCCGTCACTCCACATCTGTCACTTCCCTTCGACAAAATCTACATTGGCTCCCATTCTCCTACAGAATCCTCTTCAAACTCCTCACCCTCACATACAAGGCCATCTCTTCCACTTCTCCCTACATCTCCAACCTCCTCTCCCTTCATACTCCCTCCTGCCCCCTACGGTCGACCAATGACCGTCACCTCTCCACCACCCTGGTCACTGCTTCCCATGCTCGAGTTCAAGACTATGCCCGTGCTGCACCCCTTCAGTGGAATGCACTCCCCCGTTCCATTAGACTCTCCCTGACCTTGCAAAGATTCAAACGGGCACTAAAAACCCACCTATTCATCAAAGCATACCCTCCCGACGCATAACCTAGTCCTGAGGCCCCTCCTCCATCCCCCTGCCTCATGCCTTGAACATCTCAGCTTTGCTTAAATACTGCCATCAGGCTACCTCCCGCTTGTCTGCACCTCATGTGATCTGTCTGTCGACCCTTCCCACTAGATTGTTAGCTCTTCAGAGCAGGGCCCTCTTACCTCTTGTTATCTAAGCCCTCTTCTCGACACATTTCACTTGCAGCTCTCCCCTACTCAGCGACCATCTTTACTCGCTTTTTCTCCTGCTGGTAAAGCCTCATCTCCATCTATGGCCACCAGCCCCTAGTAGTAAGATGATCACTCCCTCACTACTTACATCTTAGCTGTATTATGTCTTGAGAATTGTGGTGCTCTTTGTTACCTCTACTCTATTTCTGTTATTTATTTACCGTTTGACTCTGTTGACCTTTTGACCTTGTTGAGCTTATGACCCTGTTGACCTTTTGGGGAAGACCTATTGACTGTCTATCTTTTTACTATCAATCTATCAACCGGTTGCCAGCTAGCACCATCTTATGCCTTAGACATTGCACCCTTTTACCATAGTATTAATGTTGCATTTTTTTTTCACATGCGGGATCTTTAGAAGCTTACATGCATGGCCCAATGGCTATCACATTACTATTTACTCTTTACCGGCATGTGCTCTTATTGAAGACACTGTCATGGTAAGGAGCATTTGACAGATAGCCCTGAAAATGAATTCCTTACAAATGGTAGAAGACTAAGGGGTACATTTACTAAGCAGTGATAACAGCGAAGAAGTGAGCCAGTGGAGAAATTTCCCCATCAACCAATCAGCAGCTCTGTATCATTTTATAGTATGCGAATTATAGATGTTACTTCAGTGCTGATTGGTTGCCATGGGCACTTCTCCACTGGCTCACTTCTCCGCTTTTATCACTGCTTAGTAAATGTACCCATTAAAGTGAAATAAACCCACCTACAGTATACAATATCTAGTTGGATATTTGTAGGAAAAAAGGCATCAAACATTCAGTGAAATGTTGGCAAAAATAGTATTACAGAACCTACCCAGAGCGATCGCAGCTATTTTGTGGGCTGAACCATTTTACTTTAAACTAGCAATGTTAATTTATGCCTCAATAACTTGAGTGTGAATACATTGGTAGGAGTATTGCATTGTTCAACAAATGGCTGTCCCCAAATGAATGCATTTTAACATTTGATATACAACTTTAACAAGCATTCATAGACATGTGGATGGGCCTTGGCAGACTTTCCAAGTAAACATTACTATGTACACCTGGCAATACAGAATACGAAACACTATAAATTGGTAAAGATTATACTTATATAGTAGAAAGGATGGGGGCTGTTGTAAGTATGGGAGCCTGCCAGATATTTGGTTTGCAGTATAGCATCTTATCTACTTAGAGCCATGTGTCAGAACTAAAAAAGAGGAAAATGTGAAAAAAAAATGATAAAAAGGAATCCACTGTGGTAGTCCCAGTGGAAGCGCACTGAGCTTTGGTACCAGTGGTAGATAGTCTAAGAAGTGTCCCCTTCACCTATTTTACAAACTAGTAGGCCAAAAGTAAAGGTAATAGGTTTGTAGTTGGGCCTTCCCCCAACCCTCATTCCATTGTAAACATGGTTTCTCCACTGCTGTGTCTCCAACATTTTGTAGGTATTTTTTCACATGCTGGTATACTAGTGGCTACTGTACAAATGATGGTTCAGTGGTTTTCTTTTGGCATGTATGTAATGTGTAGCTAAATCTGGTGGGTGGGGTCAGATTAATGCCACATGGCCTTGGGACTGAAAAGGTTCAAGGGCAGCTACTAAGAAGGTGGGTGGGGGGGGAGTCATACATTGGGGCTGATCCCTATAGGATCAGCCCCAATGTATGTCTCCCTAAATACAGAAAAACTGGAAGAAAATGCAGAATTTTGTTAAAAAAACTTGAAATACAATGTAATACTTATGATTTATGAATGACTATGTGGCCATGATGATGGCCTATTGTTAGGTTGAGGTCTGGAGCTGTAGCTCCGTCTACCCCATTATTAATCTAGCACTGTACAAAGGAGAGTGCAGTCTTGTAGACAGAGATAAAACAGTCTGTTTTTTTCTAGTGAGAAGCTGATAGAAGCTGCTAGACTGAGCTTGGCACTGCTATTATAGTAAAGTCTGTGCAACACAATGTAAGTCCAATACTTCATATCAGAAGCTTTCTCTAAGCAATTTTGTTGTAAAATTTCCATCTCTACTTCCTGATTGTTGGACGCCTTTCTGCTGTGGAGGCGGTCGCTGGTACCTGGATGCAGGATTATTAAAAGATAGGGTGGTATTCAATTGTTTGAAAAGTCGGTTGGATGTCTGTTTTTTCCTGTCTATTAGATAGGAAAAAACAGACTCCCAACTGACTTTTCAAACATTTGAACCTCCCCCATGGAGTGAAAAGTGAGTACTCTGTTTCCCAACATGGAACTACTGCCTCCACTTCTGAGTTGCCATGGAAACTTGGTTAGATGACACTGACATCACCGGGAATTTCTGATGTAGGACCTAGAAAAAAAAGCTTTGACTCCTCCATCTTTTCTGACCACCCCCAAACCTATATCCACCCTTCCTCAAACGTTAAACTCTGTCATGTGAAATTTTCCGGCACTCTGTTTTGACTGCAAACTTTATAGTTACGACATAGTTAAAGCAAAACAAGGAAATATTCCCTGTGTAGTAGGGCAATTTTAGGGTTAGGTGGTTCCTCAGATTTGCACTGATTCTCTCTGGCAGCTCTGGTGTTGTCAGATACACATAAAATGACAACTATATAGCCAGTCTGGAGAAAGCTGTCAGCAGATTTGTGTTTATACTGCAAAGTTTATTTCTAACCTTTGTCACAGGGGGAAACAAAGAGGCACAACCTACATGAATGTTTAATTCAGATAACACGGATGCTAGAAAATAATGCTGTGCACATAGTTTCACCCCTGTAGATTGTCAGCACCTTTGTACAATAGATATAATATATTCCCTGGAAATAAGGAACTCCTCTTTGGAAGAAAGGACTTCTGAGAAATGTATACGTTTGATTCTTATTGGTTGTGCTGCTTGCAAGGTGATATTCAGTGATATTTTAAGGCCCATACACACAAGAAGACTTGAAAAATGTGAAAGATGAACAATTTGGAAGATGAGCGATTTCCCTAGTACCTCCTGGAGTCCCTGACAAATGATATAGGGCCTGTTCGCTCGCTAGCTATTTTTTTGCAGCGCTGCGAACAGATAGATGCCGCTTTAGCGGAGTGTATTTTAGCTTTGCAAGTGTGTGAACACATGTGCAGCCGCCCTGTACAAAAACGGTTTGTGCAGTTTGAGTATCTCTGACCTTACTCAGCCGCTGCGATCATTTCAGCCTATTCGAGCCTGGAATTGACATCAGACACCCGCCCTGCAAACGCTTTGACACGCCTGAGTGTTTGTAACGACTCCCAGAAAACGGTCAGTTGCCAACTTGCCACCCACAAACGCCCTCTTCCTGTCAAACTCCTTGCGAACGGCTGTGCGAATGGTTTCGTCGCTAGAACCAGTGCACAACAATGATCCGCTTTGTAACCGTACGGTGCGCCTGAGCATTGCGGTGCTTACGCATGCGCAGTAGTTACCTAATCGCTGCGCAGCAAAAACACTAGCGAGCAAACAGATCTGAATTAGGCCCATAGAGTGTACACATTGAGCGTTTTTACAAATCTGTTGGGAATCGTTTGTAAAGCTGGTGTTGGTGCCTTATTTAAATTTATTTTCATTTTGGGGAGGCATTTCTGGGTGTGTGGGGAGGGCTTTAGGAGGGGATAACTGCCTAGCAGCTATTTTAGCTCTTTGTATTTATACTCTGTGGCTAGTTTGGTGTGGTTTATTTCTCTCTTACTGTATGTGGGGCATTTGCATTGGTGGGGGAGGGCACAGTGGTGGCACATTGTCTTTAAAAAACATTAGTGGGGCAGTGGGACACATTGGTGGGGCAGTGTGAACTTGGAGCTGCTGACTGTGTTATGCTTCTGCTCTGGTCCGCGGAGTGCTGTGTAAAATGGAGCCTGGGAGGGTTCTAGGAATGGTTTCATAGTTCCAGATCTTTCAAATTGGTCAAATCGCTCATATTGGAAATTGTAAGTTGTGTACACACATGTCATGCATGGATGACTGATGACGCACTTCAAATTAGCGCAGGTACGCGCATCGTTCATTGTTCGCTGTGTTCATACTAGACGATTTGAACGATAGGTCATTCAAAGCATTCAGTATCACTGAAATCGCTGGAAAAAAATCTGCTAATGTGTATGCCCCTATGGGGAACAGAATGACAATCTTGGAATGGAGAGAGTTAAACCTCCTGGGCTGGGGGTGGATCAGGATGGTATGATTGTTTACAGCCAATCAGGGAAAGTGAGAGGTGGTGTCAGTGGTTGTATTGGGCTGGTTCTGTGTGGTACCTTGTCTCTTTCAATTTGCCTTCCCACCCTCCCACCCCTTTTTTAGTCTTACTAGGGTTAGGGTATTTTGGCTTGAGGTTGTTGGCGGTTAATGTCTCGTTAGCTATTTGTTGGCGGAAAAGAGCGTCAGGTTCTCGTTTTTGAGTTGTTAGTCACAGTTTTTAGTCGGTTTGATGCTGTTTAGGTGCACTCTCCTTCGTTGACTGTTATATCTGCTGGACCACCCTTCAGGGGGCAGCGTCATCACCCTTCAGGGTGGGTAGTCAAGATGAAGGTTGAGTGGATGCCTTTGTTTTGTGATTTGGAGTTGTTTAGATTTAATTAGCTTGGGGTTTTTGTGCTTGGATTTCAGCCGTTCTTTTTTCTGGCCACCATACTCTTTTTATTAATATTCATATTAATATCATTTTATCGCAGGTTTCATCTAGTTATTTAGATTAACAATAAATAGCTAACAACTTTCTGCCAAAATACATGTCTCTGTGTCGTTATTATATTACTAAGTTGTTTAGAATGGTTCATTGTCAGGAAGGAGTGAAACCCCTCAGCCAGTAGGAGGTTTAAGAATCTCAAGTCAGGAGACTCACTAGTAAATAAAAGTGTAGCAACAAGAAACTTAATGTTTTTTTAAAGTTAAAAATCAAAATTTAAGGCTTGAGTTATGGATTAGGCAAAAATCTGGAAAGATTTGATAGGTAGATTTGAATATTATCTGCGTATAGATAATACTGACATCCAAAAGAGCTGATTAGTTAGCCAAGAGATGAGGTATAGATTGAGAAAAGCAGAGGAACAAAGACAGAGCCTTGTGGTACTCCAACTGAAAGAGGTGGCGAAGAGGAGGTGGATACGAAAAGCAGACACTGAAGTAGTCAATAGATAGGTAGGATAGGAACCAAGAAACAGATGTGTCTTGAGGAGCTAGGGATTGTATTGTTTGTATGAGAGGAGAGTTGTGAATAATGTCAAAAGCAGCAGGGAGATTTAAAAGAATAAGAAGTGAGTAATGGCCTTTACACTAGAGATGAGCGGGTTCGGTTTCTCTGAATCCGAACCCGCCCGAACTTCATGTTTTTTTTCACGGGTCCGAGCGACTCGGATCTTCCCGCCTTGCTCGGTTAACCCGAGCGCGCCCGAACGTCATCATGACGCTGTCGGATTCTCGCGAGGCTCGGATTCTATCGCGAGACTCGGATTCTATATAAGGAGCCGCGCGTCGCCGCCATTTTCACACGTGCATTGAGATTGATAGGGAGAGGACGTGGCTGGCGTCCTCTCCATTTAGATTAGGGTTGAGAGAGAGAGAGAGAGATTGACCTGAGGCTGTGATACTGTAGAAGAGAGTGCAGAGTTTAGTGACTGACGACCACAGTGACCACCAGACAGTGCAGTTGTTTGTTTTATTTAATATATCCGTTCTCTGCCTGAAAAAAACGATACACACAGTGACTCAGTCACATACCATATCTGTGTGCACTGCTCAGCCCAGTGTGCTGCATCAATGTATATATATATCTGACTGTGCTCAGCTCACACAGCTTATAATTGTGGGGGAGACTGGGGAGCACTGCAGTGCCAGTTATAGGTTATAGCAGGAGCCAGGAGTACATAATATTATATTAAAATTAAACAGTGTACACTTTTGCTGCAGGAGTGCCACTGCCAGTGTGACTAGTGACCAGTGACCTGACCACCAGTATATATAATATTAGTAGTATACTATCTCTTTATCAACCAGTCTATATTAGCAGCAGACACAGTACAGTGCGGTAGTTCACGGCTGTGGCTACCTCTGTGTCGGCACTCGGCAGCCCGTCCATAATTGTATATACCACCTAACCGTGGTTTTTTTTTTCTTTCTTTATAGTCATACTAGTTACGAGTATACTATCTCTTTATCAACCAGTCTATATTAGCAGCAGACACAGTACAGTGCGGTAGTTCACGGCTGTGGCTACCTCTGTGTCGGCACTCGGCAGCCCGTCCATAATTGTATATACCACCTAACCGTGGTTTTTTTTTCTTTCTTTATAGTCATACTAGTTACGAGTATACTATCTCTTTATCAACCAGTCTATATTAGCAGCAGACACAGTACAGTGCGGTAGTTCACGGCTGTGGCTACCTCTGTGTCGGCACTCGGCAGCCCGTCCATAATTGTATATACCACCTAACCGTGTTTTTTTTTTCTTTCTTTATACATGCATACTAGTTACGAGTATACTATCTCTTTATCAACCAGTCTATATTAGCAGCAGACACAGTACAGTGCGGTAGTTCACGGCTGTGGCTACCTCTGTGTCGGCACTCGGCAGCCCGTCCATAATTGTATATACCACCTAACCGTGGTTTTTTTTTTCTTTCTTTATACATACATACTAGTTACGAGTATACTATCTCTTTATCAACCAGTCTATATTAGCAGCAGACACAGTACAGTGCGGTAGTTCACGGCTGTGGCTACCTCTGTGTCGGCACTCGGCAGCCCGTCCATAATTGTATATACCACCTAACCGTGGTTTTTTTTTCTTTCTTTATACATACATACTAGTTACGAGTATACTATCTCTTTATCAACCAGTCTATATATTAGCAGCAGACACAGTACAGTGCGGTAGTTCACGGCTGTGGCTACCTCTGTGTCGGCACTCGGCAGCCCGTCCATAATTGTATATACCACCTAACCGTGGTTTTTTTTTCTTTCTTTATACATACATACTAGTTACGAGTATACTATCTCTTTATCAACCAGTCTATATATTAGCAGCAGACACAGTACAGTGCGGTAGTTCACGGCTGTGGCTACCTCTGTGTCGGCACTCGGCAGCCCGTCCATAATTGTATATACCACCTAACCGTGGTTTTTTTTTCTTTCTTTATACATACATACTAGTTACGAGTATACTATCTCTTTATCAACCAGTCTATATATTAGCAGCAGACACAGTACAGTGCGGTAGTTCACGGCTGTGGCTACCTCTGTGTCGGCACTCGGCAGCCCGTCCATAATTGTATATACCACCTAACCGTGTTTTTTTTTTCTTTCTTTATACATACATACTAGTTACGAGTATACTATCTCTTTATCAACCAGTCTATATATTAGCAGCAGACACAGTACAGTGCGGTAGTTCACGGCTGTGGCTACCTCTGTGTCGGCACTCGGCAGCCCGTCCATAATTGTATATACCACCTAACCGTGGTTTTTTTTTCTTTCTTTATACATACATACTAGTTACGAGTATACTATCACTTTATCAACCAGTCTATATATTAGCAGCAGACACAGTACAGTGCGGTAGTTCACGGCTGTGGCTACCTCTGTGTCGGCACTCGGCAGCCCGTCCATAATTGTATATACCACCTAACCGTGGTTTTTTTTTTCTTTCTTTATAGTCATACTAGTTACGAGTATACTATCTCTTTATCAACCAGTCTATATTAGCAGCAGACACAGTACAGTGCGGTAGTTCACGGCTGTGGCTACCTCTGTGTCGGCACTCGGCAGCCCGTCCATAATTGTATATACCACCTAACCGTGGTTTTTTTTTCTTTCTTTATACATACATACTAGTTACGAGTATACTATCTCTTTATCAACCAGTCTATATATTAGCAGCAGACACAGTACAGTGCGGTAGTTCACGGCTGTGGCTACCTCTGTGTCGGCACTCGGCAGCCCGTCCATAATTGTATATACCACCTAACCGTGGTTTTTTTTTTCTTTCTTTATAGTCATTCTAGTTACGAGTATACTATCTCTTTATCAACCAGTCTATATTAGCAGCAGACACAGTACAGTGCGGTAGTTCACGGCTGTGGCTACCTCTGTGTCGGCACTCGGCAGCCCGTCCATAATTGTATATACCACCTAACCGTGGTTTTTTTTTCTTTCTTTATAGTCATACTAGTTACGAGTATACTATCTCTTTATCAACCAGTCTATATTAGCAGCAGACACAGTACAGTGCGGTAGTTCACGGCTGTGGCTACCTCTGTGTCGGCACTCGGCAGCCCGTCCATAATTGTATATACCACCTAACCGTGGTTTTTTTTTTCTTTCTTTATACATACATACTAGTTACGAGTATACTATCTCTTTATCAACCAGTCTATATTAGCAGCAGACACAGTACAGTGCGGTAGTTCACGGCTGTGGCTACCTCTGTGTCGGCACTCGGCAGCCCGTCCATA
The DNA here is from genome assembly GCF_028390025.1 of Pseudophryne corroboree. Taxonomy (NCBI): domain Eukaryota; kingdom Metazoa; phylum Chordata; class Amphibia; order Anura; family Myobatrachidae; genus Pseudophryne; species Pseudophryne corroboree. The sequence goes on from NC_086446.1 coordinate 633,545,836, forward strand.
ATTGTATATACCACCTAACCGTGGTTTTTTTTTCTTTCTTTATACATACATACTAGTTACGAGTATACTATCTCTTTATCAACCAGTCTATATATTAGCAGCAGACACAGTACAGTGCGGTAGTTCACGGCTGTGGCTACCTCTGTGTCGGCACTCGGCAGCCCGTCCATAATTGTATATACCACCTAACCGTGTTTTTTTTTTCTTTCTTTATAGTCATACTAGTTACGAGTATACTATCTCTTTATCAACCAGTCTATATTAGCAGCAGACACAGTACAGTGCGGTAGTTCACGGCTGTGGCTACCTCTGTGTCGGCACTCGGCAGCCCGTCCATAATTGTATATACCACCTAACCGTGGTTTTTTTTTCTTTCTTTATACATACATACTAGTTACGAGTATACTATCTCTTTATCAACCAGTCTATATTAGCAGCAGACACAGTACAGTGCGGTAGTTCACGGCTGTGGCTACCTCTGTGTCGGCACTCGGCAGCCCGTCCATAATTGTATATACCACCTAACCGTGGTTTTTTTTTCTTTCTTTATACATACATACTAGTTACGAGTATACTATCTCTTTATCAACCAGTCTATATATTAGCAGCAGACACAGTACAGTGCGGTAGTTCACGGCTGTGGCTACCTCTGTGTCGGCACTCGGCAGCCCGTCCATAATTGTATATACCACCTAACCGTGGTTTTTTTTTCTTTCTTTATACATACATACTAGTTACGAGTATACTATCTCTTTATCAACCAGTCTATATTAGCAGCAGACACAGTACAGTGCGGTAGTTCACGGCTGTGGCTACCTCTGTGTCGGCACTCGGCAGCCCGTCCATAATTGTATATACCACCTAACCGTGGTTTTTTTTTCTTTCTTTATACATACATACTAGTTACGAGTATACTATCTCTTTATCAACCAGTCTATATTAGCAGCAGACACAGTACAGTGCGGTAGTTCACGGCTGTGGCTACCTCTGTGTCGGCACTCGGCAGCCCGTCCATAATTGTATATACCACCTAACCGTGGTTTTTTTTTCTTTCTTTATACATACATACTAGTTACGAGTATACTATCTCTTTATCAACCAGTCTATATATTAGCAGCAGACACAGTACAGTGCGGTAGTTCACGGCTGTGGCTACCTCTGTGTCGGCACTCGGCAGCCCGTCCATAATTGTATATACCACCTAACCGTGGTTTTTTTTTCTTTCTTTATACATACATACTAGTTACGAGTATACTATCTCTTTATCAACCAGTCTATATATTAGCAGCAGACACAGTACAGTGCGGTAGTTCACGGCTGTGGCTACCTCTGTGTCGGCACTCGGCAGCCCGTCCATAATTGTATATACCACCTAACCGTGGTTTTTTTTTCTTTCTTTATACATACATACTAGTTACGAGTATACTATCTCTTTATCAACCAGTCTATATATTAGCAGCAGACACAGTACAGTGCGGTAGTTCACGGCAGTGGCTACCTCTGTGTCGGCACTCGGCAGCCCGTCCATAATTGTATATACCACCTAACCGTGGTTTTTTTTTCTTTCTTTATACATACATACTAGTTACGAGTATACTATCTCTTTATCAACCAGTCTATATTAGCAGCAGACACAGTACAATGCGGTAGTTCACGGCTGTGGCTACCTCTGTGTCGGACTCGGCAGCCCGTCCATAATTGTATATACCACCTAACCGTGGTTTTTTTTTCTTTCTTTATACATACATACTAGTTACGAGTATACTATCTCTTTATCAACCAGTCTATATATTAGCAGCAGACACAGTACAGTGCGGTAGTTCACGGCTGTGGCTACCTCTGTGTCGGCACTCGGCAGCCCGTCCATAATTGTATATACCACCTAACCGTGGTTTTTTTTTCTTTCTTTATACATACATACTAGTTACGAGTATACTATCTCTTTATCAACCAGTCTATATATTAGCAGCAGACACAGTACAGTGCGGTAGTTCACGGCTGTGGCTACCTCTGTGTCGGCACTCGGCAGCCCGTCCATAATTGTATATACCACCTAACCGTGGTTTTTTTTTCTTTCTTTATACATACATACTAGTTACGAGTATACTATCTCTTTATCAACCAGTCTATATATTAGCAGCAGACACAGTACAGTGCGGTAGTTCACGGCTGTGGCTACCTCTGTGTCGGCACTCGGCAGCCCGTCCATAATTGTGTACTAGTATCCAATCCATCCATCTCCATTGTTTACCTGAGGTGCCTTTTAGTTGTGCCTATTAAAATATGGAGAACAAAAATGTTGAGGTTCCAAAATTAGGGAAAGATCAAGATCCACTTCCACCTCGTGCTGAAGCTGCTGCCACTAGTCATGGCCGAGACGATGAAATGCCAGCAACGTCGTCTGCCAAGGCCGATGCCCAATGTCATAGTACAGAGCATGTCAAATCCAAAACACCAAATATCAGTAAAAAAAGGACTCCAAAACCTAAAATAAAATTGTCGGAGGAGAAGCGTAAACTTGCCAATATGCCATTTACCACACGGAGTTGCAAGGAACGGCTGAGGCCCTGGCCTATGTTCATGGCTAGTGGTTCAGCTTCACATGAGGATGGAAGCACTCAGCCTCTCGCTAGAAAAATGAAAAGACTAAAGCTGGCAAAAGCAGTAGCACCGCAAAGAACTGTGCGTTCTTCGAAATCCCAAATCCACAAGGAGAGTCCGACTCCAATTGTGTCGGTTGCGATGCCTGACCTTCCCAACACTGGACGTGAAGAGCATGCGCCTTCCACCATTTGCACGCCCCCTGCAAGTGATGGAAGGAGCACCCGCAGTCCAGTTCCTGATAGTCAGATTGAAGATGTCAGTGTTGAAGTACACCAGGATGAGGAGGATATGGGTGTTGCTGGCGCTGGGGAGGAAATTGACCAGGAGGATTCTGATGGTGAGGTGGTTTGTTTAAGTCAGGCACCCGGGGAGACACCTGTTGTCCGTGGTAGGAATATGGCCGTTGACATGCCTGGTGAAAATACCAAAAAAATCTGCTCTTCGGTGTGGAAGTATTTCACCAGAAATGCGGACAACAGGTGTCAAGCCGTGTGTTCCCTTTGTCAAGCTGTAATAAGTAGGGGTAAGGACGTTAACCACCTCGGAACATCCTCCCTTATACGTCACCTGCAGCGCATTCATAATAAGTCAGTGACAAGTTCAAAAACTTGGGCCGACAGCGGAAGCAGTCCACTGACCAGTAAATCCCTTCCTCTTGTAACCAAGCTCACGCAAACCACCCCACCAACTCCCTCAGTGTCAATTTCCTCCTTCCCCAGGAATGCCAATAGTCCTGCAGGCCATGTCACTGGCAATTCTGACGAGTCCTCTCCTGCCTGGGATTCCTCCGATGCATCCTTGCGTGTAACGCCTACTGCTGCTGGCGCTGCTGTTGTTGCTGCTGGGAGTCGATGGTCATCCCAGAGGGGAAGTCGTAAGACCACTTTTACTACTTCCACCAAGCAATTGACTGCCCAACAGTCCTTTGCGAGGAAGATGAAATATCACAGCAGTCATCCTACTGCAAAGCGGATAACTGAGGCCTTGACATCCTGGGTGGTGAGAAACGTGGTTCCGGTATCCATCATTACTGCAGAGCCAACTAGAGACTTGTTGGAGGTACTGTGTCCCCGGTACCAAATACCATCTAGGTTCCATTTCTCTAGGCAGGCGATACCGAAAATGTACACAGACCTCAGAAAAAGAGTCACCAGTGTCCTAAAAAATGCAGCTGTACCCAATGTCCACTTAACCACGGACATGTGGACAAGTGGAGCAGGGCAGGGTCAGGACTATATGACTGTGACAGCCCACTGGGTAGATGTATGGACTCCCGCCGCAAGAACAGCAGCGGCGGCACCAGTAGCAGCATCTCGCAAACGCCAACTCTTTCCTAGGCAGGCTACGCTTCTTATCACCGGTTTCCAGAATACGCACACAGCTGAAAACCTCTTACGGCAACTGAGGAAGATCATCGCGGAATGGCTTACCCCAATTGGACTCTCCTGTGGATTTGTGGCATCGGACAACGCCAGCAATATTGTGTGTGCATTAAATATGGGCAAATTCCAGCACGTCCCATGTTTTGCACATACCTTGAATTTGGTGGTGCAGAATTTTTTAAAAAACGACAGGGGCGTGCAAGAGATGCTGTCGGTGGCCAGACGAATTGCGGGACACTTTCGGCGTACAGGCACCACGTACAGAAGACTGGAGCACCACCAAAAACTACTGAACCTGCCCTGCCATCATCTGAAGCAAGAAGTGGTAACGAGGTGGAATTCAACCCTCTATATGCTTCAGAGGTTGGAGGAGCAGCAAAAGGCCATTCAAGCCTATACAATTGAGCACGATATAGTAGGTGGAATGCACCTGTCTCAGGCGCAGTGGAGAATGATTTCAACGTTGTGCAAGGTTCTGATGCCCTTTGAACTTGCCACACGTGAAGTCAGTTCAGACACTGCCAGCCTGAGTCAGGTCATTCCCCTCATCAGGCTTTTGCAGAAGAAGCTGGAGACATTGAAGGAGGAGCTAACACGGAGCGATTCCGCTAGGCATGTGGGACTTGTGGATGGAGCCCTTAATTCGCTTAACAAGGATTCACGGGTGGTCAATCTGTTGAAATCAGAGCACTACATTTTGGCCACCGTGCTCGATCCTAGATTTAAAGCCTACCTTGGATCTCTCTTTCCGGCAGACACAAGTCTGCTGGGGTTGAAAGACCTGCTGGTGACAAAATTGTCAAGTCAAGCGGAACGCGACCTGTCAACATCTCCTCCTTCACATTCTCCCGCAACTGGGGGTGCGAGGAAAAGGCTCAGAATTCCGAGCCCACCCGCTGGCGGTGATGCAGGGCAGTCTGGAGCGACTGCTGATGCTGACATCTGGTCCGGACTGAAGGACCTGACAACGATTACGGACATGTCGTCTACTGTCACTGCATATGATTCTCTCAACATTGATAGAATGGTGGAGGATTATATGAGTGACCGCATCCAAGTAGGCACGTCACACAGTCCGTACTTATACTGGCAGGAAAAAGAGGCAATTTGGAGGCCCTTGCACAAACTGGCTTTATTCTACCTAAGTTGCCCTCCCACAAGTGTGTACTCCGAAAGAGTGTTTAGTGCCGCCGCTCACCTTGTCAGCAATCGGCGTACGAGGTTACATCCAGAAAATGTGGAGAAGATGATGTTCATTAAAATGAATTATAATCAATTCCTCCGCGGAGACATTGACCAGCAGCAATTGCCTCCACAAAGTACACAGGGAGCTGAGATGGTGGATTCCAGTGGGGACGAATTGATAATCTGTGAGGAGGGGGATGTACACGGTGATATATCGGAGGGTGATGATGAGGTGGACATCTTGCCTCTGTAGAGCCAGTTTGTGCAAGGAGAGATTAATTGCTTCTTTTTTGGGGGGGGTCCAAACCAACCCGTCATATGTCGTGTGGCAGACCCTGTCACTGAAATGATGGGTTGGTTAAAGTGTGCATGTCCTGTTTTGTTTATACAACATAAGGGTGGGTGGGAGGGCCCAAGGACAATTCCATCTTGCACCTCTTTTTTCTTTTCTTTTTCTTTGCATCATGTGCTGATTGGGGAGGGTTTTTTGGAAGGGACATCCTGCGTGACACTGCAGTGCCACTCCTAAATGGGCCCGGTGTTTGTGTCGGCCACTAGGGTCGCTAATCTTACTCACACAGTCAGCTACCTCATTGCGCCTCTTTTTTTCTTTGCGTCATGTGCTGTTTGGGGAGGGTTTTTTGGAAGGGACATCCTGCGTGACACTGCAGTGCCACTCCTAGATGGGCCCGGTGTTTGTGTCGGCCACTAGGGTCGCTTATCTTACTCACACAGCGACCTCGGTGCAAATTTTAGGACTAAAAATAATATTGTGAGGTGTGAGGTATTCAGAATAGACTGAAAATGAGTGTAAATTATGGTTTTTGAGGTTAATAATACTTTGGGATCAAAATGACCCCCAAATTCTATGATTTAAGCTGTTTTTTAGTGTTTTTTGAAAAAAACACCCGAATCCAAAACACACCCGAATCCGACAAAAAAAATTCGGTGAGGTTTTGCCAAAACGCGTTCGAACCCAAAACACGGCCGCGGAACCGAACCCAAAACCAAAACACAAAACCCGAAAAATTTCAGGCGCTCATCTCTACTTTACACTTCACAGTGCTGTCTCTGTGGAGTGTTGGGAACGAAAGCCTGACTGAAGTGGGTCCAATAAGTTGTGTGACTTAAGAAAGTGTGTGTAGACAAGTCTCGCAAGTAGCTTGGAGAGGCAAGGGAACTGAATGATGGGACTGTAGTTGGAGAGAGTTAGGGTCAGAAATTATTTTGAGAACGGGAGTAATCACTGCATACTTGTACAGAGAAGGAAAGATACCAGTAGAAGGAAAGAGATGACAGATGTTAGTTAAGGTTGGGATGAGCGCAGGAGACAGAGATTTACTTATTTGTGAGGGTATAGAATCAAGAGGAGAGGAGAGGTGGTAGAGTAGCAGGATAAGACGAGTGATGATACTTCATCTTTAGAATGATAGACCTCTGGGTGCAATTCCTGATTTTAGCCTACAGTACAGTATGGGGCATATTTATCAGAGTGCAGAAAACAGTTATTTGTGCTGGAGATTTGGTTGTCATTGCGATGCTTTCGCACCCGCTGAATAGTTCCCTGCCTGCGCAGGGAGGCGGCTACCCGTCATGTTTTGGGTCGCAGCAGCTGCATGTGACATCATGCAGCCACCGCGGCCCACCCAACAATGGTCTGAACGCCCCTGCGTTGTTCGGACCGTGCCCCCCCCCCAATGGTGCTCTAATGCCGTTGGCACGCCCCCTGCCTAGGCACCCTAGAGTGCAGCAAAGCTTTTGCAGGGGTGTCTTGGGTTAGTGGTTCAGGACCAAAATCAAATTAGTTATGGTCAAAGTGATAGGCAAAACCAGAGCTAGTTGCTGCCAGTCATCAAACATGTGGACAACCAGAAGCAAAACTGTACACCACCACATAACTAAACTTAAGGATGACAGGTAGGCACAGTATACTTAATTCATTTTTTTTCTTCAGAATTTCTTAAAAAAACTTTTATCCTAGAAGAAAGTTTGGAAACCACTGCTCTAGCTGCCTCCATCCTCCAGCCAAACAGAGAATGTCTGCCAGTTTGCTAATTGGTGGATGGTCAGAGATATCGAGAACGGTCACATAACCTCCCCCTGCATCCCGAACAATGAAAATACTGACTATTCCCACTCGCGGGTGTCCACGACACCCATAGAGTGGGAACAGAACCTGTGGCGAGTGCAGCTTTCCACCAAGCCCGCAAGGGGCTTCACTCCGCTCGCCCCTCACCGCCGGTAACGCGGGCCCAACCCAAGCTATCCAGTAATTATAGTGCTGACAGCCATTCGCTGTATGGAAGCTTGTAGAGAGACGGTACGGGACCGCAGGTGGGGTAAGTTAGCATTTTTTAGAAAGATGTATTCCCGTGAATAGGAATAGGCATTGAAAGCTTTGTCCAGAGACTTCAGTGCTGTTAAGGCGACCCTGTACAATATATTACCATGGTCATTGGGGACATTTTAATAAACGTGCCTTGCCCTAACCAGGATCGTCTGTTTTGTACAATACATTAGAAAAAATCAAGCATATATGCAGTGTTTAAAGCACATCAAATAATCTGCATAAACATACCCTATCCTCCAACCTTTATCAGACCTTGCTTACAATGTTATGGTCTCCCAGCTGATATAGCTGCATGCATAACTATGTACCCGTCTGTCTATACCAAACACAGCTCCTAGAATTACATCTTCATAATCAGTAGCCCCTGCTGGATTATGGCTGACCTTTCTTCCACTGCAGAATAATGTTCCAGCATTTCCATTCTAAACTCCAGATAGATATGGCAGCTCTTGTTGTTATTATGCTATTTACATGGCTTTGTTCATTTAACAAATGGCAAGATAGGATTTATTTCCGCACAGTAGATGCATTAACAACTAGGTATAATCAATACTACCTCTATTACAAAGTGATACCAATTATGTTTGGAGCATTAGACAATGTCCAAGTTAGATTGTGAAAAACAAACCATTCCCAGATTAAAAATGTTCCTTCCCAAAACAGAGCATACAATTCTAACATGTCTTTAGTGTTTCCAAAGGAGAATTACACTGGTGGAAGCAGGTGGCCATTACCTAAAGTGTGCCAGCAAAAGGAAAAGAGAAGCTGGAAGTAATTTATAGTATCATCCTCTTTTCCTTGTTTTACATCTGCAAAACTTGGCTGACATTTAGATATAAAACTAGCTGTTGTTGTCTTTATACTGTGCATTGTACACTTACAGTAGGGGCTGATTCTGTCCAGATGCGGACGGATATCTGCAGACTGCACAGTGCACACGTACCACAGAAAACAATAGCAGGCTTCTCATACACCATACAGAACCATGAATACACACACACAGATGGAGTTTGAAAGTTCAGATGGATTTTTGTTAAATTAGTGTTTCTGGGCATCAACTGGGTGCAGGGTCGCCAAGATATCAGATGGTCATCGGTGCTAGAGAGGGGGTGTGGCCATGCCCCGCTCGTGTGCATTTATAACATGGTGCATACAGAAATGGGGGCATTGCTACTATACATCTCTCTCAATGACCCGGGCAACTCTGGGCCTGGGTAAACTGTAGCCAGTTCCCACCCCACCCCTCTCTTGGCACCCCTGACTGGGAAGCTACCATGGAACTAGTCCGTTTTGTGTGAGCGTCATGGGAGTGCTGTGGGCATGGTGTCCAACTTCTGTGCTCATTTATGTCACGCAGATGAAGACGAAACGTTTGTTTCTGACAGATCTGTTGCTCCCAGCATGGAGTGGGTGATAGTCCCAATATTAATGATAATGACTGATGCAGGTGGCGGAATAACACCCACCATTAAGCTTAAAGTGCCAACATATACTTGTCCTCTTACTAAGGTGTTGTCACTATTTGGCAGAGGTGTGTTTATAAAAGAATGAAAAGTCCTATTGCCTCATAAACATCTTTTCCCTCCAATACATCTCGAGGACTGGTGCTGTCACCGGTGTTGACCCCATCAGCAGTAGTATTTTTAGCTATTTTATGTTTTGCTAGGTGGAACTACAGTAAAAGCACAATCTTTGCATTCAGTTCCACTGCGCAGGCACGATCTGGCTAGCCGGGTTACTCATGCGCGTATCCCCGTAGACTGACCTGGCAAAGTGGTGCAGTAACCCTTATTGCTCCGGCTCAATACTGCAGTAGCAGCTGAGTAGAGCCCGGCAAGATTTTAATGAAAAACTACAGCGGTAACATTTTTATATTCTCATTTCCATAAGTGGCAATACAGAGTCATTATCACCAGTTGTTAATAACTAGGCCCCTAAATCTGTAATGTACAGTGATTAGAGCCATTGCAGCTCTTACATGTAGAACTACTGTAAATGTGCCATAATTAAACATATTGTAACCCAAGCAGAACTTTTCCATATGTAATGATGTGGACTTTTTGAAGTACATAAAAATAGTAAAGTATACAGGGCCCTTGTATAATATATAAAACCAAAGTAAAGTTTAAATAGAAATAAACCAGTTTTAACATTGAACAAATTAGCCCTTCAAGTCTTAACAGTCAGTGACACTGAGAGGTGGGAGTAGGTACTCTTTATCCGGGCCTAGGCCTGTTGGGGGGAACCCAGGACCCGCTGCCCCCCTGTGTGGCCTGCTTGCGTCCAATTCATGGGCGCACATAACTTTTATTTTTAACATTTTCTAAGGAGGGGGTCTCGCCACATCTCCCTCATTGTCCCCCATTGACCATGCCCCTCCCAGTACCATGGGCCAGCAGAGCTGTCGGTGCCCTTGTTAGCAATTCTATATGGAACAATTTCCCTAGTCCTTAGAATCATTCTTACCTTTGGGGGTAATTCAGATCTGATCGCTGGGCAGCGATTTTTGCAGTCCTGCAATCAGATAGTCACCGCCTACAGGGGGAGTGTATTTTCGCTGAGCAAGTGTGCGATTGCATGTGTAGCAGAGCCAGGGCTGTTTCTAGCCAATTTGGCTCCCAGTGCGAGATTTAAAAATGCGCCCCCCCCCCCCATGACATAAAAAAATGTGCCCCCCCCCACACACACCTAGATAAAAAAAAAACTTGCTCGCACACCCGATAAGGGGGCATGGCCTCATCTAAATGGGTATGGCCTCATTTAAATGGGCATGGCCTCGTCTGAAAAGACTACCTCACAATCCAGTTTTTGACCCTACTCCAACAGATCACGACCACCACAGGAAAAACAAATTCTACCATATTAAGCCCCACACAGTAATGCCCCCTGCACCATATTATGCCACACACCGCAATGCCCTTGATACACTAAATTCCCACACTACGGCAGGCAAGAGTCCTCATTTCACACATTACGGCAGGTGTCCCCATTTTACACATAGAGAGAGAGAGAGAGAGAATACTTACAGAGGCGATTACCGCTCTTCGGCCCGCCCCACCAGTCGCTCCTCGCGCCGACCTTTCCCTCTTCCTAACTTGGATCCCCCTCTGTACTCCGCTCGGGGGGGGGGGGGGGGAGTTTTGCGCAGTGACGGGGTTGCGTCGTGACGTAACGACGCAACCGCGTAATTCTGTGAAACTCCGCCCCCCCGAGCGGGTTACTCTGGGAGAAATAGGAGGGGGAAGCAGGGAACCACAGTTAGTGCCGCGGCGGGCGCCCAGTGCGGTTGCACTGCTCGCCTTCCCCAAGAAACGGCCCTGAGCAGAGCTGCACAAACTGATTCTGTGCTGTCTCTGCGCAGCCCAGGACTTACTTATCCTATGCAATTGAATCCTGCTGATTGGGACCGTAGCTGATGTCAGACACCCTCCCTGAAAACACTTGAGCCCGCCTGCGTTTTTCTGGACACTCCCTGAAAACGGTCAGTTGCCACCCACAAATGGCCTGTCAATCTCCTTGCAAATGCCCATGTGAATGGATTCTTTGCACCATCCCATTGCAGGGCGCCAATGCCCGTTGCGGCCGTGTGACGCGCTGGTACAGTGCGGTGCATACGCATGCTCATTTCAGATCTGATTGCCCGCTGTGCGAAAATGCACAGCAGCGATCAGATCTGAATGACCCCCTTTATACCTTCACCTAAATTATAAATACTGTATATGGTATTTGAAGATACTGAGATATTCCCTGATCTCCTACAGAAACAGGGCTGCTATCAAAAATTGTGGGACACAGGACTGACAGATCCCCAACTGAGATGTGGGACCCCCACCAAAACCAGCTGGCCGCCACTACTAGTATGCCCCTTACCTTGAAAATTGTAAAAAGTGAGGAGTGAAATGAAAGATAAAAAACATATAATTTAACAGAAACAATGAAAAAATGTATCTAAAAACTAAAATAGTATATTTAAAAGTACATAAGAAGCCTTACCTTGAGGGTTTGGCAAAGGCACCATTGACATAGGATACAGGACATGGGAGCTCCGAGGTCGGGGCACATGCTATCTGCTGGATGCCGGCATATGCTGACTGCTGGAACCCTGCTCCATATAGATGCTCACGGCTGTTAGGACCTGTAGGCCCACATAGATAATCGGAGCCGCGGCTATGATTTACAGGTTGCTGGGACCTGTGTCAGGTGGCCGATGAGACCTGGGAGGAGGCCATAAGTGAAGCACAGATGACAAGGTGAGCTGCTCTTGCCTGGCCTCGCCTCCCTGGGAAGTGGACAGTAGGAGCAATAATAATCTGGCCCTGGGTAGGAGCCATGGGTGGGCCCCCCTCTCTCCGGGTCCGGTACTAGAATCCCCCCAGATGGCGGCCCTCTACAGACACAAGTCTCAGAGTTCCAAGTTGAGTTCTAGTACTGTATCTGTAATAGTTAATAGGGCATGCGTCCTTTCTTATTACTTATTGTAATTAATCCTAATGAACTGTCGTGATGACATCAGATCTCACTAGTTATAAATTATGACACCAGAACTGACTGCTTATATAGATATTATTTTACTGAAGTTTATAGGTATATTGGCACGGTGTGTATGTGTATTGTATGTGAATGTTACAGGTGACTTTTTGATTGTAATAACTTGTTAGTTTAGGTTAAACTTTTTTTTTTTAAATTCTAAAGTGAATGTATTTTTGGCATATGATCATATTCACTGTTTGACCTTGGTTAATCATTTAATTTCTGCTCACATGGTACGCAGAGAAAATTATGTTCTGTGTCTACAAAAGATTGCTGTAAAATAGAGCAAGACCTTCATTTGTCCAGTGTCTATTTATGGCAGACGTAGTATTTATTACCCCATTTCCATACGTTAATTTGGCAGCATATCAGTTTGTTGCGTGTAACCCTTCACCAGTCTTTGAAAAGTCAGTCAATGACACACTTACATAATGCAGGCATAAACTATCCACAACAAAGTGTGACCTTCACCTACCCTATGAATTGGGACTCGTTGACCATCCCAGGGCTCCACATCACAATGCAGCCTGTTGCAAAGACCACCTGTTCACTATATTGCACTGGGGATGTATTATGTGTAATTGCTAACGGAAGCTTAGTGTACTGTTTGAACGCTGGTAAATTGTCGCAACAAAATCCCTGCAACAGCAGTTTAATAGACTACTAGTTGTGAAGTTTATTGTCTCAGAGGTGGAATAACAGTATGATAAAATGCCTTAAACTTTGGTAAACTTACTCGGTGACAAATGGGCTTTGCAGTTGCTACAGTAACACTGGGACTCCTGCCAAGATGGATGTTGTTATATTTTGTATTTGTGAACCACAAGTATAATACAATCTAGGTTCGTAAACTGTGGTACATGTTCCCCAAAGGCTTCCTCAGTGTCAAGGGGTGGTTATAATACAGTATGTAAACTCCTTTTCCCCACAAAAACACCTTGAGTGACCCTTTATAAATGTTTGACTATCCAGCGGCATTCTGTACTACCCTGATAACAGCTGCGTGGCATACATTTTTATGAATCCAGGATATTTTCATTAAACTAAATTCAGTAAGTTTATTATGCTGCAGCAGCTTACATTGGAACAGCTGTGATAGTCTGCTGGTGCAGATGTGAAATGAAGTAGTGTTACCATACTTAATTATACCTTTTTATTGGGCTATTAGTCAATTACAGTGCCTCTTCAAGTATATAACAGCACTAACCAGTTAATGAACATGTGAAATCAAGATATAAATACACTGAGGTTGTGTGCTATGTAGTCAAATTGGGCAATGGTTTGTGAGATAGGTTTATTATCAACACCATTTTCAGAGGACACTCGCAAAAACCAAATGTGAGGATACCAGGTGGTAGACTCAGGGGGGTATATGCAACTGCGGTCGAATTGCCGCAAATGTCGAAAAACGGGGCATTTTCGACAAAAAAAACCTGTCGAATTGGATTCGACAATGCAATACAGTACTTTTCGACAAAAAACCTGCCGTTTCAGATTCGACTTTTTGCAATTCGACATTTCTCAAATTCGACATGTCTGCAATGGTAAAAACGCGGCTTTTCGACAAAAGTATATTCAATTGAAGAATGTCGATTCGACAACAGTGCTTTTCGACAGTCATTTCGTCAATTTCATTCCGCCTCATTTTGCTGTCGTGATCTAATAAAATTTTTTAAAAACATGTTTTTTGTGTGTTTTTTTGATTGCTAACAGCATATCTATTTATATTAGAATGGATTATCTACTTGGTTTGTCTATTTAGCCACAAGTATTATTTAATATATTTTTTAAAAGAATATATATTTTTTTACTGACTAAAATAATATGAAGAGATCAGTGCATGTTTTTCAGTGGGAAGGGGTGGGAATGGGTTAAAATTCCTGAAAAAAATTGTGTGGGGTCCCCCCTCCTAAGCATAACCAGCCTCGGGCTCTTTGAGCCGGTCCTGGTTGTAAAAATACGGGGGGGGGAAATGACAGGGGATCCCCCGTATTTTAACAACCAGCACCGGGCTCTGCACCCGGTCCAGGTGCCAAAAATACGGGGGACAAAAGACGTAGGGGTGCCCTGTATTTTTAACACCAGCATCGGGCTCCACTAGCTAGAGAGATAATGACACAGCCGGGGGACACTTTTATACCGGTCCCTGCGGCCGTGGCATTAAATCCCCAACTAGTCACCACTGGCCGGGGTACCCTGGAGGAGTGGGGACCCCTTAAATCAAGGGGTCCCCCCTCCAGCCACCCAAGGGCCAGGGGTGAAGCCCGAGGCTGTCCCCCCCATCCAAGGGCGGCAGATGGGAGGCTGATAGCGAAGTCTCAAATAAAAAGAATATTGTTTTTTGTTGAGGTTACTCGCGGTCAACCGCTGACCGCAAAGTTCCCACCATTGAATATAATGGAGCGCCTATGCACTCCATTGTATCTCGAGTGCGCCGCCTGACAGCTCAGACGCGCACAGCCAATCAGGAGAGTGCCATGACGTGGCGCACCCTGATTGGCTGAAGGGACCCTCTTTGACAGCAGTCACGGGGGTTCCCGGCAGTCGGGGAAAGTGGTCCCATGTGTAAACATGGGACCCCTTTCAGTGCGTGGTCCGTGGTTTCCGTTTTTTATTTTTCCAAGTACGTGGATTACAAACTCTGAAGAGGACCGATCTACACTGGAGTATTGTGAGTATAGTTTTATTTACAGGTACCCCGTGGATTGTACGTGGACAAGGGGACCGAGCCTCGTGTCAACATAGGTAAGTATGTGTGTATGTCGGTGTGCATGTATGTAATAAAGTTGTACTGTCACGGTGTGTGTGTATTGTTTTTATTTGGGTATTTTTTTTGTAGTAGAACTACGGGTACCAGCGGGCCCTTTCCCCCCCGCATGCTGGTACTTGTGGTTCTCCAAGTACCAGCTTGCGGGGAGGCTTGCTGGGACTTGTAGTTCTGCTACAAAAAAACAATATTCTTTTTTTTGAGACTTGGCTAGCAGCCTCCCATCCGCCGCCCTTAGATGGGGGGAACAGCCACGGGCTTCACCTCTGGCCCTTGGGTGGCTGGAGGGGGGGACCCCTTGATTTAAGGGGTCCCCACTCCTCCAGCGTAACCCGGCCAGGGGTAACTAGTTGGGGATTTAATGCCACGTCCGCAGGGACCAGTATAAAAGTGTCCCCCGGCTATGGCATTATCTCTCTAGCTAGTGGAGCCCGGTGCTGGTGTTAAAAATACGGGGAACCCCTACGTCTTTTGTCCCCCGTATTTTTGGCACCAGGACCGGGCGCAGAGCCTGGTGCTAGTTGTTAAAATACGGGGGATCCCCTGTCATTTTTCCCCCCGTAGTTTTACAACCAGGACCGGCTCAAAGAGCCCGAGGCTGGTTATGCTTAGGAGGGGGGACCCCACGCAATTTTTTTCACGGTTTTTTGAACACTTTTGTGCCGTCCATGAAGTCAAATCCAGGACGCACACTATCGTCAATTGGTCCGTTTTTCGACAGCAGGACTGTCGAATACATTTTTTATTGAATATGTCGAATTCGGGTCCCGGCGGCCGGGATTCGACTGTTGAATTGTGTCGAATCCAAAAGCGGTCGAATTCCAGCCGGAATTCGACCGCAATTGCATATACCCCATGGACTCTTGGTTTTCCCAGATCCCTTGGGCTTGGTGTTCAAAAAGGTAAGGAGAATAACAAAAACTATGTTTATTGCAGAGTAAAAACCAATAAGTACTGTATCACTACTGCAACTGATAGCATCTATATTAACACCGCATGAATAATTTACCAACATGCCAGGTAATTGCTAATCCCCTTAATAACACCTGAAAAGTACCCAAACTTTAGTGGCTGTTACTTTAGATCTGTCTACTCTCACCCAGGGGTACTGTCTCAATGGCACTGTATACAGCTGGTTTACAGCCTCCTGCTTCTGGTGGTCACTGGGACTCACTCCTGGGGTACAGGAAAAGGTTAGCAAGTTAGAAATAAAGCAGACATTTTTTTAAAAATGAAATGGAGAAAAAAAGATAGAGAGAGATGGGGTAAGCGCGTGAGAGTGGAAACAAACCTAGGCAATGTTGGGGACAGATGCTCGTGCTTCTTATTGGTACAGCAAGGTGATAAGCAATGGCATCACTATGGGTGTGCGGGCACCCAAATGACACCCCCCATGTCACAACTGAGGGCTGGTGCTGACCAGGGGGAAGCCTCAGTTGTAGGGGCTGAGGTATATGTGTACCTGGGAGGCAGTACAGGGTTCTTAGACATGCAGGGAACCTTTAGAACAAATGCCCGAAGGCGTGACCAAGACAACGAAGGAAAGTTCAAAGGTTTATTAAACACAGTTCAGAGGAATACTGATGACTTGGTACAGGTAACAGGAATCACAGTTCAGATAAATACTTGGGATCGATGACGGAACACCGATGGTGACTTGGGATCGATGGTGGAACACCGATGGTGACTTGGGATCGATGGCGGAACACCAATGGAGACTTGGGATCGATGGCGGAACACCGATGGAGACTTGGGATCGATGGCGGAACACCGATGGAGACTTGGGATCGATGGCGGAACACCGATGGAGACTTGGGATCGATGGTGGAACACCGATGGAGACTTGGGATCGATGGCGGAACACCGATGGAGACTGGGGATCGATGGCGGAACACCGATGGTTACTGGGGATCGATGGCGGAACACCGATGGTTACTGGGGATCGATGGCGGAACACCGATGGTTACTGGGGATCGATGGAGGAACACCGATGGAGACTTGGGATCGATGGTGGAACACCGATGGAGACTTGGGATCGATGGCGGAACACCGATGGAGACTTGGGATCGATGGCGGAACACCGATGGTTACTGGCAGGGCAGAGCACCGCTGGAAGCTAGAAGCTGGAAGCCGGTCTCAGGTAACTGCCAGTCACAGGGAGCAATGTAGACACTGCAGAGTCAGGCTGTACTGCAGAGAAAGTCCATGGAAGAACTGCACACTGGAATCACTGTAGACAATTGAAGCACTGACATCTTTCCACCCCAGGAACAAGATATTTATACCAGCTGGGAAACAGGGATTGGCTGGCTGATTAACCAGAGACCAGAGTGCAGCTGCTGGGTAATCAGGCTGAGAGCAGAGTGCAGCTGATAGGCTGAAAGGTATCACGTGATTAGGAAAACATGGCTGCGCCCATGTTAGCTTTTGGAGGGAAAGATTGTTTGTAACTTGCATGTGAAACTTAACCCTGATGCTGCCAGAATCACAGTAAGGAGATTAGAGACAATGAGATGCAGCGTCCTGCACACAGACAGTGCAGATGGAATCCAGGCTTGGAACACTGGGACAGTCTCAGGAGACATTTGGAAGGTAAATACTGATAAGGAATTACCTGGATCGTGACAGCACCCCCTCCTATAGGAGTGGCCCCAGGACACTTCTTATAAATTCTTTACCTGAACAAACAGAAGGATCTAGATTGAATCCTGATGAACTTGAACTGGCTGGAACCAGATGAGACTGTACTGGACATATGGACGAGAACAGATTGAGTCCAGACAAACTTGAACCGGCTGAGACCGGCGGAGACTTTGGGCCGACGGATAGGACCGGATTGAGTTTGGAGACCGTTGAATCAGCTGGAACTGAAGTAGTCTTTGGACCTACGGATGGAACCGGATTGGGTCCAGAAAAGCTTGAACCGGCTGGGACCGGAGGAGTCTTTGGATTGACATTCGAATCAGCTGGAACTGAAGGAGTCTGAATCCGGTTAGAACCGGAATGAGTGGTATCTGAGTGTTTAGTTAGACCATCCTGGACATGGTCCATGCTGGATGCCAACAGGGTGGTGCTCTGTGAAGACGGCAAACAGGAGTTCATAACTGCATCTGTAGCACAAAAATTTCCATCTGGGAACTTGGCTCTGGATACTTCCCTTGGGGCTGAAACTTTGGTGACCCCTCCTGGGGTTGACGAATCAGACACCTCTCTCAGGGTTGTTTTCTCCAGCACCCCTCCTGGGGTTGACAGATCAGAAACTCCTTTTTGAGAAGACTCATATGCCCCTACTAGAGCTTGAACATTGGATACCCCTCCTGGGGTTGTAGACACAGACGCCCCTTCTTGGGCTGTAGACAAAGACGCCCCTTCTTGGGCTGTAGACACAGACGCCCCATCTTGGGCTGTAGACACAGACGCCCCATCTTGGGCTGTAGACACAGACGCCCCTGAACCACGGAGGGTTACTTGTATTCCATCCAGCCGAGAGGAGAGGTCCTGGAGACAGCGGATCACATGGCCCTGTGCAGTCTCCTGACGTTCAAGGCAGGCTGCAAGTTCTTGCATCGGCCTGGTCGCTTGGACCTGGTCTCCGGCCGGATCCATTAGGTCAGTGCTTACTGTCACAACTGAGGGCTGGTGCTGACCAGGGGGAAGCCTCAGTTGTAGGGGCTGAGGTATATGTCTACCTGGGAGGCAGTACAGGGTTCTTAGACATGCAGGGAACCTTTAGAACAAATGCCCGAAGGCGTGACCAAGACAACGAAGGAAAGTTCAAAGGTTTATTAAACACAGTTCAGAGGAATACTGATGACTTGGTACAGGTAACAGGAATCACAGTTCAGATAAACACTTGGGATCGATGACGGAACACCGATGGTGACTTGGGATCGATGGCGGAACACCGATGGTAAAGAAAGGGGAACCGGCTGCGCTGGATTTCAGAAAGATTAAATAATAATGGAGAGAGCCAATATGTCAATATAAAAAGACAACCAGATTTAATAAAACATAATAGACATTATGAATATTGAAAATAATTAAAACAACCAATGTTGCATAAATAGTGTCACAGTCCGGTATCTCACAGTATCAGCAATATGTGGACTTGTACAGAATTGCAGCTGTATTATATAGTGCTGAAGTCCATATTCCGTAACAGGATTTATGTGCCGTTCGTAATGCTCAATAATGATACGTGAAAATACAATGTGTGGAGTTCCAATATTGGATCACGTAAAAGAGCCAGTGAGTCCATTAATGGTGAATGATTACCTCTCCAGTGGGTTGGTCCATCTACCGGGCGTCCCCGGACAGGAATCCTGCGTTACCCACACACAGCAATGTAGCGGAGAGGAGAGAGAGTACTATTCGGGAATCAACTGGCTTGAGCAGCGTGGTTGGCAGCGGCCGTTTGAGAGTCTCGAAGCCGCCCTGGAATAAAACGTCTGAAGGCGCTGAGCTGGTATCACATGTGAGACACCTGAGCAAGGTGTGCGGGAGGCGGGTCCTAACGCGTTTCGTCACGCTCAAAGTCACGTGGAGCGTGACGAAACGCGTTAGGACCCGCCTCCCGCACACCTTGCTCAGGTGTCTCACATGTGATACCAGCTCAGCGCCTTCAGACATTTTATTCCAGGGCGGCTTCGAGACTCTCAAACGGCCGCTGCCAACCACGCTGCTCAAGCCAGTTGATTCCCGAATTGTACTCTCTCTCCTCTCCGCTACATTGCTGTGTGTGGGTAACGCAGGATTCCTGTCCGGGGACGCCCGGTAGATGGACCAACCCACTGGAGAGGTAATCATTCACCATTAATGGACTCACTGGCTCTTTTACGTGATCCAATATTGGAACTCCACACATTGTATTTTCACGTATCATTATTGAGCATTACGAACGGCACATAAATCCTGTTACGGAATATGGACTTCAGCACTATATAATACAGCTGCAATTCTGTACAAGTCCACATATTGCTGATACTGTGAGATACCGGACTGTGACACTATTTATGCAACATTGGTTGTTTTAATTATTTTCAATATTCATAATGTCTATTATGTTTTATTAAATCTGGTTGTCTTTTTATATTGACATATTGGCTCTCTCCATTATTATTTAATCTTTCTGAAATCCAGCGCAGCCGGTTCCCCTTTCTTTAGTTTATCTTTTCCTACTATTACACATATAGTTTCAGGCTGCGCAGCAATTCAGAAATTCTTTGATATATACACACACTTTATATTGAGGCGCTTTTCACAACAGTTAAATTTGTTTTTATTTCTGGAACACCGATGGTGACTTGGGATCGATGGCGGAACACCGATGGAGACTTGGGATCGAAACACAGATGGTTACTGGGGATCGATGGCGGAACACCGATGGAGACTTGGGATCGATGGTGGAACACCGATGGAGACTTGGGATCGATGGCGGAACACCGATGGAGACTTGGGATCGATGGCGGAACACCGATGGTTACTGGCAGGGCAGAGCACCGCTGGAAGCTAGAAGCTGGAAGCCGGTCTCAGGTAACTGCCAGTCACAGGGAGCAATGTAGACACTGCAGAGTCAGGCTGTACTGCAGAGAAAGTCCATGGAAGAACTGCACACTGGAATCACTGTAGACAATTGAAGCACTGACATCTTTCCACCCCAGGAACAAGATATTTATACCAGCTGGGAAACAGGGATTGGCTGGCTGATTAACCAGAGACCAGAGTGCAGCTGCTGGGTAATCAGGCTGAGAGCAGAGTGCAGCTGATAGGCTGAAAGGTATCACGTGATTAGGAAAACATGGCTGCGCCCATGTTAGCTTTTGGAGGGAAAGATTGTTTGTAACTTGCATGTGAAACTTAACCCTGATGCTGCCAGAATCACAGTAAGGAGATTAGAGACAATGAGATGCAGCGTCCTGCACACAGACAGTGCAGATGGAATCCAGGCTTGGAACACTGGGACAGTCTCAGTAGACATTTGGAAGGTAAATACTGATAAGGAATTACCTGGATCGTGACACCCCAGAGGGGATGACACCAGCATGCCATTTCCTTTGCTGTGACAGGAGCTGGGTGCTGCAGTGTGATATTTTCCTGCAGCTCATGTCACAGAGGACTCTGCAGCCACTAGTCTCCTGGGGCAGTCCTGCAACTTCGAGGCACTGGGAAAACACCCCAGAGTGATGTCATCTGGATCTCCTTTGAGGCCATACCTCCTTTATAGTAGGCCGTGCCCCTTTTACGGGTGGGCATGCCTCTGGCACCCAAGGGGGAATGTAGAGTGCACACCGGGTGTCACCACACCCAGTAACACCTCTAGTGATAAGTGCTTAAGAAACTGTATGATCTATTCACACAGCAATGTTGGATTGCAGTCACATGATTCTGTGAGTGTAGGGAGATAAAGCATGTAAGTTTTGTGTGAACTGTGTAGGGAAGGTAATTGGGTAGAAAAGCTTAGGGAGATTACATGGGTGGTTCTGGAATTTGATAAGCTTATGTGGAGACTGAGGGGGGATGTACTAATACTAAACTGCGGTCAAACCCCCAAAACTGCCATTTTCTGAGGTTTTCTGCAATCCCCATATGTATCAGGCTCCATAAAGCATAACTTTCCGGAGCTTGCGCCCAATACGCACCGCCATCTAAAAGGTATGCTTTTCTGCGCAATAGGACTCCTGGGTCATATACCTGGAAGACTTCACATTGCAATGGACAGCTCTTATCGGAAGAGCTGTCTTGCGTGAAATTATTTGTGAGTTTTCATTTAGATAGTGTTATAAAAGTCCTATCCTGAACTTCTAGTCTGTTATGTCAAATAGATTGGTAGCATTCTTTCATGCTGACAAAACAACATAATTGTTTTTCATATATTCATCATAGAGAATCAATGCATAGTTGCAGCTACTGCAGCATACCTTGGAAAAATAGCTTTAATATGATGCAATGAGAGGGATGACTGATGACATTGCAAATGCAATACAACAACTCTAGGGGGTATATTTAATATATTTAAGTGCCGGTTTTAAATATGGAGGTGTTGCCCATAGTAACCAATCAGATTCTACTTATCATTTATCTAGCACCTTCTAGAAGATAATAGCCAGAATCTGATCTCCACATTTTCTACACCTGCACTTTAGTAAATTTACCCCCAGGTCTGAGCCTCTATGGCCATAAGAAAGATAGGGGCTAGAAGAGAAAGTATATACAGGTTGAGTATCCCATATCCAAATATTCCGAAATACGGACTTTTTTGAGTAAGAGTGGGATAGTGAAACCTTTGTGTTTTGATGGCTCACTGTACACAAACTTTGTTTAATACACAAAGTTATTAAAAATATTGTATTAAATGACCTTCAGGCTGTGTGTATAAGGTGTATGTGTAACAAAAATGAATTATGTGAATGTACACACACTTTGTTTAATGCACAAAGTTATAAAAAATATTGGCTAAAACTACCTTCAGGCTGTGTGTAGAAGGTGTATATGTAACATAAATGCATTCTGTGCTTAGATTTAGGTCCCAACACCATGATATCTCATTATGGTATGCATCTATTCCAAAATACGGAAAAATCCGATAACCAAAATACCTCTGGTCCCAAGCATTTTGGATAAGGGATACTCAACCTGTAATACACCTTAAATAAACTTAAACCAAGAAGCCAAGTATTTCTGTTTTTTTGTGTCCATGATCCAGCTGTTCTGGTAAGTCAGCGGTGCCTGATAAGTAGCGGATGAAAGCATTGTGGAAACCCTTAGTTGCATTATATGACATGTTCATTGTAATTTTGTATTTTTAATGTGGATGGTAACTGTCGGGAAACAAAATTGAAGACCATCACTGTTTAATCCACAATAAAGTATATTGTATATAGAAGGTTGTTAGGTACCCGTGAATATTTTCTGTGAAGTGCTGCGTTATTGTGCATTTTTCATGAAGTCCATCCGTCACTTTCTGAGTGAATGTTCGGCACAGCTTGCTCTTTAAGCACCTGCTGCTGGACGCCAATGATATTCTAAGATATCCATCTGTTCATTATACTGTTCTTTTCTTTTCTCTCATTAATTCTTTGTCACATTATGGAAACATTACCTGCATGTCTTAATGTAACAAGAGAAAATCAGACAAAATAGCTATTCTTTCTAAAGCGTACTTAGTTTCCCCTTATGTTACAGTAATCTTTTGTTATGTAAGAGAGAAAAATATCATGTAACTAATATGTCAGTTTAGAGCAACCGTGCAAAACAGACATTATGTTATGGCTATGCCCATCTGGGGTGATGAGTGAGGGGGCAAGAGCAAGTACAAAGTGACTATCATAGGGTCTATCAAAGGGTCCCTGACTGCCAAAGAGGTGCAGCCACACCCGTAAGATGGATGACATCACTCCATATAGCAGGCAGCACAGCATGTAAGTTTGACCTCAGTATTTACAGCAGATATTTTCCGTGCCCTCATATAATAGGCTACTTATCCCTAGTACTGGGGCCCACAACAGGCAAACCTGGACTTAATGGCTGCATCTGCTGAGCTTTCCGCTCGAGAGGCCCGAAACTCCCATAGATTGGGCCCCCCGGGATTGTCTGGGGTCAACTGGACACCCCTCGCCGATTGCTGTCGATGTCCGTGCTGCTGCATTTTCTCCCAGCCACCCCGCTGCTCATGGAGGTCCCTTGTTGACCTAGGCAGATGTGAATGTGGGGCTCTTCCTGGGCCAGGGTGCAGCAACCACCATCGACTGGACAGCAATGTTCTCCACCAGCCCCCAGCTTTGCTCCACTGTTCATCTCCCTGGCCCCAGTAGCAGTGGCTGCAGCAGGGGCTGTGCCACTCGGCCGGCCCAGATGCTACTGTTTGCCTGGGAATCTTGTGCCGATCCTGGTGTTCACGGGTGGCCGCTGCTCTCTCCATTGGTTATGCTGCCTGGCTCATACTCTTCTCCTGCAGCTGGGCTTTGAAAGCTTAGGGACCTTTCCCACCTTCCGCCATCTTGACCATGTGGGCTCTGCTCTCTGATCTTGGCCTGTGTTCTCCTGCTGTTGCCCTGACTGTGCTTGCCCCTTTCCCTCTCCTGCTCGCTCCCGATCCACTCCTGACTGAGACATCCGTGTGAGCTGCTAGACACACTTGGAGTGTGCTGAAGGCGCTCGTAAGCGACCTTTAATGCACAGAGACCATGGCAGACGCATTTCTGTGACTTTTCACCACACAGAGGGGTAAATTTACTAAGGTGGGAATTTTTTTAGAACTGGTGATGTTGCCCATAGCAACCAATCAGATTCTACTTAACCAGTCTCTAGCTGCTTCTAGAAGATAATAGAATCTGACTGGTTGCTATGGGCAACATCACCAGTTCTAAAAAACCCTCACCTTAGTAAATTTACTCCAGAGACTGTTTCCTGGAAAAACACGTATCTACGATGTCCACCACACAGACTGGTTGCATGCAGTGTATATCATATAACACACATTTCAGTTGTCCATACAGGGCTTAGGACCTGATTCAGTAAGGACTGCAAATACTGCGAGGTAGCAGAAAATGCAATCCTTGTGATCGCATGCTGGGGGGGGGCGGCGATCGCAGGGCAAGGCTTCCCAGCATGCTGACTGCTTGCCCTCCCTCCCTATGACCAAGCAGAAATTACGATCGCACCGCAATTGATTGCAAAAAATAGGGTTGCCTCATGCCGGCGCAGGAGACCCGCCGCCATTTTTTTGATTGCAGCTGCTGCGTGACGTCACACGATCCCCAATCACGCCCCCCATTCCCACCGCCATGCCCCCATTTTGAAGCTGTGCCCCTGCAACGCTCCATTTCTGCCTAATGCTAGCAATACATCAGACCAGCTTCAGACCAACTTTCCAACCATCCAACTTGTCTGTCCAACTTAAACAGTGCTCCACACATCTAACCAACTTTTCATCAGACCAGCCAACTTCTCTCCAATGGATTTAAGCGGACATTGCCTGCCTACTTCTGCATGTTTTGAATAGTTATTTAAAAATATAAAAAGGAGTAGTGCGCACCAAAGTAATGCGCCCCCAGAAAAGGGGCGTTGTCTTGTGAGGAAGGGGCATTGCCACT
This sequence comes from Pseudophryne corroboree, assembly GCF_028390025.1. Lineage (NCBI taxonomy): Eukaryota > Metazoa > Chordata > Amphibia > Anura > Myobatrachidae > Pseudophryne > Pseudophryne corroboree. Next base: position 633,570,745 of record NC_086446.1, read on the forward strand.
CAGTAGTACCTCCAATTAAAATTATGCGGCACAGTAGTGCAACCTTATTCACATTACGCCATGCAGTAGAGCCCTTTATTCACGCTACGTCACACAGCACAGTAGAGCCCCTTATTCACATTAGAAAAGGGAGGTGGGTGAGATTAGGCCAGTGAGAGAGAAAGGTGGAAGGGTGGGGGGTGGGGGGGTGATTATTGGTGATCCCGTGAGGGGTGATAACGAAGGGGAGCGATCACGGTGGTGGTGTTGGTGGTGATTTGGGGGATGCAGGATCCTCTGGGCTCAGTACTAAAGACAAAGGACTTGCATCCATAGGGAACTCATTCAGGATGCTCAGTAGCCAGGGACCTACTCTCCCTGCAGCAGCATCCTACCCCTACACTCCACAGCTTGGTCCACACTTACAGGGGGATCATCACAAACCTCTCAGCAGCCACAAAATCCAGCTACCCCCTCACAGGAGCTCCAGTCCCAACTGCACATCCCCAGCCCAGCAGTAATGTCCAGTATACAGGATGTCTTCATGCATCCTGATATATGCCAGCTTTAACCCAGTACGAATTCAGAGCGCAACTTTATATGTACACTGGAGAATCAACATTAAACACTGCTGGATTGATAATATAAAGGTCATGTTAAAAAAAGCACAGAAAAAAGCCAGAAATGTAAAATGAATGCAGTTTGTACAAGTTGCCTGAAGGTGGTCAGAAACTTTTAGGGACACGTTATACAGTGTGCCCCAAAAGAACGAAAAAGAGTTATACTGTAACAACCTGATGCCTTCTATAGAAAAGGTCTGGGAAGTATTATTCTATAAAGTTAAGAAATTCTCTAAGTAAATCACCTGACGCCTGCCTCATACTCGTAAAACATACTAACATTTGTCAGCAGCAGCACCGATCCTCCTCATCCCGCTCTGCTGCCACTGACATGAATGACAGGCAGAGGATCCCGGCTGCTCCAGCAGTAGCATCGATCTACACATCCTGCTCCGCAGCCGCCAGGGATCCCGGTATGACAGCAATGATGACTGCCGCAGCCTGCTCCTGATCCGCTGCTGCCTGGGAAGGATCCCAGGCAGACAGGAACAACTACGGCACTGATGGACTGCCACAGCGAGATCCTCCGCATGCTCCAACCCCCGCTGATACTACCACTACATGGACTCCTGCGCTGATGGGAGCCCCGGTGGCAGTGATAGACTGGTGGTGGTGATCGTGGGGGCTAGGGGTGCTGGCCGATCGCACGAGATGGGGTTGTGGGGGATGGTGCGGCCAGGTTACACTGGTGAGGCTGCCAGTGATGGCGATCGCAGTGGGGTTAGGGATATTGGGTGATTGCACTTGAGAGGGGTGCAGTCAGTGGGGAGGGGGATTGGGTTAGTGGTAGAGTGTGGGCAGTTGACACTGAAAAGTGCTGCACCGATCCCCTCTCTAGCTCACTGCTGCCGCTGATCCCAATGGTGAAGAAGTGTCCGCCTATTTATCGTTCAGTTGGGGGGAACTTTCCCCCTACACCTGAACTCTTAGTTGGGAAAATCAAACATGCTTGACTTTCCCAACTAGTTGGACAGACTGTTTTTGGACGTTTATCAACGTGTGGGAGCAAATACCTGATAATAGTTTGCTCCCACACACTGACAGATTATCATTCCAACCAGCCAACTAGTTGGCTGGTTGGAACGATATCTTCCTTATGTATCGGTACCATAAGAAACGGAGCGAAAACGGTGTAATGGGCATGTCACTGAAAGCAGCTGCATTCAAAGATACAGCCATAGGAGGCCATGGTCAGGTGGAGAAGTGCACATGCCACAGGCGCTGGAACACTGTTATTTTTGGAAGCCACCCATCCCTTCATGGTAGGTACAGAATGGGATCCGGTCTCTAGGTCGACACTATCTAGGTCGACCACTATTGGTCAACAGTAACCAGGTCGACTGGGTCTCTAGGTCGACATGTTCTAGGTCGACATGAGTTTTTCACAATTTTTTCTTCTTTTGAACCTTTTCATACTTAACGATCCACGTGGACTACAATTGGGAACGGTAACCTGTGCCGAGCGCAGCGAGGTTCCTTGCCTGAAGCATGGCGAGCGAATACGGTGCACTAATTGGGGTTCCCGGTCACTGTACGAAGAAAACAACATAAAAAACTCATTAAAAACTCATGTCGACCTTTTGACCTGTCGACCTAGACCATGTCGACCTAGAGACCCTGTTGACCTAGTTACTGTCGACCGATAGTGGTCGACCTAGACACTGTCGACCTAGTTACTATCTACCTTCCATACCACACCCACCGCAAAGGGGGCGTGGCTTCGTTGGAATGGGCGTGGCTTCACATAAAGGGGCGTGGCATTGCAGGAAAAGACTTCCTTATACCCCAGTTTTGCAACCTGCACGCCCAGACGTTAGCCACCACAGGAAAGAAAAATAATCCTGATTCATGCCCCTTACATTATTTGTCATTTTTCCTACTTACAGTAATGCCCAGTATACATTATGCCACATACTGCAGTGGCCCTTAGACATTATTCCACACACAATAATGCACATGACACAATATGCACACACCATAATGCGCCCGACACATTATGCCACACACCGTAATGTCTGTGACACATTATGCCACACACCGTAATGCATGTGACACATTTTGACAGGAATCGCAATGCCCGTTATACATTATGCTACACACTGCAATGCCCCTGATACATTATAGCACATACAATGTCTGTGACACATTATGACACACACTGCAATGACCCTGAGACATTATACCACATACCAAAATGCCCATGATATAGTATACAACACACAGTAATGCCTGACACATACCGCAATGCCTGTTATACCCTATGCCACACACCGCAATGCCCGTTATACATTATGCCACACTGCAATGACCCTGAGACATTATACCACATACCACAATGCCCATGATATAGTATACAACACACCGTAATGCCTGACACATTATGACACACACCGCAATGTCCGTGATACATTATGCCACACACTGCAATGACCCCGAGACATTATACCACATATCACAATGCCCGTGATATAGTATACCACACACCGTAATGCCTGTGACACATACCGCAATGCCCGTTATACCCTATGCCACACTGCAATGCCCCTGAGACATTATACCACATACCACAATGCCCGTGATATAGTATACCACACACCATAATGCTTGTGACACATTATGACACACACCGCAATGTCCGTGATACATCATGCCACACACCGCAATGCCCATTACACATTAAATCCTACAGTAAGGCTTCTAATTACTTTTAAATTACCTGCTCGTTGCCAGGGGTTTCATGCTCTTGGTTCCATGCACGGTGGCAGGGGTTTTCATGCTCAGGGTGTCATGCTCATTGCCAGGTGTTTCATGCACTGGGTGTCATGCTCGTTGCCAGGGGTTTCATGCACTGGGTGTCATGCTCGTTGCTAGGGGGTAGTGCTTGTTGCTAAGGCTGTGCTCTCAGTGCCACATATGCCCCCAGTGCCAGATATTCCCCCACGGTGCCAGGTACTCACATGCCCCCTGTGCCAAATATAGCCCCCCCCATGAGTCAGGTACACATATACCCCCCCCCCCCAGTGCCAGATATGCCCCCAGTGCCAGATATTCCCCCACAGTGCCAAATATACCCCCCCAGTGCCACATATGCCCCCAGTGCCAGATATTCCCCCACAGTGCCAAATATAGCCCCCCCCATATGTGCCAGGCACACATACACCCCCCTCAGTGCCGCATATGCTCCCTCAGTGCCCCCCCTCCCGTGTTGGAGGGACACGGAGGGCACAGCGCGCGCCTCTCCCGTGGCCCTCCTGAGTCTCCGGCGGGTCTAATAAAGGAAGTGCCGGTTCGTGAGCCAATCAGAGCCCACGAACGGCACTTCCTTTATTAGACCCGCCGGAGACGCAGGAGGGATACGGCAGAGGCGCGCGCTGTGCCCTCCGTGTCCCTCCAACACAGCAGGGAGGGTTAGTGACAACAGATTGACATGCGGACGCTCTTCCGCATGTCAATCTGCTGTAAATCAGTGGCGGCACCCCCGCAGCCCCTCGCCCCCAAGCCAATGCGAGGACTGCGGGGGCAGTAGTTACGCCAGTGCACACCCATACAGAACATGGCTTAAAGTGGTCCTAAATAGGTGGTGGAACTCAAAAATTAACAATAAGGGGTGCATGACACACACAAACGCACACACATACATACAGTACACTGTTGTAGAATGAAAGAAGCATAAGGGACTTTGCTATAGTAAAATAAATTTTAGATGTACAGTATTTTTAACACTCCTGCCACCAGCTGACACTCAAATGCCCTTCAAAATGTTTACATTCTATGCCACACAGAGCCCCAATTTATATTACATGATGCTGCATGCCCCCAAATCCCATTAGATGCCACATTGTGCTGCCAAATCATATTTTCTGCCTCACTGTGTCCCCACTTCACATTATACATCTCACTGTACCCCCAATTCACATGATACTCCCAACTGTGCCCCCATTTCACATTATATGACTCATTGTTCCCTCGTTCCATATTATTTGCCACAGCATGCCCCCAAAATACATTAAATGTCTCACGGTGCCCCCAATTCACATTATATACCCCACTGTGCCCCCAATTTACATTATACACCCTACTATGCCCCCAAATCACAGCATGAGCCCAATCATACTCCTAAATTACATCATATGCCCCAGTGTGCTCCTTAATCACATAATATGCTACAGTGTGACTCCATATCACATTATATGCCAGTTTGCCCCCAATTATTTTATGCTAATAGTACTACAACACAATATACAAATATTATTTAACTTACTGTACCTGTGGCGGCTCATTCATGAAATCTGCCAATTGAGTTCAATCTGATTCCATCTTTTTCCTGTGGGCTTGTATCTGAATCAATAGTACAGTAGTATCCAAAATAGCATAACCTGTTGCTCACAGAGAAATGTATAGTATGCTTATCAGAATACAGCAGTTCATCTCATCTGCCAACCTTGCACCCCCCTCTGACTTCTTTCTTACCTACTGTACGTGTTCTCTCTGCTTCTTCTATCTTCTTCGCTGTTCTAATTTCTTCTAACTCTTCTTCTTTATTCCATGGCCATGCCATGCAGCTCCTCTTCGTGCACCACAGCTCCTCATCACTGATGAGGATGGCATTCATGATGTCCTGTCACCTGCAAAACTTTGGAAGCCAGGCAGACAGGGCTCAGTATCATGCATTTTGTTGGAGAGCAGGCACCATGTTAATCACTCGGTTCTAGATTGGTCATCAGCTGGGACAATCACAGTGCCATCCACAGGGCCCTGTGTGCCTTTCCACTCTTGGTATGGCCATGAGTGCCACACAGAGGTCCATGGGAGTAACTCCTGCGCATGTGCAGCTCAAACTAAGACATTACAGTTGTTACGGTCACCATGGTAACTGCTGCTCACTTATAAGTATCCACAGAGCAGTTTTTTATTACTGTGTGGCTGGGGGGATTTTGACGGGGCCCCTTGAAAGCATGGGGTCCTTTACATATGTACCCCTAGTATCCATCACTTGCTGGGCCTGCTAAAGACTAGCCTTTACTCACTGGTCTTCAGGGAACATTCAGGGTAGGGTCGGACCTGCTTGGATGAACTTGGGTCCTTGGTGTGTTTCTATGGAAACCTTACCAAGATTAATCAAAGTGCATGGTTCTGACACACCCCTGTCCCCTCCTTTATAAAGGGGACTATTCTTTACTTGTCCTCTCTAATGGTTGGCCATGTTTCCCTGTGCTGGGTGTCCACACACCCACCTTAGGTTTGGGCCCCTACCACTGTATTCCCTGGTGAGCCCTTCATACCCCAGTCCAACACTGATTCAGGGTCAGGGACGGCTACATCAACAACCCCTATTTTTATAAACATTAGGAGCGTGAGTCCCTGGGTCTTCTGATCTTCTACCCCCACACTGAACAGTGCCACAGAGAAGATATTGATTTTGGAGATTAAGGTTGGAGCATTTGTCTTTGGGCTCAACAGCTACAGTACATTGGGAAGGAGGTTATCTTCTTACAGCAAAGTTATCTACTAAACCTCATATACAGGTTTTGCTCAGTGAACCAGATATTAGTTTCAGATAATAATTTCAAGTGTCTTGCATTCTGCCATGGTCTGGGAATATTTCCACAGGGCACGTCTGTCCCAGTAGCGTCCTTTAGAAGCAGGTTAGTGACCAGCTGGAGATTACATTATATCACAATCACTGATATGAATTGTTTGATGTAGAAAACTGTCTTGGTCTGTGGGCACTTACACTCATTCAGGGGATTAGGGGCATTCTCGTGTAAGGTAACAAGGAGGTGTAATTGGCACAGCAGGTGTAAGTTTCTATGGACATTTACACAGTGGGAACTGCTAGCAGGCACTACAGCAATTTGTGGTAACATATTATAAGTGACAAAGAGGCCCCCTGCAAAGAAACGATCTCTCTGCATTTTGATCTGCTGGGTGATTGCCACACCATAGTGAAATAGAAAACACGGTGGATACCGCATGAACATCTGTGACCTTGTGAGCATGAAGTTGGACAGACGTAATTTACATTTATAGTTTAGAGAACAAGCCGTGCACACAGCACAGAGACAGATACACGGGAAAGACCAGCAATGTACTAACCTACATTAATGGATTATGCTGGATATGACTCGGACTCTTCTTTCACATTGCGCCGTTCCATAGGGTGGAGCGGTGACGACAGCTGTGGGGAGGAAGAAGTCGCCACTCAGTTAGTGGCATCAATTTATTTTCATTTTGTGTTACAATAGGGATCATTAGCTTTTAGGTGCAAAATTTGCAGCACATTATAGCAACTAATCCAAAACATTATTTTTCTAATTTGAAGTAGACAAGTAAAATCTAATTGCTAATTGTTTCTGTGGTTTGCACATACTGTAGGCTATTCTCAATATTAGTAAATTAACTCTGATGTCTATTTGAAATGAACAAATAGCATTTTATATAATGAATCTAATGTAATATATGTAAGCTTTTTTGATGGTTTGACATTTACTCGCTTGGGAAGCAGCACCTACTCAGATGTAGACACATAGGGAAAATTGGATTAATGTATTTTTTTTATTTTTAAACTATGTATATATTAAATGCAATCTTCTATTATCCATACTAATGTATATTCAGGCTGTTATACTTAACTAGTTACCAGCCTGTCAAAATGACGGAACATCATAACAGTAATGTCAGCACCAGCGGCTGTGAGCGCCTGTACAGAGCGCAAAACTGAAGTGAGAAGCAGTGTTAGCCTTTTATTATCCAGGTTGTGTATCCCATATCCAAATATTCCGAAATACGGAATATTCCGAAATACAGATTTTTTTGAGTGAGAGTGTGATAGTGAAAGCTTTGTTTTCTCATGGCTTAATGTACACAAACTTTGTTTACTACACAAAGTTATTAAAAATATTGTATTAAATTACCTTCAGGCTGTGTGTATAAGATGTATATGAAACATAAATGCATTCTGTGCTTAGACTTAGGTCCCATCACTATGATATCTAATTATGGTATGCAATTATTCCAAAATACGGAAAAATCCGATATCCAAATTACTTCTGGTCCCAAGCATTTTGGATAAGGGATACTCAACCTGTATAGGATTTTAAATGTTTTGTTTTAAAGTGTAACCAAATAGGAAAGATATTTTATCATGTTGTAAAACAGCATGAACTATACTAAATTATTTGGATTCCAGCACGATTCTTTGTACAGGGGAAACCATTCAAAAGTTTTAGCATTCTCAAGTGACAAAACTTTGGCAGTGCATTCTGGGACTTGTTGGGGTAAATTTACTAAGATGGGAGTTCTGTTTAAGATGGGATGTTGCCCATAGCAACCAATTAAATTCTACTTTTCATTTATCTAGCACCTTCTAGAAGATAACACCTGTAATCTCATTGGTTGCTATGGGCAACATCTCATCTTAAATAGAATTCCCATCTTAGTAAATTTACCCCGTAATTTTAAAAACAGTTGGAAGGCCTCAGGTCAGCCAGGCCTGCAATATTTGCAAATACAAATGGAGCCGCACTCAACTGAGGCGGCTCCATCGCAGGCGTGCACTCCTGGCGTGACTAGGCGGACAATTCGCCTAGTCACGTCGGGAGTGCACGCCTGCGATGGAGCCGCCTCAGCTGAGTGCGGCTCCATTTGTATTTGCATTCTGAGCATCTCTATCCAGGCATACGACGGAGACGCTCTCCCATTCTAGTGAATGGGGCATGTCTCCGTCACGGGCACGTGCGCCCGGGTAGACGGAGACGCTCTCGGCGTTAGGCACAGATGGAGCCACGACTAGCGTGGCTCCATCTGTATGACATGTTTCCCCATACCTCCATATTTTCCACCTTCCTGTTATGGCTGTGTACCATGGGGCGTTCCCAGCAGAGGAGTCCTGCCGAAGCTGCAGACCGCATGTATGGTGATGATATTTATCATTGTCAAACTTCACATGCAAGGGTTGTTTTATAGAGGAGGGGGTTATGAGCATACTCCAAGTGGGCTCCCTAGACTCTAGCATTGTATTTGTTTCAGACTCTACTGGACTTGCGCGAGTCTCTGGAAACATGGCACCTGCACCTCACGAAGAGTTTTCTGCTGAGCAGGCACCATTTCTGTGAAAATGGTCCATTTTCCTGGTGACTTGTGCTTCAGCAGCATTGACGTGGGACTTTGGAGAGGTAAGTACATAAATATAAATGCAGCATGTGCGGGGAGGGTCCCCCGGCCCAAGAGTCCATGTGTACCATACACCTTGCACCTGTTATACTGTAGATAAACCAGTGTTTACTAGAGATGAGCGCCGGAAATTTTTCGGGTTTTGTGTTTTGGTTTTGGGTTCGGTTCCACGGCCGTGTTTTGGGTTCGACCGCGTTTTGGCAAAACCTCACCGAATTTTTTTTGTCGGATTCGGGTGTGTTTTGGATTCGGGTGTTTTTTTCAAAAAACACTAAAAAACAGCTTAAATCATAGAATTTGGGGGTCATTTTGATCCCAAAGTATTATTAACCTCAAAAACCATAATTTACACTCATTTTCAGTCTATTCTGAATACCTCACACCTCACAATATTATTTTTAGTCCTAAAATTTGCACCTAGGTCGCTGGATGACTAAGCTAAGCGACCCTAGTGGCCGACACAAACACCGGGCCCATCTAGGAGTGTCACTGCAGTGTCACGCAGGATGGCCCTTCCAAAAAACCCTCCCCAAACAGCACATGACGCAAAGAAAAAAAGAGGCGCAATGAGGTAGCTGTGTGAGTAAGATAAGCGACCCTAGTGGCCGACACAAACACCGGGCCCATCTAGGAGTGTCACTGCAGTGTCACGCAGGATGTCCCTTCCAAAAAACCCTCCCCAAACAGCACATGACGCAAAGAAAAAAAGAGGCGCAATGAGGTAGCTGTGTGAGTAAGATAAGCGACCCTAGTGGCCGACACAAACACCGGGCCCATCTAGGAGTGGCACTGCAGTGTCACGCAGGATGTCCCTTCCAAAAAACCCTCCCCAAACAGCACATGACGCAAAGAAAAATTAAAGAAAAAAGAGGTGCAAGATGGAATTGTCCTTGGGCCCTCCCACCCACCCTTATGTTGTATAAACAGGACATGCACACTTTAACCAACCCATCATTTCAGTGACAGGGTCTGCCACACGACTGTGACTGAAATGACGGGTTGATTTGGACCCCCACCAAAAAAGAAGCAATTAATCTCTCCTTGCACAAACTGGCTCTACAGAGGCAAGATGTCCACCTCATCATCATCCTCCGATATATCACCGTGTACATCCCCCTCCTCACAGATTATCAATTCGTCCCCACTGGAATCCACCATCTCAGCTCCCTGTGTACTTTGTGGAGGCAATTGCTGCTGGTCAATGTCTCCACGGAGGAATTGATTATAATTCATTTTAATGAACATCATCTTCTCCACATTTTCTGGATGTAACCTCGTACGCCGATTGCTGACAAGGTGAGCGGCGGCACTAAACACTCTTTCGGAGTACACACTTGTGGGAGGGCAACTTAGGTAGAATAAAGCCAGTTTGTGCAAGGGCCTCCAAATTGCCTCTTTTTCCTGCCAGTATAAGTACGGACTGTGTGACGTGCCTACTTGGATGCGGTCACTCATATAATCCTCCACCATTCTTTCAATGGTGAGAGAATCATATGCAGTGACAGTAGACGACATGTCCGTAATCGTTGTCAGGTCCTTCAGTCCGGACCAGATGTCAGCATCAGCAGTCGCTCCAGACTGCCCTGCATCACCGCCAGCGGGTGGGCTCGGAATTCTGAGCCTTTTCCTCGCACCCCCAGTTGCGGGAGAATGTGAAGGAGGAGATGTTGACAGGTCGCGTTCCGCTTGACTTGACAATTTTCTCACCAGCAGGTCTTTCAACCCCAGCAGACTTGTGTCTGCCGGAAAGAGCGATCCAAGGTAGGCTTTAAATCTAGGATCGAGCACGGTGGCCAAAATGTAGTGCTCTGATTTCAACAGATTGACCACCCGTGAATCCTTGTTAAGCGAATTAAGGGCTCCATCCACAAGTCCCACATGCCTAGCGGAATCGCTCCGTGTTAGCTCCTCCTTCAATGTCTCCAGCTTCTTCTGCAAAAGCCTGATGAGGGGAATGACCTGACTCAGGCTGGCAGTGTCTGAACTGACTTCACGTGTGGCAAGTTCAAAGGGCATCAGAACCTTGCACAACGTTGAAATCATTCTCCACTGCGCTTGAGACAGGTGCATTCCACCTCCTATATCGTGCTCAATTGTATAGGCTTGAATGGCCTTTTGCTGCTCCTCCAACCTCTGAAGCATATAGAGGGTTGAATTCCACCTCGTTACCACTTCTTGCTTCAGATGATGGCAGGGCAGGTTCAGTAGTTTTTGGTGGTGCTCCAGTCTTCTGTACGTGGTGCCTGTACGCCGAAAGTGTCCCGCAATTCTTCTGGCCACCGACTGCATCTCTTGCACGCCCCTGTCGTTTTTTAAAAAATTCTGCACCACCAAATTCAAGGTATGTGCAAAACATGGGACGTGCTGGAATTTGCCCATATTTAATGCACACACAATATTGCTGGCGTTGTCCGATGCCACAAATCCACAGGAGAGTCCAATTGGGGTAAGCCATTCCGCGATGATCTTCCTCAGTTGCCGTAAGAGGTTTTCAGCTGTGTGCGTATTCTGGAAAGCGGTGATACAAAGCGTAGCCTGCCTAGGAAAGAGTTGGCGTTTGCGAGATGCTGCTACTGGTGCCGCCGCTGCTGTTCTTGCGGCGGGAGTCCATACATCTACCCAGTGGGCTGTCACAGTCATATAGTCCTGACCCTGCCCTGCTCCACTTGTCCACATGTCCGTGGTTAAGTGGACATTGGGTACAACTGCATTTCTTAGGACACTGGTGAGTCTTTTTCTGACGTCCGTGTACATTCTCGGTATCGCCTGCCTAGAGAAGTGGAACCTAGATGGTATTTGGTAACGGGGGCACACTGCCTCAATAAATTGTCTAGTTCCCTGTGAACTAACGGCGGATACCGGACGCACGTCTAACACCAACATAGTTGTCAAGGCCTCAGTTATCCGCTTTGCAGCAGGATGACTGCTGTGATATTTCATCTTCCTCGCAAAGGACTGTTGGACAGTCAATTGCTTACTGGAAGTAGTACAAGTGGGCTTACGACTTCCCCTCTGGGATGACCATCGACTCCCAGCAGCAACAACAGCAGCGCCAGCAGCAGTAGGCGTTACACGCAAGGATGCATCGGAGGAATCCCAGGCAGGAGAGGACTCGTCAGAATTGCCAGTGACATGGCCTGCAGGACTATTGGCATTCCTGGGGAAGGAGGAAATTGACACTGAGGGAGTTGGTGGGGTGGTTTGCGTGAGCTTGGTTACAAGAGGAAGGGATTTACTGGTCAGTGGACTGCTTCCGCTGTCGCCCAAAGTTTTTGAACTTGTCACTGACTTATTATGAATGCGCTGCAGGTGACGTATAAGGGAGGATGTTCCGAGGTGGTTAACGTCCTTACCCCTACTTATTACAGCTTGACAAAGGCAACACACGGCTTGACACCTGTTGTCCGCTTTTCTGTTGAAATACCTCCACACTGAAGAGCTGATTTTTTTGGTATTTTCACCAGGCATGTCAACGGCCATATTCCTCCCACGGACAACAGGTGTCTCCCCGGGTGCCTGACTTAAACAAACCACCTCACCATCAGAATCCTCCTGGTCAATTTCCCCCCCAGCGCCAGCAACACCCATATCCTCCTCATCCTGGTGTACTTCAACACTGACATCTTCAATCTGACTATCAGGAACTGGACTGCGGGTGCTCCTTCCAGCACTTGCAGGGGGCGTGCAAATGGTGGAAGGCGCATGCTCTTCACGTCCAGTGTTGGGAAGGTCAGGCATCGCAACCGACACAATTGGACTCTCCTTGTGGATTTGGGATTTCGAAGAACGCACAGTTCTTTGCGGTGCTTTTGCCAGCTTGAGTCTTTTCAGTTTTCTAGCGAGAGGCTGAGTGCTTCCATCCTCATGTGAAGCTGAACCACTAGCCATGAACATAGGCCAGGGCCTCAGCCGTTCCTTGCCACTCCGTGTGGTAAATGGCATATTGGCAAGTTTACGCTTCTCCTCCGACAATTTTATTTTAGGTTTTGGAGTCCTTTTTTTACTGATATTTGGTGTTTTGGATTTGACATGCTCTGTACTATGACATTGGGCATCGGCCTTGGCAGACGACGTTGCTGGCATTTCATCGTCTCGGCCATGACTAGTGGCAGCAGCATCAGCACGAGGTGGAAGTGGATCTTGATCTTTCCCTAATTTTGGAACCTCAACATTTTTGTTCTCCATATTTTAATAGGCACAACTAAAAGGCACCTCAGGTAAACAATGGAGATGGATGGATACTAGTATACTTATGGATGGACTGCCGAGTGCCGACACAGAGGTAGCTACAGCCGTGGACTAACGTACTGTGTCTGCTGCTAATATAGACTGGATGATTGATAATGAGATGAAATCAATATATATATGTATGTATATATAATATCACTAGTACTGCAGCCGGACAGGTAGATAATATATTTATTAGGTAATGATGACTGATGACGGACCTGCTGGACACTGTCAGCTCAGCAGCACCGCAGACTGCTACAGTAAGCTACTATACTATAGTAGTATGTACAAAGAAGAAAGAAAAAAAAAACCACGGGTAGGTGGTATACAATTATGTATGGACTGCCGAGTGCCGACACAGAGGTAGCTACAGCCGTGGACTAACGTACTGTGTCTGCTGCTAATATAGACTGGATGATTGATAATGAGATGAAATCAATATATATATGTATGTATATATAATATCACTAGTACTGCAGCCGGACAGGTAGATAATATATTTATTAGGTAATGATGACTGATGACGGACCTGCTGGACACTGTCAGCTCAGCAGCACCGCAGACTGCTACAGTAAGCTACTATACTATAGTAGTATGTACAAAGAAGAAAGAAAAAAAAAAAACCACGGGTAGGTGGTATACAATTATGGATGGACTGCTGAGTGCCGACACAGAGGTAGCTACAGCCGTGGACTAACGTACTGTGTCTGCTGCTAATATAGACTGGATGATTGATAATGAGATGAAATCAATATATATATGTATGTATATATAATATCACTAGTACTGCAGCCGGACAGGTAGATAATATATTTATTAGGTAATGATGACTGATGACGGACCTGCTGGACACTGTCAGCTCAGCAGCACCGCAGACTGCTACAGTAAGCTACTATACTATAGTAGTATGTACAAAGAAGAAAGAAAAAAAAAAAACACGGGTAGGTGGTATACAATTATGGATGGACTGCCGAGTGCCGACACAGAGGTAGCTACAGCCGTGGACTAACGTACTGTGTCTGCTGCTAATATAGACTGGATGATTGATAATGAGATGAAATCAATATATATATGTATGTATATATAATATCACTAGTACTGCAGCCGGACAGGTAGATAATATATTTATTAGGTAATGATGACTGATGACGGACCTGCTGGACACTGTCAGCTCAGCAGCACCGCAGACTGCTACAGTAAGCTACTATACTATAGTAGTATGTACAAAGAAGAAAGAAAAAAAAAACCACGGGTAGGTGGTATACAATTATGGATGGACTGCTGAGTGCCGACACAGAGGTAGCTACAGCCGTGGACTAACGTACTGTGTCTGCTGCTAATATAGACTGGATGATTGATAATGAGATGAAATCAATATATATATGTATGTATATATAATATCACTAGTACTGCAGCCGGACAGGTAGATAATATATTTATTAGGTAATGATGACTGATGACGGACCTGCTGGACACTGTCAGCTCAGCAGCACCGCAGACTGCTACAGTAAGCTACTATACTCTATAGTAGTATGTACAAAGAAGAAAGAAAAAAAAAACCACGGGTAGGTGGTATACAATTATGGATGGACTGCCGAGTGCCGACACAGAGGTAGCTACAGCCGTGGACTAACGTACTGTGTCTGCTGCTAATATAGACTGGATGATTGATAATGAGATGAAATCAATATATATATATGTATGTATATATAATATCACTTGTACTGCAGCCGGACAGGTAGATAATATATTTATTAGGTAATGATGACTGATGACGGACCTGCTGGACACTGTCAGCTCAGCAGCACCGCAGACTGCTACAGTAAGCTACTATACTATAGTAGTATGTACAAAGAAGAAAGAAAAAAAAAAAACCACGGGTAGGTGGTATACAATTATGGATGGACTGCCGAGTGCCGACACAGAGGTAGCTACAGCCGTGGACTAACGTACTGTGTCTGCTGCTAATATAGACTGGATGATTGATAATGAGATGAAATCAATATATATATGTATGTATATGTAATATCACTAGTACTGCAGCCGGACAGGTAGATAATATATTTATTAGGTAATGATGACTGATGACGGACCTGCTGGACACTGTCAGCTCAGCAGCACCGCAGACTGCTACAGTAAGCTACTATACTATAGTAGTATGTACAAAGAAGAAAGAAAAAAAAAACCACGGGTAGGTGGTATACAATTATGGATGGACTGCTGAGTGCCGACACAGAGGTAGCTACAGCCGTGGACTAACGTACTGTGTCTGCTGCTAATATAGACTGGATGATTGATAATGAGATGAAATCAATATATATATGTATGTATATATAATATCACTAGTACTGCAGCCGGACAGGTAGATAATATATTTATTAGGTAATGATGACTGATGACGGACCTGCTGGACACTGTCAGCTCAGCAGCACCGCAGACTGCTACAGTAAGCTACTATACTATAGTAGTATGTACAAAGAAGAAAGAAAAAAAAAAAACACGGGTAGGTGGTATACAATTATGGATGGACTGCCGAGTGCCGACACAGAGGTAGCTACAGCCGTGGACTAACGTACTGTGTCTGCTGCTAATATAGACTGGATGATTGATAATGAGATGAAATCAATATATATATGTATGTATATATAATATCACTAGTACTGCAGCCGGACAGGTAGATAATATATTTATTAGGTAATGATGACTGATGACGGACCTGCTGGACACTGTCAGCTCAGCAGCACCGCAGACTGCTACAGTAAGCTACTATACTATAGTAGTATGTACAAAGAAGAAAGAAAAAAAAAACCACGGGTAGGTGGTATACAATTATGGATGGACTGCTGAGTGCCGACACAGAGGTAGCTACAGCCGTGGACTAACGTACTGTGTCTGCTGCTAATATAGACTGGATGATTGATAATGAGATGAAATCAATATATATATGTATGTATATATAATATCACTAGTACTGCAGCCGGACAGGTAGATAATATATTTATTAGGTAATGATGACTGATGACGGACCTGCTGGACACTGTCAGCTCAGCAGCACCGCAGACTGCTACAGTAAGCTACTATACTCTATAGTAGTATGTACAAAGAAGAAAGAAAAAAAAAACCACGGGTAGGTGGTATACAATTATGGATGGACTGCCGAGTGCCGACACAGAGGTAGCTACAGCCGTGGACTAACGTACTGTGTCTGCTGCTAATATAGACTGGATGATTGATAATGAGATGAAATCAATATATATATATGTATGTATATATAATATCACTTGTACTGCAGCCGGACAGGTAGATAATATATTTATTAGGTAATGATGACTGATGACGGACCTGCTGGACACTGTCAGCTCAGCAGCACCGCAGACTGCTACAGTAAGCTACTATACTATAGTAGTATGTACAAAGAAGAAAGAAAAAAAAAAAACCACGGGTAGGTGGTATACAATTATGGATGGACTGCCGAGTGCCGACACAGAGGTAGCTACAGCCGTGGACTAACGTACTGTGTCTGCTGCTAATATAGACTGGATGATTGATAATGAGATGAAATCAATATATATATGTATGTATATGTAATATCACTAGTACTGCAGCCGGACAGGTAGATAATATATTTATTAGGTAATGATGACTGATGACGGACCTGCTGGACACTGTCAGCTCAGCAGCACCGCAGACTGCTACAGTAAGCTACTATACTATAGTAGTATGTACAAAGAAGAAAGAAAAAAAAAACCACGGGTAGGTGGTATACAATTATGGATGGACTGCTGAGTGCCGACACAGAGGTAGCTACAGCCGTGGACTAACGTACTGTGTCTGCTGCTAATATAGACTGGATGATTGATAATGAGATGAAATCAATATATATATGTATGTATATATAATATCACTAGTACTGCAGCCGGACAGGTAGATAATATATTTATTAGGTAATGATGACTGATGACGGACCTGCTGGACACTGTCAGCTCAGCAGCACCGCAGACTGCTACAGTAAGCTACCATACTATAGTAGTATGTACAAAGAAGAAAGAAAAAAAAAAAACCACGGGTAGGTGGTATACAATTATGGATGGACTGCTGAGTGCCGACACAGAGGTAGCTACAGCCGTGGACTAACGTACTGTGTCTGCTGCTAATATAGACTGGATGATTGATAATGAGATGAAATCAATATATATATGTATGTATATATAATATCACTAGTACTGCAGCCGGACAGGTAGATAATATATTTATTAGGTAATGATGACTGATGACGGACCTGCTGGACACTGTCAGCTCAGCAGCACCGCAGACTGCTTCAGTAAGCTACTATACTCTATAGTAGTATGTACAAAGAAGAAAGGAAAAAAAAAACCACGGGTAGGTGGTATACAATTATGGATGGACAGCCAAGTGCCGACACAGAGGTAGCTACAGCCGTGGACTAACGTACTGTGTCTGCTGCTAATATAGACTGGATGATTGATAATGAGATGAAATCAATATATATATGTATGTATATATAAGATCACTAGTACTGCAGCCGGACAGGTAGATAATATATTTATTAGGTAATGATGACTGATGACGGACCTGCTGGACACTGTCAGCTCAGCAGCACCGCAGACTGCTACAGTAAGCTACTATACTATAGTAGTATGTACAAAGAAGAAAGAAAAAAAAAAAAACACGGGTAGGTGGTATACAATTATGGATGGACTGCCGAGTGCCGACACAGAGGTAGCTACAGCCGTGGACTAACGTACTGTGTCTGCTGCTAATATAGACTGGATGATTGATAATGAGATGAAATCAATATATATATGTATGTATATATAATATCACTAGTACTGCAGCCGGACAGGTAGATAATATATTTATTAGGTAATGATGACTGATGACGGACCTGCTGGACACTGTCAGCTCAGCAGCACCGCAGACTGCTACAGTAAGCTACTATACTATAGTAGTATGTACAAAGAAGAAAGAAAAAAAAAACCACGGGTAGGTGGTATACAATTATGGATGGACTGCTGAGTGCCGACACAGAGGTAGCTACAGCCGTGGACTAACGTACTGTGTCTGCTGCTAATATAGACTGGATGAATGATAATGAGATGAAATCAATATATATATGTATGTATATATAATATCACTAGTACTGCAGCCGGACAGGTAGATAATATATTTATTAGGTAATGATGACTGATGACGGACCTGCTGGACACTGTCAGCTCAGCAGCACCGCAGACTGCTACAGTAAGCTACTATACTCTATAGTAGTATGTACAAAGAAGAAAAAAAAAAAAAAACCACGGGTAGGTGGTATACAATTATGGATGGACTGCCGAGTGCCGACACAGAGGTAGCTACAGCCGTGGACTAACGTACTGTGTCTGCTGCTAATATAGAGTCTAGACTGGATGATAAATTATTGATAATGAGATGAAATCAATATAATATCACTAGTACTGCAGCCGGACAGGTACTATATATATTTATTATGTAATGACTGATGACGGACCTGCTGGACACTGTCAGGTCAGCACAGCACCGCAGACTGCTACAGTAAGCTACTATAGTAGTATGTATAAAGAAGAATGAAAAAAAAAAAAACCACGGGTAGGTGGTATACAATATTATATATATATATTATATACAATTATATATATATATATATATATATATATATATATATATATATTAAACTGGTGGTGATTGATTATTAAACTGGTGGTCACTTCAGGACAGGTCACGTTGCAACTTGCAACTAGTACTCCGAGGCCTAAGCAGACAATCACAAAATATATTATTATACTGGTGGTCAGTGTGGTCACAACAATGGCAGTGTGGCACTGACTCTGGCAGCAAAAGTGTGCACTGTATGTTATATGTACTCCTGAGTCCTGCTCTCAGACTCTAACTGCTCCCCACTGTCAGTGTCTCCCCCACAAGTCAGATAATACACTTACAGTCACACTATCTAATCTATAAATATCACTTCAGCAAGTAGAATAGTAGTATACAGTAGTACTCCTCCTAATAATGCTCCCCGAAAATACTGTGTCTCTCTCTTCTCTAAACGGAGAGGACGCCAGCCACGTCCTCTCCCTATGACTCTCAATGCACGTGTGAAAATGGCGGCGACGCGCGGCTCCTTATATAGAATCCGAGTCTCGCGATAGAATCCGAGCCTCGCGAGAATCCGACAGCGTGATGATGACGTTCGGGCGCGCTCGGGTTAGCCGAGCAAGGCGGGAAGATCCGAGCCTGCTCGGACCCGTGTAAAAAACCTGAAGTTCGGGCGGGTTCGGATTCAGAGGAACCGAACCCGCTCATCTCTAGTGTTTACATGCTTTACTACCACCCTTCTTCTGATGTGGCAGAAGGATTTTGGCACTAATAGGTTACAGACGGTCAGCTCTGTTCCATTTTTGAAGTAGGGTTGAATTCTGTGTAAGACAAATGTCTTAAGCTGGGTACACATTAGACAATACATTGGCCGATTGCTAAGGTGTGTATCCAGCTTAAGATATAAACCTGCTCTCTGGTCCAAGATTGATGCACTTGGCAGATCACGTCCTACTGTGTGTGAGTAAGGCTTCTTCGTTGTCACATGAGCTCCATATATTGTATACAACATTATACTGCCATTTCTGATGATTATGAGTACTCTCATTGGGTTCGGTATGGCATCCTAGTGGTTGGGCGGTCAGATGACCGACAGATGCATCCCGAAATTGAAGATCCTGATATAAGAGGGGGTAAATATTTTTACCCTCCACCGTCCCCTAACTCTAACCCTCTGGGACTGGTAGGTGGGGCTAACCCTCCGGGGTACCGGCTAGGGCTAACCCTCAGTGGCTGGTGGCTAGGATTAAACCTCCGTGCCTAATCCTAACCCTAACCCCTCCTTGGGCCCTAGCAGTAACCTGAACCCCTATACTTACCTATGGGTGTTGGCTGTCGGTGCTCCGGCGCCGTCCTTTTCATTGGTGTTGGGATTCCGGCATTCTAACAGCCAGGATGCTGAATGCATCCCCTCTCATTCAGTAAATTGCAAGGCAATAGAATAGATTTTTTTTTCTTTCTATGTTTTACACATGTATGTGCTGTAAATTCACATGCTTAATTGGGTGGAAAATTACATTTACTAAATACTAAAGGTCAAATTATGCAAATGTTGAATAACTTGTCCTTTTCCTAAGAATTTAGTATGGCGTTCTCACAGATATTATATTACAGAATCTCCCTACATCATTGTGTGACTGAAAAACAAATGGATTTTAAGTGGTAAGAACAGCAAGATGAATGACAGCGAAGACTTGGATGCGCTATTTATTTTCTTAGACTAGTAATTTATGGTTATGAGCGTCCAGCTGGCCTGTGTGTAACGTAAACCTCTAGAATGACAGAGAATGTAACTTTTCTGTGACTCGGTGGACTTAACCTGGACGTATTTTTGTGTTTCAGTCAATAATGGCAAAATTATAGCCTATGTTTCAAACTAACACAGGACACGTAACTCCCAGCGGTGCATATTCATGAAGACAAAGGGATGATGTCAGGTTACAAAACCAACATTGTTGCTTACTGGATGGTAATGGAAATCTCTGCCCATCTGCCTGATGCCTACACCTCGCTTACAGGGGAGCACTGAATAAGAATTCCTCTAGTAAAAGCAGCACTGTATCAATCTTATGGTAGCATGACAGTTTAATCTGACAGGTGAGGGTCTGGATAAGCTATCAGGCAATGCTATACTTGGCCAAGGTGCAAACGCCACAGGATGGCGGAAAACAATATGACGGAGACAAGCATTTGTTTTCATGGCTTACAATCCTTTCTGAGCCTTCTGAAAACATGTTACTGCTGTCATCTGCTCCGTGTCACAGACAGCAATCTGTTGTGATTTATTATCTGGTTATCGTGCTATGGTTCGGTGTAGGAAAGGGTCATGGTTTGGGAAAGAATGATAAATTAATGAAGGTACAGCTTGTTTCTGACAGGGGCTTCTTTGAAGTACACTGGTAAAAGAAAAATGACTGTAAGTGATATATGCCATATATTATAGATGCAAATTTAGAGTAAAATAACAACAAAGAAAAATAGAGGCATTAGAGGAGACGTGAGATGACTGCAAGTCATGCTGGGACAGGGCTCCAATAGCATCTGTACTGACTTTCACCATCAGAAGCTCTCCCATCTACCTGCTCTTGGACACAGTGCAAGCTGCCGGGGAAGAATGCAAAGAATGTAGGAAATGGAATACTGTAGCCTGTAGACTACAATGCTCACACCATCTGAACATAGGATTATGTATTGGGTGTCAAGCTTCAAAAAGCTATGTATTTAGGAGTTTGGTAAAACTGGTGTAGGCTGCAGTATCCATTGGACTTCAGTAGTCAGTGCTAGTGCTGAATGCAGGAGATATTCTGGTTTGTACATTTACCTATTTAAAGTTGTCACACAGATCTCATATTGTGTTGATTTTGCTCTAGATTAGTCCATCACTTTGTCTAGTGCTACATATGTGTCCCATACACCTATCTTCAAATCTCGCTACACATTATGTGATTAAATCCCGCCACACAGTGTTTTACAGAATATGCATCTTCTCAGCCTGACATTTAATGCTACAAAAGTACAATGCACCAGCACCCAGGACACTAACATTGCATGCAGGATGCAGCACAGGTGCGCGACTGTAGTTGCCGACTTTCTGGTTGCCCCAGCAATGAGAGATGCGGAGGCATGGTTTGACATAAGGGGTGGTGAGGGGGCGTGATGCGGCACAAGGGGATGTAAATGTGGACGTGGCTAAGCAATTGCGTCATAATAGCCACACCTCTCGCTGTACAATGGTGAGATTGCCGGCATTGTATAGCAGGGGCATGGCTACAATGATGCAATTCATTGTGAATCATGTCTTTGGTCACTTGGTCTGCCCACTTCACTGGGTAAGTAAGCAGGTGGCTGGGTGGTGAGGTACAGGCAGCTTCGGGAAACTTGTTCACTTTCCCGGGGGGCCGAGAGCGCCACCCAAATTTTCGGGAGACTCCCAGTTTTGGGAGAGTAGGCAAGTATGTGTGCGACTCAGGCACTTAACTGGGAAAAAAGGCAGAAGAACGAGGAGCAATATGAGTGAGCTGAACCATGCATTTTTGTGGCATAACTACTAATACTAAGAATGCAGTCAGCTATAAGCAACTATGGATGCAGCTACAATGCATCACAGACACTATAAGGGGTCTATTTACTAAGTCTTGGATGGAGATATTGGGGTACATTTACTAAGCAGTGATAAGAGCGGAGAAGTGAGCCAGTGGAGAAGTTGCCCATGGCAACCAATCAGCACTGAAGTAACATCTATAATTTTCATACTATAAAATGATACCGAGCTGCTGATTGGTTGATGGGGAAATTTCTCCACTGGCTCACTTCTCCGCACTTATCACTGCTTAGTAAATGTTCCCCAAAGTCACTGGAGATAAAGTTCCAGCCAATCAGCTCCTAACTGCTATGCCACAGGCTGTGTTTGAAAAATGGGAAATAGATATACAGCGCTAATTGACACAATATGTTCTAAAGAATGGATATTTAATAATAAATTATTTTTAAAAGAAAATTAAAAATACACACAGTTAAACTTAGAAACTGTACTGTATGTCACAATAAAGACTTGCGGTGGACTTAAATTTGGTTAATACTGACACCAGCTGGTAAATATGGCACACATCAACGTATTTGAGACAAATAAGAATACAGTCATGCAAATGGACCAAATGAATAATAGTTCATCCAAGTGGATGTTGTTACCACATCTGTGTTCCGTTTAAAGAGGCTCCCATAAACTGCAAAGTCCGTATGGCAACGGCAACAATTGTTGGGGTCCTGGTTCACAGTTCACTTGGAACTCCGTGTTCCATTAGATGGGCTCCACTATGGATATACTAGGCAGAGGCAATGCCTGAAGGGGTCCTGGTTCACGGAGAAGATATAATAAAAGGTCCTGACTGTAGATGATGTCGTAGTGATGGTGCGGGTCAGCAAATGTCCACACAGGTCTTGGCCTAACGCGTTTCACTGCTCCAGGCAGCTTTTTCAAAAAAATGACAGTTAGGAGCCGATTGGCTGGTACTTTATCTCCAGCGACTTTATCTCCATCCAAGGCTAGGTAAATAGACCCCACAGTCCGTGAAGCGCTACCTGTGGTTTCAGTCGTGCCATATGGCGCAAAAAGGTTGGCTGAATGAGGGCACGTCCGCCTGGGATAATTATCATTATCGACTACTGATTTAGCTGTTATGAGGAATTTCCTTAAGTACAATAAATAATACAGTATAAGGGGTATATTCAATTAAGGTCGAAACTGCCGTCTTGTCGAAAAGATGGCAGTTTTCGACACTTTCAGATCGGAAGGGGTTCCGACCTATTCAGTCCCCAGCCTTTTTATTTGACAAGTTGGGGAATTGGCGAATAGTATGTGAATTGGCGGCATAGCCGCTGATTCGCGTGTTTCTGAGGGAAACGGGGCTAAATTCAACAGGTTTTGGCTCCGTTTCGACCATCTCAGTACGATTTAAAAAAAGTCGAACTGAGATGAGGGACCTGAGAGGAGGACACGGGGGAGAGCTGCGGGCAGACGGGGGACAGCAGCGCTACAGCACAGCGCTGCAGGAGGATGTGTCATAGCCGCTGCTCACGGTAGCATCCACCTGGCTCCAGCAAGTGAGGTCCCGCTTGCTTGTGCCGGGTGGATGCTGCCGTGAGGTCTGGCGGCTGTGCCACATCCTCCTGCAGCGCTGCTGTCCCCCGTCTGCCCGCGGCTCTCCCCCCTCTCCGGTCCCTCATCTCAATTCAACTTTTTTAAAGTCGAATTGAGATGGGCATTGAACAGCCCTTGTCGGATCCATTCCGACAAATGCATGTCTCAATGGATCCGACCTCAATTGAATAAACCCGTATTTACAAATCTTACATTGCTGTAGTGGCATTTTGCCTAAGGATTGCAATGTCTACCTTTCCATGTAGTATAAGCCAGTGATGGCAATGCATTTACAGCTTTTGATTAATACATACAATTATACTAGTGATGTCCCAAGACCTGGGTTTACAAAGCCCAGCATTAGTTTAAACATCTCAATGTTTCAACATCTCAGCACATCCTTTGTTAAGAAATAATGTGTTGTTTGTAAAGCATACAGCATCACATTACTGTCAGCCTCATGTCCCTACTTTCACTGACTTTATTGTGCTGACAAGCTGTAATTAGGGACTGTGTGTAAACTATAAGAAATCTTCTAATGATGTTTTCTGAACAAACTGCAATTACAAGTACATTTACATAAGTATAAGATTACCCTTTAAGGCTCAGTCACATGCAGATTAATTCATCTCTGTGATTGTGAGATTGCAATTCTCTAAATTAATTCTATAGAATCATATGCAATGTCTTGTAAGTCTTTACCTCACTGTGCTCCCTGATCTGCTGCAGCCTATTCAAGTCATTGTTATAGGCCCTACACACTGGCTGATTTTTTGAAAGATATGAACGATCTCGTTCATAAATGAACGAGAACTCGTTCATATCTTTCAGTGTGGAGGCTCCAGCGATGAACGATGCGCGGTCCCGCGCTCGTTCATCGCTGGTCCCCCGTCGGCTGTGCATGCAGGCCAATATGGACGATCTCGTCCATATTTGCCTGCAGTTCTATGGAGCCGCGTGACGGGGGGAGTGAAGAAACTTCACTCCCCCCGTCACTGCCCCCCCGCCGCCGGGTCGCTCGTCGGCCGTATCCGCCGTCGGGCAGCTCGGCGGCGGGTCGGCCAGTGTGTAGGGCCCCTTACACTCTAACCTAATTAAAGGAGGTTTGTTTAATTTAATCTACATTACTGTGTTATTAGTTTAAACATATATTCTTTCTGGCTGACTGAAACAAGCTGGTATATGTAATGCAGACACCCTCTGCATCAAAGATTGTATCTATTTTAAATCTCTTGATTTTTACCACTTTCAGACAGAAACGTCTGAAAGTCCCGGCAATTACCCGGCATTTCAGTGCCGGGTCGCTTTGCCGGGACCTGCCTGAGACATGCAAATTACCGGGTCGAGAATTTCTACCCGGTAATTTGCAGATCAACACAGGTATTTTGTCTGTGTGAAAGGGTCAACCCATGTCGAAATTCCCGTGTCTCCGACCCTGGTAGATTCCAGGGTTGAAGTCCCGGGAATTACAACACAGGTTGACCCTTTCACACAGACAAAGGACCCGTGTGTTTCATGAAATTATCGGGTGGAACTGCTTCACGCGGTAATTTCTGTTTCCGTCTGAAAGGGGTATAAATGTCACATTTTCACTGATATTATAAATGACAGAACATTGACATGTAATATATTTTTAAATTAGTGGTATAAGACATTTAATTGTGTAAAAAGACAATGTATTCTGTGCTCGTATATAAGGTAAACAGGCTCAGGCACATCTTAGTAAAAAAATACATTATTTTGGAATCAATGGACCGTATTCAGAGTAAATGCAAGTTGCAGCTTTTTTTTTCCACTGAAACTCACTCTTATTATATTGCAATGTACATCTTTTGCACTGACTTGTTTTGCATTTACTGTATGACCTCCAGTACCAAGGTGGCCTGGGATGGAGGGGGCATCTACAGTGGCGAATTTCCAATTAGGCACATGGGGCACATGCCTAGGGGCGGCACTTGCTGGGGGGTGGCACTTGGATGTTTGTGTTGGTACTGTCAACCTGAAATGTACCAGTAACTGCAAAATCTTCCCACTGTACTGTATGCCATCTTGGCTGTAGTGTAAATGGGTACGACATGCACATACTGCCCCTGGAAGCTGTCCTGCTTAGTAAATATGTATATATAATAAATAATAATAAAAATCATGTCCTTTTTTTTTTATTATTCTATTAATTTGGCTATCATCAAATGAGGGCTTATAGCCAATCACTGAAAGTGATAAAATGAGGTAAGGGGAGGGGGTGGCAAATGATACTGGTGTGCCTGGGGGCACCCTCACTCCTAATTTCGCCCCTGGGCATGTAGACACGGTTAAAATATAGTAAGGGCGTGAAACAAGGTTAAGATGACTACCTTAAAGACAAAACTGAGAGTTTGAGGGACATAACTTTTGGGTACTCAAACCCTGATGTAGATCATGATAACATCCATGGGCCATAGTGTATCTGATTCACCAGACACACTAAAACACACACAATTATGCAAATGTAGTATAAATTCTATGGCTGTGATCTATTAGCCAGATTACAGTGTACTGAACACTCTTAAAAACAATAAAGCATGATTCATTTCCTACTCAGTTTGGGAAGGGGCCTGTAAATCAGTAAAAAATATGATTGTTGCGTCTTGTTTGATTTGCATTTAATATGCTCCAAGCTACTTGGGTACTTATCGACACTCTCCTACCAGTTATTACATAACTCCCAACTTTTAAAATTTCTAAGTCGAAAACTGTTGCGTCGGAGGTGCCGCCCCCAACTGAAAATGGGCGGGCCTCTGGTAAAGGGACGGGGCCTCTGGTAAAGGAACGGGAACTTGCTTCCCGACCCCCATTATCATCACTTTGGGGGTGTGCCCAGTGCTTGCTGAGCAGCTAGACAGCCTCCGGCTGACACCCCCTGCCCGCACTGTTAGATGCCATGCACATGCACGCGGCACCGTTTTATTGATCACCGGCTGCTTTACACAGCAGAGCAGAGTGATTACAGGCTCCCCCAACTGCGGGACACTGCGGTTCGGGGGCAGGACAGTGTCTGAATATCGGGACTGACCCGCTGGAATCGGGACAGTTGGGAGGTATGGTTATTGTAATGAGAGGCAGTCAATTGACTGCCGGACGGGATCCCGGCAGTCAGTATACCGAAGCCGGAATCCTAACACCATCTGCAATACCGGTGGTCAGAGTCCCAACCGTGGCTGGTTTCCCCACATGGGTGGTGGTCCATGCCACCACTAGAGGGGGAATAAAACCCTGGTCCAAAGCATGGCGAGCGCAGCGAACCCACAAGGGGGCACACTGCGCTTGCCGCTGTTGCAGCCAGGTTTGCTCAGTCTGTCACACAGAAGTGCACAAGCAAATTGCTTATCCTGGCATTTGCATATCTTCGCACTTGTGAATCAGTGAAAATTCACAGCCACTGTACACCTCTAAATCATGCCCCAAATCTCTTCTGATTACTCTCTTTATATTATACCTTTGCATACCTCCCAACTTTTGGGAGGCAGAAAGAGGGACTACCTGCGCAGTGTAGCCACGCCATTCGAAGGAAGGGGGCGTGACCTCAGAAAATGGGGCGTGGTCTCACTGTAAAGCTGCGATCGAGAGCCACGCCACCATTTCACGTCACTATGGGGGCATGGCCAGCGCTCTGTGAGCTGCTGGCATGGCCCGTCCCTTCTGTCTCAGTGAACAGACTCTGTGATGTACCTCTCTAGATTAGACTCTAGAATATACTTTAGCTGTACCTCTCATCTGTTTATCTTCCCATACAAAGCCATTTCTCCATACATACAAATGAGCTATTGCAGAATACATAGAATAACAGGAGATTACTCATTATTTTCTCTCCTGTTTGCTGCAAGGCAAGAGTAGCATTAGATGTCATGCAATTTACTCAATTCCCCATAATCTGCAAGAGCACACAAATGAAGTGAAATAAGGGATTTATGTGCTGGCAGGATCATCGCCTTATTTTTATTGAGTTGTAAATTGTCCTTTACATTGCATCTGCAAATGGATGCACTTACTCAGTGCAATGTTTAAGTGTAACACTTTGCCATACAGAAATTGATAATTCCCTTGACTGATTTTCTCTATTCTGCTGCTAACCATTCTGCTACTAACACCTGCAGTGTGCACTGCACTACTTCTAACAATTTGTATTTGTGCCTGTGTGTCAGGGTGCAGAGGTGTGCGGAGCCAGCAACCCTTGTAACTGGCCTATATTACATCACACAATAATTGCTGGGGGAGCCATGGCAGGACCACACTGCATTGAAGTTATATTTTTTGGGGTAGAGAATCCTGTCGAAGTGCTGGATATGTCCCAAATGTGATTTGGCCTAGGGCCTTCATTCCGAGTTGTTCGCTCGCAAGCTGCTTTTAGCAGCATTGCACACGCTAAGCCGCCGCCTACTGGGAGTGAATCTTAGCTTATCAAAATTGCGAACGAAAGATTCGCAATATTGCGAAAAGACTTTTCTGTGCAGTTTCTGAGTAGCTCGAGACTTACTCTTCCAGTGCAATCAGTTCAGTGCTTGTCGTTCCTGGTTTGACGTCACAAACACACCCAGCGTTCGCTCAGACACTCCTCCGTTTCTCCAGCCACTCCCGCGTTTTTCCTAGAAACGGTAGTGTTTTTTCACACACTCCCATAAAACGGCCAGTTTCCGCCCAGAAACACCCAGTTCCTGTCAATCACACTCCGATCTCCAGAACGAAGAAAAAACCTCGTAATGCCGTGAGTAAAATACCAATCTTCATAGCAAATTTACTTGGCGCAGTCGCAGTGCGAACATTGCGCATGCGCAGTTAGCGGAAAATCGCTGCGATGCGAAGAAAATTACTGAGCGAACAACTCGGAATGACCACCTAGAATCTTTTTTAGTAAATGTTTCCATTTCATGTAAAATTAAGTTCAACTCACATACTGTATTCATGAATGTCAATAGAGAAGTAATAACCACATGCATGGAAATATAATTATTAAGAGATACAATGTTTACTTAGTAGGTTGTCAAAACAGGTGTGTGCATCTAAAGCATCTGTGTAAAGCTGGGTACACACTGGCAGATACATACCTCCCAACTTTTGTTCTCAGTGATTCGGGACCTCCACGCAGCGTAGCCCAAAAGGGGCGTGGTATTGTATGTGATGGGTGTGGCCTCAGCTGGGTGGGTGGACCTGGCAGGGGGCGTGTCCTAATAACAATTAGCATGCTAATCGTGCTATTTTAGCCCCACCCCTATGCAACTATGCTCCAACTGTGTCAATTTTCCCATGGGTGGACAGGTCATAATAGCGCAATTATCCCAGCCCCGCCCCACCCCACCCCCATCACCGCCCAGCTACTTCTCTCCGGAGCATCTCCTGGAGAGATATTCATTAAGGTAGACATGTATGTTGTGTACTCAGCTTAAGAAATCCCTGGGTGTGTAAAGTAAGCTTGTGATTGTGGTGAAGGATGGTGCACCGAATCAGAGGCAGAGGAACGGCACTGTGCAGACCAGTAGCTTCCTAGGCTCCTTGTGCTGCACTGGGTTTTGCCAAATCTGTGCCCGCCTACATTGAGACTTTCCCTCTGTCCCTATGACAGTGATTACTTCAAGTGCCCTAGGGCTTTATAACACCTAAACAAATATGTGGCTACCAGTGATCAAACACCGTGATCTAATCTGTAGTTTATCCAGATGTGTACTTACACGCTGAGTGTATTTACGCCATATGGTGTGAGATGCCCAGCGTGACGGAGACACAATGAGATGAGTAGCGTACCGTATTTTTCTTTACATTTTGCATCTAAGTCGTATTACGTATACAGCAAAATGCCGCTCACAGTGCACTATAGACGCTGGGCTGCAACTTTAACTGCACAGGAATTGGTATAACACACGTACAAGGTCGCAGATGAAGCACAACACAACTTGGCATGAAGAAATGCCACGGCTGCTCACATCAAAACCCTTTTCACTCAGATGCAGACTTGGACCCACACAGACGTACAGATGGTGCAGGCTGTAGTCAGTGTACGCTAGCGGTGCAGTTTTATCACTTCTAGTTGTTCTATTTCTGTAAACAAGATGCACATTTTGAGCAAAAGAGAAGCTCAGCGCAGCCAAGTCATAGAGGACCGGGCTCACACCGAGAGGGGCTATCTGGGGAACCTTGTGCCACTGTATAAAAGTACACATCTGTACATATAGTCCATACTGAATAACAGGAATTGTTCTGCCAATAAATATTAAACTGTGTACTCCTGGATTTGGAGTAGTCAAACAATGAGCTTTTAAGGAGAGTATAACCAATACTGTAGAACATTATGAGAGATTTCCACCACTGACTACATGAAAACCATTGTTCGATACCATGTAAAAATGGCCACGTGAGAGTGTCATTGTGTCTAGTGTTGTGTTTTATATGGACAAATGAGTCTTCGCTCTAACCAGACTTTTGGTCTGCGTGCGGATATATACACTGCTCAAAAAAATAAAGGGAGCACTTAAACAACACAATGTAATTCCAAGTCAATCACACTTCTGTGAAATCAAACTGTCCACTTAGGAAGCAACACTGATTGACAATCAATTTCACATGCTGTTGTGCAAATGGAATAGACAACAGGTGGGATTTAAAGGCAATTAGCAAGACACCCCCAATAAAGGAGTTGTTCTGCAGGTGGTGACCAAAGACCACTTCTCAACTCCTATGCTTTCTGGCTGATGTTTTGGTCACTTTTGAAAGCTGGCGGTGCTTTCACTCTAGTGGTAGCATGAGATGGAGTCTACAACCCACACAAGTGGCTCAGGTAATGCAGCTCATCCAGGATGGCACATCAATGCGAGCTGTGGCAAGAAGGTTTGCTGTGTCTGTCAGCGTAGTGTCCAGAGCACGGAGGCGCTACCAGGAGACAGGCCAGTACATCAGGAGACGTGGAGGAGGCCGTAGGAGGGCAACAACCCAGCAGCACTGCCAGAGCCCTGCAAAATGACCTCCAGCAAGCCACAAATGTGCATGTGTCTACTCAAACGATCAGTAACAGACTCCATGAGGGTGGTATGAGGGCCCGACGTCCACAGGTGGGGGTTGTGCTTACAGCCCAACACCGTGCAGGACGTTTGGCATTTGCCAGAGAACACCAAGATTGGCAAATTCGCCACTGGCGCCCTGTGCTCTTCACAGACGAAAGCAGGTTCTCTCTGAGCACGTGACAGACGTGACAGAGTATGGAGACGCCAAGGAGAACGTTCTGCTGCCTGCAACATCCTCCAGCGGTTTGGCAGTGGGTCAGTAATGGTGTGGGGTGGCATTTCTTTGGGGGGCCGCACAGCCCTCCATGTGCTCGCCAGAGGTAGCCTGACTGCCATTAGGTACCGAGATGAGATCCTCAGACCCCTTGTGAGACCATATGCTGGTGCGGTTGACCCTGGGTTCCTCCTAATGCAAGACAATGCTAGACCTCAAGTGGCTGGAGTGTGTCAGCAGTTCCTGCAAGATGAAGGCATTGATGCTATGGACTGGCCCGCCCGTTCCCCAGACCTGAATCCAATTGAGCACATCTGGGACATCATGTCTCGCTCCATCCACCAACGCCACGTTGCACCACAGACTGTCCAGGAGTTGGCGAATGCTTTAGTCCAGGTCTAGGAGGAGATCCCTCAGGAGACCATCCGCCACCTCATCAGGAGCATGCCCAGGCATTGTAGGTAGGTCATACAGGCACATGGAGGCCACACACACTACTGAGCCTCATTTTGACTTGTTTTAAGGACATTACATCAAAGTTGGATCAGCCTGTAGTGTGTTTTTCCACTTTAATTTTGAGTGTGACTCCAAATCCAGACCTCCATGGGTTAATACATTTGATTTCCATTGATAATCTTTGTGTGATTTTGTTGTCAGCACATTCAGCTATGTAAAGAACAAAGTATTTAATAAGAATATTTCATTCATTCAGATCTAGGATGTGTTATTTTAGTGTTCCCTTTATTTTTTTGAGCAGTGTATTATGTAGTTTAATCTACTAAACATAATGTTTACTAATAATCTACAAAATATGTTTACTAAAACTTTAATGCAGTGATTCTCAAACTGTGCGCCTAGGCACCCTTGCGTTCCTCAGGGTACTTGCAGGGGTGCCCTGGGTTGGTGCTCCTGGACCCACTTACATTATTTTCTGTCAATGTAATAGACAAAACTAGTGCTTGTAGCTCTTAATCATAAACTGTGGACAAACAGAAGTGAATCCTGCCCCTCACCACATAACTGAACCTAAGGATGACATATTAACACAAATTCTTTAATATTTTTTTCAGAATTTTTCAATATGAAACTTTTGGCCTAGGGGTGCCGTGAAAACAAAATCTGGTACTCACGGGCGCCGTGACTGAAAAAATTTTGGAACCACTTCTTTAATTGCTTCTTTCTATAGATGTGTGGCTGGCACTTTTTGTGTTTTGTGTTTTGGTTTTGGTTCTAATTCAGGTGGGAAAACCCGAGCCTGGCTCGGATCCGGACACGAATGCTGAAGTTCGGTAGGGTTTGGTTCTTTGAGAAACGAACCCGCTCATCTCTACTTCTTTCATTAATATGGGGTTATGTCTTCTTATACAGTAAAGTCAGTTTTTTTAATTGTCCAAAAGAGGGTAAAAGAGTATTATATATGCTATTCCCCTTTTAGTTATTTAATGTAACCTTCAATAAATCATAAATAAATGTATAATAAAGGTAATATTCTCTTTTTGTTTTCTTCCAGGGAAGATGTACGGACGGCAAATGTAATTGCTGCAGAGGCTGTGACTTGTCTTGTCATCGACAGAGAGTAAGTAACATTTTACTTCACACTAACAAAACAATAAAGGCAGTGCCACACTGGACGATATTTTAAACTATATCGCTATTTTTCACCCTTTTGAGCGACATAGTTTAATATATCGCCTGGTGTGGTCAGTGTGAACGATGTGCGCTCCCGCTGGTCGTAAACTAGGCAGTCTGTCGTCAGTCCCTGCAACTCAATTCTAGCTATATCATTGACGACAGGGTGCATATCGTTCAGTCGTTCATGAAATTGCTCAGTGTTGCCGCTCTATCTCGTTCATTATTATTCATCCAGAAGTTCAAGGGAAAATAATGAACGATGAATGAACGATGCAGCAGCCGATGTGAGGATATAAAGGGACAGATATGGCACACTCTTGTTTTTGCAGAAGGGAGACCACCTAATTTCAGTTAAAAAAAATTCTGCTGTTACTTTGACCAAAGTCGGGCAACAGTTAGGGGCGCTGAAAGAGGGGGCACTAATTACGCAGGCCTTTCCTAAGGAGTCCATGCAAGTTCTGAGGTGGAGAAAAGTATTGTACATGATTTTTTGTCCTGGATGTGGCATGACCACTCCTTAGAGATTTAGACCCCCCCTCTCATTATCACCTGCTGATATATTAGCAGTTCTGACCATAGTCAACCATACTTAAAAAAACAACAACATTGCTTGAGCTAAATTAATAGCATACTGTATGATGTGCCTGGTTGTTTTAATTGCAGGAAACCATGTTTATTACTGGCAAATACACTGTTGAAGAAGAGGAGCCAGTCGCTTCCACCTTTGGAGATAGGAGCACATACTGGCATAAATGGCCAGTAAACACAGTCTGGCAGGTATAAGAGGAGGGCATAGGCTCGCTTAAAGTGAGGAAAGTGGGTGCAGGTTGGCTGAAAGGGAGGAAAATAAGGCTCATTAAATGTGACTGGAGGGAGCACAGGCTTGTAACAAACTGCAAACAGAAATCCAGGTATTGGGCTGGCCACACATTATATGTGTCCTCTCCCTTCCTCTTGAAGATGTTCAGTATTTGTCTTACTGTACATACTGTAGTAGTTTGTAATACTGTATGTATTCACTTAAAATAGTAATAGTATCATTAAAATTGTAGTGATGTGCACCGGACATTTTTCGGGTTTTGTGTTTTGGTTTTGGATTCGGTTCCGTGGCCGTGTTTTGGATTCGGACGCGTTTTGGCAAAACCTCACCGAAATTTTTTTGTCGGATTCGGGTGTGTTTTGGATTCGGGTGTTTTTTTCAAAAAAACCTAAAAAACTGCTTAAATCAAAGAATGTGGGGGTCATTTTTGATCCCATAGTATTATTAACCTCAATTACCATCATTTCCACTCATTTCCAGTCTATTCTGAACACCTCACACCTCACAATATTATTTTTAGTCCTACAATTTGCACCGAGGTTGCTGGATGGCTAAGCTAAGCGACACAAGTGGCCGACACAAACACCTGGCCCATCTAGGAGTGGCACTGCAGTGTCAGGCAGGATGGCACTTCAAAAAAATTGTCCCCAAACAGCACGTGATGCAAAGAAAAAAAGAGGCGCACCAAGGTCGCTGTGTGACTAAGCTAAGCGACACAAGTGGCCGACACAAACACCTGGCCCATCTAGGAGTGGCACTGCAGTGTCAGGCAGGATGGCACTTCAAAAAAATTGTCCCCAAACAGCACATGATGCAAAGAAAAAAAGAGGCGCACCAAGGTCGCTGGATGGCTAAGCTAAGCTACACAAGTGGCCGACACAAACACCTGGCCCATCTAGGAGTGGGACTTCAGTGTCAGGCAGGATGGCACTTCAAAAAAATTGTCCCCAAACAGCACATGATGCAAAGAAAAATGAAAGAAAAAAGAGGTGCAAGATGGAATTGTCCTTGGGCCCTCCCACCCAGCCTTATTTTGTATAAACAGGACATGCACACTTTAACGAACCCATCATTTCAGCGACAGGGTCTGCCACACGACAGTTACTGAAATGACTGGTTGGTTTGGGCCCCCACCAAAAAAGAAACAATCAATCTCTCCTTGCACAAACTGGCTCTACAGAGGCAAGATGTCCACCTCATCATCATCCTCCGATTCCTCACCCCTTTCACTGTGGACATCCCCCTCCTCACAGATTATTAATTCGTCCCCACTGGAATCCACCATCTCAGGTCCCCGTGTACTTTCTAGAGATGAGCGGATTCGGTTTTACTCGTGAATCCGCTCATCTCTAGTACTTTCTGGAGGCAATTGCTGCTGGTGAATGTCTCCATGGAGGAATTGATTATAATTCATTTTGATGAACATCATCTTCTCCACATTTTCTGGAAGTAACCTCGTACGCCGATTGCTGACAAGGTGAGCGGCTGCACTAAACACTCTTTCGGAGTACACACTGGAGGGAGGGCAACTTAGGTAGAATAAAGCCAGTTTCTGCAAGGGCCTTAAAATTGCCTCTTTTTCCTGCCAGTATACGTACGGACTGTCTGACGTGCCTACTTGGATGCGGTCACTCATATAATCCTCCACCATTCTTTCCATGGTGAGAGAATCATATGCAGTGACAGTAGACGACATGTCAGTAATCATTGGCAGGTCCTTCAGTCCGGACCAGATGTCAGCACTTGCTCCAGACTGCCCTGCATCACCGCCAGCGGGTGGGCTCGGAATTCTTAGCCTTTTCCTCGCACCCCCAGTTGCGGGAGAATGTGAAGGAGGAGATGTTGACGGGTCACGTTCCGCTTGATTTGACAATTTTCTCACCAGCAGGTCTTTGAACCTCTGCAGACTTGTGTCTGCCGGAAAGAGAGATACAACGTAGGTTTTAAATCTAGGATCGAGCACCGTGGCCAAAATGTAGTGCTCTGATTTCAACAGATTGACCACCCGTGAATCCTGGTTAAGCGAATTAAGGGCTCCATCCACAAGTCCCACATGCCTAGCGGAATCTCTCTGTTTTAGCTCCTCCTTCAATGTCTCCAGCTTCTTCTGCAAAAGCCTGATGAGGGGAATGACCTGACTCAGGCTGGCAGTGTCTGAACTGACTTCACGTGTGGCAAGTTCAAAGGGTTGCAGAACGTTGCACAACGTTGAAATCATCCTCCACTGCGCTTGAGTCAGGGGCATTCCCCCTCCTTTGCCTATATCGTGGGCAGATGTATAGGCTTGAATGGCCTTTTGCTGCTCCTCCATCCTCTGAAGCATATAGAGGGTTGAATTCCACCTCGTTACCACCTCTTGCTTCAGATGATGGCAGGGCAGGTTCAGGAATGTTTGGTGGTGCTCAAGTCTTCTGTATGCGGTGCCTGAATGCCGAAAGTGGCCCGCAATTCTTCGGGCCACCGACAGCATCTCTTGCACGCCCCTGTCGTTTTTTAAATAATTCTGCACCACCAAATTCAATGTATGTGCAAAACATGGGACGTGCTGGAATTTGCCCAGATGTAATGCACGCACAATATTGCTGGCGTTGTCCGATGTCACAAATCCCCAGGAGAGTCCAATTGGGGTAAGCCATTCTACGATGATCTTCCTCAGTAGCCGTAAGAGGTTGTCAGCTGTGTGCCTATTCTGGAAAGCGGTGATACAAAGCGTAGCCTGCCTAGGAACGAGTTGGCGTTTGCGAGATGCTGCTACTGGTGCCGCCGCTGCTGTTCTTGCTGCGGGAGGCAATACATCTACCCAGTGGGCTGTCACAGTCATATAGTCCTGAGTCTGCCCTGCTCCACTTGTCCACATGTCCGTGGTTAAGTGGACATTGGGTACAACTGCATTTTTTAGGACACTGGTGAGTCTTTTTCTGAGGTCTGTGTACATTTTCAGTATCGCCTGCCTAGAGAAATGGAACCTAGATGGTATTTGGTACCGAGGACACAGTACCTCAATCAAGTCTATAGTTGCCTCTGAATTAACGATGGATACCGGAACCACGTTTCTCACCGCCCAGGCTGCCAAGGCCTGAGTTATCTGCTTTGCAGCAGGATGATTGCTGTGATATTTCATCTTCCTCGCAAAGGACTGTTGGACAGTCAATTGCTTACTGGAAGTAGTACAAGCGGTCTTCCGACTTCCCCTCTGGGATGACGATCGACTCCCAGCAGCAACAACAGCAGCGCCAGCAGCAGTAGGCGTTACACTCAAGGATGCATCGGAGGAATCCCAGGCAGGAGAGGACTCGTCAGACTTGACAGTGACATGGCCTGCAGGACTATTGGCTTTCCTGGGTAAGGAGGAAATTGACACTGAGGGAGTTGGTGGTGTGGTTTGCAGGAGCTTGGTTACAAGAGGAAGGGATTTAGTGGTCAGTGGACTGCTTCCGCTGTCACCCAAAGTTTTTGAACTTGTCACTGACTTATGATGAATGCGCTGCAGGTGACGTATAAGGGAGGATGTTCCGAGCTGGTTAACGTCCTTACTCCTACTTATTACAGCTTGACAAAGGCAACACACGGCTTGACACCTGTTGTCCGCATTTGTGTTGAAATAATTCCACACCGAAGAGCTGATTTTTTTTGTATTTTGACCAGGCATGTCAATGGCCATATTCGTCCCACGGACAACAGGTGTCTCCCCGGGTGCCTGACTTAAACAAACCACTTCACCATCAGAATACTCCTTGTCAATTTCCTCCCCAGCGCCAGCAACACCTATATCCTCATCCTGGTGTACTTCAACAGTGACATCTTCAATTTGACTATCAGGAACTGGACTGCGGGTGCTCCTTCCAGCACTTGCAGGGGGCGTGCAAATGGTGGAAGGCGCCACCTCTTCCCGTCCAGTGTTGGGAAGGTCAGGCATCGCAACCGACACAATTGGACTCTCCTTGGGGATTTGGGATTTAGAAGAACGCACGGTTCTTTGCTGTGCTTTTGCCAGCTTAAGTCTTTTCATTTTTCTAGCGAGAGGATGAGTGCTTCCATCCTCATGTGAAGCTGAACCACTAGCCATGAACATAGGCCAGGGCCTCAGCCGTTCCTTGCCACTCCGTGTCGTAAATGGCATATTGGCAAGTTTACGCTTCTCCTCAGACGATTTTAATTTTGATTTTTGGGTCATTTTACTGAACTTTCGTTTTTTGGATTTTACATGCTCTCTACTATGACATTGGGCATCGGCCTTGGCAGACGACGTTGATGGCATTTCATCATCTCGGCCATGACTAGTGGCAGCAACTTCAGCACGAGGTGGAAGTGGATCTTGATCTTTCCCTATTTTAACCTCCACATTTTTGTTCTCCATTTTTTAATGTGTGGAATTATATGCCAGTATCAATAGCAATGGCCTACTACTATATTTACTGCGCACAACTGAAATGCACCACAGGTATGGATGGATAGTATACTTGACGACACAGAGGTAGGTACAGCAGTGGCCTACCGTACTGCTATATATAGTATACTGGTGGTCACTGTGTCAGCAAACTGCAAAACTAAAATGCACCACAGGTATAAAATGTAGATGGATAGTATACTTAATGGATGACGACACAGAGGTAGGTACAGCAGTGGCCTACCGTACTGCTATATATAGTATACTGGTGGTCACTGTGTCAGCAAACTGCAAAACTAAAATGCACCACAGGTATAGAATGTAGATGGATAGTATACTTAATGGATGATGACACAGAGGTAGGTACAGCAGTGGCCTACCGTACTGCTATATATAGTATACTGGTGGTCACTGTGTCAGCAAACTGCAAAACTAAAATGCACCACAGGTATAGAATGTAGATGGATAGTATACTTAATGGATAACGACACAGAGGTAGGTACAGCAGTGGCCTACCGTACTGCTATATATAGTATACTGGTGGTCACTGTGTCAGCAAACTGCTAAACTAAAATGCACCACAGGTATAGAATGTAGATGGATAGTATACTTAATGGATGACGACACAGAGGTAGGTACAGCAGTGGCCTACCGTACTGCTATATATAGTATACTGGTGGTCACTGTGTCAGCAAACTGCAAAACTAAAATGCACCACAGGTATAGAATGTAGATGGATAGTATACTTAATGGATGATGACACAGAGGTAGGTACAGCAGTGGCCTACCGTACTGCTATATATAGTATACTGGTGGTCACTGTGTCAGCAAACTGCAAAACTAAAATGCACCACAGGTATAGAATGTAGATGGATAGTATACTTAATGGATGACGACACAGAGGTAGGTACAGCAGTGGCCTACCGTACTACTATAAATAGTATACTGGTGGTCACTGTGTCTGCAAACTGCAAAACTAAAATGCACCACAGGTATAGAATGTAGATGGATAGTATACTTAATGGATAACGACACAGAGGTAGGTACACCAGTGGCCTACCGTACTGCTATATATAGTATACTTGTGGTCACTGTGTCAGCAAACTGCAAAACTAAAATGCACCACAGGTATAGAATGTAGATGGATAGTATACTTAATGGATGACGACACAGAGGTAGGTACAGCAGTGGCCTACCGTACTGCTATATATAGTATACTGGTGGTCACTGTGTCAGCAAACTGCAAAACTAAAATGCACCACAGGTATAGAATGTAGATGGATAGTATACTTAATGGATAACGACACAGAGGTAGGTACAGCAGTGGCCTACCGTACTGCTATATATAGTATACTGGTGGTCACTGTGTCAGCAAACTGCTAAACTAAAATGCACCACAGGTATAGAATGTAGATGGATAGTATACTTAATGGATGACGACACAGAGGTAGGTACAGCAGTGGCCTACCGTACTGCTATATATAGTATACTGGTGGTTACTGTGTCAGCAAACTGCAAAACTAAAATGCACCACAGGTATAGAATGTAGATGGATAGTATACTTAATGGATGATGACACAGAGGTAGGTACAGCAGTGGCCTACCGTACTGCTATATATAGTATACTGGTGGTCACTGTGTCAGCAAACTGCAAAACTAAAATGCACCACAGGTATAGAATGTAGATGGATAGTATACTTAATGGATGACGACACAGAGGTAGGTACAGCAGTGGCCTACCGTACTACTATATATAGTATACTGGTGGTCACTGTGTCAGCAAACTGCAAAACTAAAATGCACCACAGGTATAGAATGTAGATGGATAGTATACTTAATGGATAACGACACAGAGGTAGGTACACCAGTGGCCTACCGTACTGCTATATATAGTATACTGGTGGTCACTGTGTCAGCAAACTGCAAAACTAAAATGCACCACAGGTATAGAATGTAGATGGATAGTATACTTAATGGATGACGACACAGAGGTAGGTACAGCAGTGGCCTACCGTACTGCTATATATAGTATACTGGTGGTCACTGTGTCAGCAAACTGCAAAACTAAAATGCACCACAGGTATAGAATGTAGATGGATAGTATACTTAATGGATGACGACACAGAGGTAGGTACAGCAGTGGCCTACCGTACTGCTATATATAGTATACTGGTGGTCACTGTGTCAGCAAACTGCAAAACTAAAATGCACCACAGGTATAGAATGTAGATGGATAGTATACTTAATGGATAACGACACAGAGGTAGGTACAGCAGTGGCCTACCGTACTGCTATATATAGTATACTGGTGGTCACTGTGTCAGCAAACTGCTAAACTAAAATGCACCACAGGTATAGAATGTAGATGGATAGTATACTTAATGGATGACGACACAGAGGTAGGTACAGCAGTGGCCTACCGTACTGCTATATATAGTATACTGGTGGTCACTGTGTCAGCAAACTGCAAAACTAAAATGCACCACAGGTATAGAATATAGATGGATAGTATACTTAATGGATGATGACACAGAGGTAGGTACAGCAGTGGCCTACCGTACTGCTATATATAGTATACTGGTGGTCACTGTGTCAGCAAACTGCAAAACTAAAATGCACCACAGGTATAGAATGTAGATGGATAGTATACTTAATGGATGACGACACAGAGGTAGGTACAGCAGTGGCCTACCGTACTACTATAAATAGTATACTGGTGGTCACTGTGTCAGCAAACTGCAAAACTAAAATGCACCACAGGTATAGAATGTAGATGGATAGTATACTTAATGGATAACGACAAAGAGGTAGGTACACCAGTGGCCTACCGTACTGCTATATATAGTATACTTGTGGTCACTGTGTCAGCAAACTGCAAAACTAAAATGCACCACAGGTATAGAATGTAGATGGATAGTATACTTAATGGATGACAACACAGAGGTAGGTACAGCAGTGGCCTACCGTACTGCTATATATAGTATACTGGTGGTCACTGTGTCAGCAAACTGCAAAACTAAAATGCACCACAGGTATAGAATGTAGATGGATAGTATACTTAATGGATAACGACACAGAGGTAGGTACAGCAGTGGCCTACCGTACTGCTATATATAGTATACTGGTGGTCACTGTGTCAGCAAACTGCTAAACTAAAATGCACCACAGGTATAGAATGTAGATGGATAGTATACTTAATGGATGACGACACAGAGGTAGGTACAGCAGTGGCCTACCGTACTGCTATATATAGTATACTGGTGGTTACTGTGTCAGCAAACTGCAAAACTAAAATGCACCACAGGTATAGAATGTAGATGGATAGTATACTTAATGGATGATGACACAGAGGTAGGTACAGCAGTGGCCTACCGTACTGCTATATATAGTATACTGGTGGTCACTGTGTCAGCAAACTGCAAAACTAAAATGCACCACAGGTATAGAATGTAGATGGATAGTATACTTAATGGATGACGACACAGAGGTAGGTACAGCAGTGGCCTACCGTACTACTATATATAGTATACTGGTGGTCACTGTGTCAGCAAACTGCAAAACTAAAATGCACCACAGGTATAGAATGTAGATGGATAGTATACTTAATGGATAACGACACAGAGGTAGGTACAGCAGTGGCCTACCGTACTGCTATATATAGTATACTGGTGGTCACTGTGTCAGCAAACTGCAAAACTAAAATGCACCACAGGTATAGAATGTAGATGGATAGTATACTTAATGGATAACGACACAGAGGTAGGTACAGCAGTGGCCTACCGTACTGCTATATATAGTATACTGGTGGTCACTATGTCAGCAAACTGCTAAACTAAAATGCACCACAGGTATAGAATGTAGATGGATAGTATACTTAATGGATGACGACACAGAGGTAGGTACAGCAGTGGCCTACCGTACTGCTATATATAGTATACTGGTGGTTAATGTGTCAGCAAACTGCAAAACTAAAATGCACCACAGGTATAGAATGTAGATGGATAGTATACTTAATGGATGATGACACAGAGGTAGGTACAGCAGTGGCCTACCGTACTGCTATATATAGTATACTGGTGGTCACTGTGTCAGCAAACTGCAAAACTAAAATGCACCACAGGTATAGAATGTAGATGGATAGTATACTTAATGGATGACGACACAGAGGTAGGTACAGCAGTGGCCTACCGTACTACTATATATAGTATACTGGTGGTCACTGTGTCAGCAAACTGCAAAACTAAAATGCACCACAGGTATAGAATGTAGATGGATAGTATACTTAATGGATAACGACACAGAGGTAGGTACACCAGTGGCCTACCGTACTGCTATATATAGTATACTGGTGGTCACTGTGTCAGCAAACTGCAAAACTAAAATGCACCACAGGTATAGAATGTAGATGGATAGTATACTTAATGGATGACGACACAGAGGTAGGTACAGCAGTGGCCTACCGTACTGCTATATATAGTATACTGGTGGTCACTGTGTCAGCAAACTGCAAAACTAAAATGCACCACAGGTATAGAATGTAGATGGATAGTATACTTAATGGATAACGACACAGAGGTAGGTACAGCAGTGGCCTACCGTACTGCTATATATAGTATACTGGTGGTCACTGTGTCAGCAAACTGCTAAACTAAAATGCACCACAGGTATAGAATGTAGATGGATAGTATACTTAATGGATGACGACACAGAGGTAGGTACAGCAGTGGCCTACCGTACTGCTATATATAGTATACTGGTGGTCACTGTGTCAGCAAACTGCAAAACTAAAATGCACCACAGGTATAGAATGTAGATGGATAGTATACTTAATGGATGATGACACAGAGGTAGGTACAGCAGTGGCCTACCGTACTGCTATATATAGTATACTGGTGGTCACTGTGTCAGCAAACTGCAAAACTAAAATGCACCACAGGTATAGAATGTAGATGGATAGTATACTTAATGGATGACGACACAGAGGTAGGTACAGCAGTGGCCTACCGTACTACTATAAATAGTATACTGGTGGTCACTGTGTCAGCAAACTGCAAAACTAAAATGCACCACAGGTATAGAATGTAGATGGATAGTATACTTAATGGATAACGACACAGAGGTAGGTACACCAGTGGCCTACCGTACTGCTATATATAGTATACTTGTGGTCACTGTGTCAGCAAACTGCAAAACTAA
Organism: Pseudophryne corroboree; assembly: GCF_028390025.1. Classification (NCBI taxonomy): domain Eukaryota; kingdom Metazoa; phylum Chordata; class Amphibia; order Anura; family Myobatrachidae; genus Pseudophryne; species Pseudophryne corroboree. The sequence goes on from NC_086446.1 coordinate 633,613,791, forward strand.
AATGCACCACAGGTATAGAATGTAGATGGATAGTATACTTAATGGATAACGACACAGAGGTAGGTACAGCAGTGGCCTACCGTACTGCTATATATAGTATACTGGTGGTCACTGTGTCAGCAAACTGCTAAACTAAAATGCACCACAGGTATAGAATGTAGATGGATAGTATACTTAATGGATGACGACACAAAGGTAGGTACAGCAGTGGCCTACCGTACTGCTATATATAGTATACTGGTGGTTACTGTGTCAGCAAACTGCAAAACTAAAATGCACCACAGGTATAGAATGTAGATGGATAGTATACTTAATGGATGATGACACAGAGGTAGGTACAGCAGTGGCCTACCGTACTGCTATATATAGTATACTGGTGGTCACTGTGTCAGCAAACTGCAAAACTAAAATGCACCACAGGTATAGAATGTAGATGGATAGTATACTTAATGGATGACGACACAGAGGTAGGTACAGCAGTGGCCTACCGTACTACTATATATAGTATACTGGTGGTCACTGTGTCAGCAAACTGCAAAACTAAAATGCACCACAGGTATAGAATGTAGATGGATAGTATACTTAATGGATAACGACACAGAGGTAGGTACAGCAGTGGCCTACCGTACTGCTATATATAGTATACTGGTGGTCACTGTGTCAGCAAACTGCAAAACTAAAATGCACACAGGTATAAAATGTAGATGGATAGTATACTTAATGGATAACGACACAGAGGTAGGTACAGCAGTGGCCTACCGTACTGCTATATATAGTATACTGGTGGTCACTGTGTCAGCAAACTGCTAAACTAAAATGCACCACAGGTATAGAATGTAGATGGATAGTATACTTAATGGATGACGACACAGAGGTAGGTACAGCAGTGGCCTACCGTACTGCTATATATAGTATACTGGTGGTTAATGTGTCAGCAAACTGCAAAACTAAAATGCACCACAGGTATAGAATGTAGATGGATAGTATACTTAATGGATGATGACACAGAGGTAGGTACAGCAGTGGCCTACCGTACTGCTATATATAGTATACTGGTGGTCACTGTGTCAGCAAACTGCAAAACTAAAATGCACCACAGGTATAGAATGTAGATGGATAGTATACTTAATGGATGACGACACAGAGGTAGGTACAGCAGTGGCCTACCGTACTACTATATATAGTATACTGGTGGTCACTGTGTCAGCAAACTGCAAAACTAAAATGCACCACAGGTATAGAATGTAGATGGATAGTATACTTAATGGATAACGACACAGAGGTAGGTACACCAGTGGCCTACCGTACTGCTATATATAGTATACTGGTGGTCACTGTGTCAGCAAACTGCAAAACTAAAATGCACCACAGGTATAGAATGTAGATGGATAGTATACTTAATGGATGACGACACAGAAGTAGGTACAGCAGTGGCCTACCGTACTGCTATATATAGTATACTGGTGGTCACTGTGTCAGCAAACTGCAAAACTAAAATGCACCACAGGTATAGAATGTAGATGGATAGTATACTTAATGGATAACGACACAGAGGTAGGTACAGCAGTGGCCTACCGTACTGCTATATATAGTATACTGGTGGTCACTGTGTCAGCAAACTGCTAAACTAAAATGCACCACAGGTATAGAATGTAGATGGATAGTATACTTAATGGATGACGACACAGAGGTAGGTACAGCAGTGGCCTACCGTACTGCTATATATAGTATACTGGTGGTCACTGTGTCAGCAAACTGCAAAACTAAAATGCACCACAGGTATAGAATGTAGATGGATAGTATACTTAATGGATGATGACACAGAGGTAGGTACAGCAGTGGCCTACCGTACTGCTATATATAGTATACTGGTGGTCACTGTGTCAGCAAACTGCAAAACTAAAATGCACCACAGGTATAGAATGTAGATGGATAGTATACTTAATGGATGACGACACAGAGGTAGGTACAGCAGTGGCCTACCGTACTACTATAAATAGTATACTGGTGGTCACTGTGTCAGCAAACTGCAAAACTAAAATGCACCACAGGTATAGAATGTAGATGGATAGTATACTTAATGGATAACGACACAGAGGCAGGTACACCAGTGGCCTACCGTACTGCTATATATAGTATACTTGTGGTCACTGTGTCAGCAAACTGCAAAACTAAAATGCACCACAGGTATAGAATGTAGATGGATAGTATACTTAATGGATGACGACACAGAGGTAGGTACAGCAGTGGCCTACCGTACTGCTATATATAGTATACTGGTGGTCACTGTGTCAGCAAACTGCAAAACTAAAATGCACCACAGGTATAGAATGTAGATGGATAGTATACTTAATGGATAACGACACAGAGGTAGGTACAGCAGTGGCCTACCGTACTGCTATATATAGTATACTGGTGGTCACTGTGTCAGCAAACTGCTAAACTAAAATGCACCACAGGTATAGAATGTAGATGGATAGTATACTTAATGGATGACGACACAGAGGTAGGTACAGCAGTGGCATACCGTACTGCTATATATAGTATACTGGTGGTTACTGTGTCAGCAAACTGCAAAACTAAAATGCACCACAGGTAAAGAATGTAGATGGATAGTATACTTAATGGATGATGACACAGAGGTAGGTACAGCAGTGGCCTACCGTACTGCTATATATAGTATACTGGTGGTCACTGTGTCAGCAAACTGCAAAACTAAAATGCACCACAGGTATAGAATGTAGATGGATAGTATACTTAATGGATGACGACACAGAGGTAGGTACAGCAGTGGCCTACCGTACTACTATATATAGTATACTGGTGGTCACTGTGTCAGCAAACTGCAAAACTAAAATGCACCACAGGTATAGAATGTAGATGGATAGTATACTTAATGGATAACGACACAGAGGTAGGTACACCAGTGGCCTACCGTACTGCTATATATAGTATACTGGTGGTCACTGTGTCAGCAAACTGCAAAACTAAAATGCACCACAGGTATAGAATGTAGATGGATAGTATACTTAATGGATTACGACACAGAGGTAGGTACAGCAGTGGCCTACCGTACTGCTATATATAGTATACTGGTGGTCACTGTGTCAGCAAACTGCAAAACTAAAATGCACCACAGGTATAGAATGTAGATGGATAGTATACTTAATGGATGACGACACAGAGGTAGGTACAGCAGTGGCCTACCGTACTGCTATATATAGTATACTGGTGGTCACTGTGTCAGCAAACTGCAAAACTAAAATGCACCACAGGTATAGAATGTAGATGGATAGTATACTTAATGGATGACGACACAGAGGTAGGTACAGCAGTGGCCTACCGTACTGCTATATATAGTATACTGGTGGTCACTGTGTCAGCAAACTGCAAAACTAAAATGCACCACAGGTATAGAATGTAGATGGATAGTATACTTAATGGATGACGACACAGAGGTAGATACAGCAGTGCACTCTGCACTGTACTCCTCCTATATAATATTAATTATACTGGTGGTCCCCAGTCCCCACAATAAAGCAGCACACTGAGCACAGATATGGAGTGTTTTTCAGGCAGACAACGTATACTGGTGGTCACTGTCAGCAAAACTCTGCACTGTACTCCTGCTATATGCTGCTCCCCAGTCCCCACAATTAAGCAGTGTGAGCACTCAGCACAGATATATTATGCAGCACACTGAGCACAGATATGGTATGGAGCGTTTTTTTCAGGCAGAGAACGGATAAAAACTGGTGGTCACTTATCAGCAAAACTCTGCACTGTACTCCTCCTAACAGCTGCTCCCCAGTCCTCCCCACAATTAAGCAATAAAGCAATCAACTTCAACAACAAACGGAGAGGACGCCAGCCACGTCCTCTCCCTATCATCTCCAATGAACGAGTGAAAATGGCGGCGACGCGCGGCTGCTTATATAGAATCCGAATCTCACGAGAATCCGACAGCGGGATGATGACGTTCGGGCGCGCTCGGGTTAGTCGAGCAAGGCGGGAAGGTTCGAACCTGCCTCGGACCCGTGTAAAAAGGGTGAAGTTCGGGGGGAAACCGAACCCGCTCATCACTAATTAAAAGTAAGTTTAATGGATCTGTTTAGTAAATTTAGCACAGTAAAAATGCTGGAGAAAGCCTAAATATAGAGAAATATCTTTTCCCTATAATTAGTATAGAGAAAAGTGTGGACAAATCACAGCTCCCCCCCCCCCCCCCCCTTTTCATTTGTTTGTACAGCCTCCATAGTCTTTAACGGGTGCTGGGCACAAACGCTATTTATATAGCTGACAGAAGCGATGCTTTTCTCAAAAACAAAATACCATCTCTGGATGGTGTCAGGCTTGGACTGGCCCACAGAGGTACAGGGGAAACCACCGGTTGCCTTTGTGGTCTGTCCTGGCAGGAGTTTTCATATACATACAGGGAAATGGAAGATGTGAGAAAATAAGATTTTAAACCTACCGGTAAATCTATTTCTCCTAGTCCGTAGAGGATGCTGGGGACTCCGTAAGGACCATGGGGTATAGAAGGGCTCCGCAGGAGATAGGGCACCTAAAAAGAACTTTGACTATGGATGTGCACTGGCTCCTCCCTCTATGCCCCTCCTCCAGACCTCAGTTAGAGAACTGTGCCCAGAGGAGATGGACAATACAAGGCAGGATTTAGCAATCCAAGGGCAAGATTCATACCAGCCCACACCAATCATACCATGTAACCTGGAACATACATAACCAGTTAACAGTATGAACAAACGACAGTAACGGTCCAAGACCGATGTCAACTGTAACATAACCCTTATGTAAGCAACATCTATATACAAGTCTTGCAGAGTTTCCGCACTGGGACGGGCGCCCAGCATCCTCTACGGACTACGAGAAATAGATTTACCGGTAGGTTTAAAATCTTATTTTCTCTTACGTCCTAGAGGATGCTGGGGACTCCGTAAGGACCATGGGGTTTATACCAAAGCATCCAATCGGGCGGGAGAGTGCGGATGACTCTGCAGCACCGACTGAGCGAACGCTAGGTCCTCATCAGCCAGGGTATCAAACTTGTAGAATTTAGCAAAAGTGTTTGACCCCGACCACGTCGCCGCTCGGCAAAGTTGTAAAGCCGAGACGCCTCGGGCAGCCGCCCAAGAAGAGCCCACCTTCCTAGTGGAATGGGCCTTAACCGGATTTGGTACCGGCAATCCAGCCGTAGAGTGAGCCTGCTGAATCGTATTACAGATCCTGCGAGCAATAGTCTGCTTTGAAGCAGGAGCGCCAATCTTATTGGCCGCATACAGGACAAACAGAGCCTCTGTTTTCCTAATTTTAGCCGTCCTGGCTACATAAATTTTTAAGGCCCTGACTACGTCCAGGGATCTGGAATCCTCCAGGTCACCAGTAGCCACAGGCACCACAATAGGTTGATTCATATGGAACGACGAAACCACTTTAGGCAAAAATTGCGGACGTGTCCTCAATTCAGCTCGATCCACATGAAAAATCAAGTAGGGGCTCTTGTGTGATAGAGCCGCCAATTCTGACACTCGCCTTGCTGATGCTAAGGCCAACAACATTACCACCTTCCAGGTAAGAAATTTCAATTCAACCTTGTTAAACGGTTCAAACCAGTGTGATTTTAGGAACTGCAACACCACGTTCAGGTCCCATCGTGCCACTGGAGGCACAAAAGGGGGCTGGATGTGCAGCACTCCCTTTACAAACGTCTGGACTTCTGGAAGAGAAGCCAATTCCTTCTGAAAGAAAATCGAGAGGGCCGAAATCTGTACCTTAACCGAGCCTAATTTCAGGCCCATATCCACTCCTGTCTGTAGGAAGTGGAGAAGACGGCCCAAATGAAAATCTTCCGTAGGTGCATTCTTGGTCTCACACCAAGACACATACTTTCGCCAGATACGGTGATAATGTTTTATCGTCACCTCCTTCCTAGCCTTTATTAAAGTAGGGATGACCTCTTCCGGAATCCCCTTTTTTGCTAGGATTCGGCATTCAACCGCCATGCCGTCAAACGTAACCGCGGTAAGTCTTGAAATACACAGGGTCCCTGCTGCAACAGGTCTTCCCTCAGGGGAAGAGGCCAGGGGTCTCCTGTGAGCATCTCTTGTAGATCCGAGTACCAAGCCCTTCGAGGCCAGTCTGGGACAACGAGTATCGTCTGTACTCTTCTTCGTCTTATGATCCTCAACACTTTCGTGATGAGAGGAAGAGGAGGGAACACGTAGACCGAGTCGAACACCCACGGTGTTACCAGTGCGTCTACTGCTACTACCTGAGGGTCCCGAGACCTGGCGCAATACCTCCGAAGTTTTTTGTTGAGGCGTGACGCCATCATGTTCCCCAAAGACGTGTTACGTCTGCAAAGACTTCTTGATGAAGTCCCCACTCTCCTGGATGGAGATCGTGTCTGCTGAGGAAGTCTGCTTCCCAGTTGTCCACTCCAGGAATGAAGACAGCCGACAGAGCGCTTACATGATTTTCCGCCCAGCGAAGGATCCTTGTGGCTTCCGCCATTGCGACTCTGCTTCTTGTCCCACCTTGGCGGTTCACGAGCCACTGCTGTGACATTGTCTGATTGAATCAGAACCGGAAGGTTTCGAAGAAAACTCTCCGCTTGTCGAAGGCCGTTGTAAATGGCCCTGAGTTCCAACACATTGATGTGTAGACAGGACTCCTGGTCTGACCAAAGACCCTGAAAAGTCTTTCCCTGTGTGACCGCTCCCCATCCTCGGAGGCTCGCGTCCGTGGTAACCAGGATCCAGTCCTAAATCCCGAACCGGCGACTCTCCAGCAGGTGAGCACTCTGCAACCACCACAAGAGGGACACTCTGGTTCCTGGGGACAGAGTTATTTTCCGATGTAAATGCAGATGGGACCCGGACCACTTGTCCAGAAGGTCCCATTGAAAAGTCCTTGCATGGAACCTTCATAAGGGAATGGCCTCGTAGGCCGCCACCATTTTCCCCCGAACTCGAGTGCATTAGTGAACTGACACCCTTTTCGGTTTTAGCAGGTCTCTGACCATGTTCTGGATGTCTTGGGCTTTCTCTATTGGGAGGAAGACCTTCATTTGTTCCGTATCCAGTATCATACCTAGGAACGGTAGACGAGTTGTTGGAATCAACTGTGACTTCGGTAGATTTAGAATCCAACCGTGTTGCTGGAGCACTCTCAGAGAGAGCGCCACACTGCTCAGTAATTTCTCTCTTGATCTCGCTTTTATCAGGAGATCGTCCAAGTATGGGATAATTGTGACTCCATGCTTGCGCAGGACCACCATCATTTCCGCCATTATGTTGGTGAAAATCCTCGGGGCCGTGGAGAGTCCAAACGGCAACGTCTGAAATTGGTAATGACAATCCTGTACAGCGAATCTCAGGTATTCCTGATGGGGGGCATATATGGGGACATGAAGGTACGCATCCTTTATGTCCAGAGACTGTTGGCTATTATCGCTCTGAGTGATTCCATTTTGAATTTGAATCTTTTTATGTACAGGTTTAGGGATTTCAGATTCAAAATCGGTCTGACCGAACCGTCCGGTTTCGGGACCACAAATAGGGTTGAGTAGTAACCTCTTCCCTGCTGGTGCAGGGGAACCTTGATTATCACTTGCTGTATACACAGCGTTTGAATTGCAGCTAACACTACATCCCTTTCCGATGTGGAAGTTGGTAGGGCCGACTTGAAAAATTGGCGCGGGGGCACCTCCTCGAATTCCAGTTTGTAACCCTATGAAACTATTTCCAACACCCAGGGATTCAGGTCCGATCTGACCCAGGCCTGACTGAAAAGTCGAAGATGTGCCGCCACCGGTGCGGACTCCCTCAGGGGAGCCCCAGCGTCATGCTGTGGGTTTTGGAGCAGCCGGGGAGGACTTTTGTTCCTGGGCACCTGCCGAAGCAGGTGCTCTCTTGCCTCTGCCCTTACCTCTGGCGAGGAAAGAGGATCCCCGACCTCTTTTAGACTTGTGCGACTGAAAGGACTGCATCTGATAGGGTGTTACTTTCTTTTGCTGTTGGGGAATATATGGTAAAAAATTTGATTTACCTGCTGTAGCTGTGGAAACCAGGTCCGTCAGCCCATCCCAAAACAATACATCCCCCTTATAGGGTAGTACTTCCATATGTTTCTTGGAATCCGCATCCCCCGTCCATTGGCGAGTCCATAAGGATCTTCTCGCTGAGATAGCCATGGCATTGGCCCTAGAAGCTAGCAATCCAATGTCCCTTTGAGCATCCCTCATAAATAAGACTGCGTCTTTTATATGGGCTAGAGTTAGGAATATATTGTCTTCTTATCCATAGTATCAAATTGATCTGTCAGCTCATCTGTCCAAGCTGCAATTGCGCTACACACCCATGCCGACGCAATCGTTGGTCTTAGCACAGCACCCGTATGAGAATAAATACCCTTTAAGGTAGTTTCTTGCCTGCGATCTGCTGGGTCTTTAAGGGCCGCTGTGTCAGGAGATGGTAGCGCCACTTTCTTGGATAAGCGTGTCAGGGCCTTGGCCACAGTGGGGAGTAATTCCCAAATCTCCCTGTCCTGCTTAGGGAAAGGGTATGCCATAAAAATTCTTTTGGGGATCTGCGGTCTCTTATCCGGAGTCTTCCCAAGCTTTTCCAAAGAACTCATTTAATTCATGAGATGTGGGAAAATTAATAATCTGTTTCTTTTCCTTAACATGTGTACCCTTGTGTCGGGGACCGAGGGTTCATCCACAATATGCAAGACATCCCTTATTGCCACAATCATACCCTGAATAGTTTTAGTCACCCTAGGGTGCAATTTTACTTCGTCATAGTCGACACTGGAATCAGAATCCGTGTCGGTAGTAGTGTCTTGTGTTAATAAGGGACGCTTTTGAGACCCCGACGGGCCCTATGAGTCGGTCCAATCTGAGGATTGACCGCCTGATGTCCCCCTAAACCAGCCTTATCAAGCCTTTTATGTAAAGATGTCACACTTGCATGCAATGTATGCCACATGTCCATCCAATCTGAAGTCGGCACAACCGACGGGGACACACCACTCATTTGCTCCACCTCCTCCTTGGAGAAGCCTTCCGCCTCAGAAATGTCGACACCCACGTACCGACACCCCACACACACAGGGAGTTACCTATAAGGGGACAAAACACCAACCAGGCCCTTAGGAGAGACAGAGAGATAGAGTATGCCAGCACACACCCAGCGCTTAAAAACACTGGAATATATGACCAGATAGCACTGTTATATGTTTATAATTGTAATCTCCACTCACTGCGTCGCCAAAGTGCCCCCCTCCTCCTTTTTCCAACCTGTGAAGCTCAGCAGGGGAGAGAACAGGGAGACAGCGTTTTCTCATGCAGCCTCTGTGGAGAAAATGGCTGAGGATCAAGCCCCGCCCACCCGACGGCGGGCTTCGGTCCCATCATCATATACTAATAAAATGGCGGGGGTCCGCGGATTTACTGTCACACAGCCTAATCCATCGTATTTATGGCCAAATTGAGGTTTATTGCTGCCCAGGGCGTACCCCCCCCCCCTGCGCCCTGCACCCTTCAGTGCCTGCTTGTGTGTGTGTGACTGGGAGCAATGGCGCGCAGCTTACCGCTGCGCGCTTACCTCATGAAGATCTGATGTCTTCTGCCGCCTGAAGTCTTTTCCTCAATACTCACCCGGCTTCTATCTTCGGCATCTGTGAGGAGGACGGCGGCGCGGCTCCGGGACGAACCCCAGGTGAGACCTGTGTTCCGACTCCCTCTGGAGCTAATGGTGTCCAGTAGCCTAGAAGCAGTGCCCAACTTTACAAGCCAGCTCTGCTTCTCTCTCCTCGGTCCCACGATGCAGGGAGCCTGTTGCCAACAGGACTCCCTGAAAATAAAAAACCTAACAAAATTCTTTTTCCACAGAAAACTCTGGAGAGCTCTCTGCAGTGCACCCATTCTCCTCTGGGCACAAGATCTAACTGAGGTCTGGAGGAGGGGCATAGAGGGAGGAGCCATTGCACACCCATAGTCAAAGTTCTTTTTAGGTGCCCTATCTCCTGCGGAGCCCGTCTATACCCCATGGTCCTTACGGAGTCCCCAGCATCCTCTAGGACGTAAGAGAAAAGCCGATAATTAAGTAACAGCTTCCGCATATTTTACTAGATAGACCCCTAAGTATGTCTGCTCATTACACAGAGTATGTAGTGCAGAGAGCGGTGACCAGGAATGAGAAATGTCCCATGCCTGTCACCTGCAAGCCCAGCTGTAATTTCACACTGCCCTGCCAGACACGTTTCACACAAACATGTGCTTCCTCCGTGACTCATGGGAACATTCATTCATAAGGCATCTTCTAGAACACCAGCTTTACTAAATAGCCCAATATCTTCATATTTCTGGCACTTAATTGAACAGTATTTATAATGTAGTCCTAAATACCTGCACATTATAATCCCAGAGCTCCCTCGTTATACTGTATATATTTAGATCATATATTTAATGAAAATAAGTAAAAATCAGGATAAAACTAAACATATCCTTGAAATCATGGCTTTTGCTGGAGCCTTTACCGTATTGTAGTAAACAATAGTCGGTAGTAGCAGAAAGACAAGGAAACACAAAGGCCCACCGGATTTGGCCATGCCGGCTCTAGCATCACCGGGCCAGCCATTCTTTTCTACAGCCTTAATTAAAATGCAAGTAAAACTATACAGAGTTCATTGCATTTATGTATGCATATAATAAGCATTTACATGAGTTTTCAAAAACCAGCTTTTTTAATGCAAAATGGGACGTGTTCTCTAAATGAATGGGAAAATGTACAATGTGCTCACATTAAAATAAACATTGATGCATGTCAGACTGAAATATAAAGTTAAAGGAAACCAGCTGGTGGGGGTGGGGGCTGGTAAAATATTTCTGTAGCGCAGGAGTCTCAAACTAAAGTTGCCAAAAGGACTCCAAAAGGACAAGTACATTTGGATGGGGGCGGCATCACTTTTAAAGTTATCAAGTTTGTATAGCTTTTGTCCTGTGTCTATCATCCGCCCACCATTATGTATATATACTTTTATTGATTTTGGGGGGTATGCAACTAGGTGAAAAAAATGGAGCTTTTTGCTATTTTTAGGGCAAATGGGGATTCGCCCTATGCAATAGCAGGGCTGGATTTTCACCTAGGTGAAAAATGCGGCAGGGGCGTAAAACACGTGGATTGGCGAATCCACGTGTTTTCTATAGAAAATGTGGGACGATTTTGAGGCATTTTTTGCTCATGCCTTTTCACACAAAAAAAAGGTGACAAGGCATTGGTGAAAATGGCTTCAAAACGGACGAAAATAGCTCTAATTGAATACTCAGTGGGGCAAGTTCATTAGCTCAGAAATGATTGGCGCTAACTGCATACCCCCCTTTGTCTCTTTTTCTATGTGTAGTCCCCACAGTAAATCGCCATATAGCGTATATAGCTCCTGTGGTCCCAGAGCCGGCCATAGGCATAGGCAAGCTAGGCAATTGCCTAGGGCATTTGATATGCCTAGGGGCATCAGCAGCTTCTGCTGATTCAAATGATATGCAGCATGCCTATATTCTGTGTGTAGGATTTTATATGCAGATACAGCCACAGTCTCACACAGCATATAAGCATGCTGCATATCATTTTAATCAGCAGAAGCTGCTTGTGCATCCTAGTTACATAGCAATGCAAATAAGATGCATTTTCATAAAAAAGGTGCCCGACGTTAGCATTGAGACAAGATTTATGAGGACACATCTGTATCCAAGCAGAGGAATTATCACAGTGTTAGTGGCAGTGTGAGTGCTGTGTGCATGTGAGTGAGTTGGTTGTGCAGTAGTGTTTGGAATATGTGTAAGGAGCATTATGTGTGTCATGTAAAAATGCATGAATAATGTGCAACATATGTGTAAGGGGCACTATGTGTGTCGTGTATAAGGGCATCAATAATGTGCGGCATATGTGTAACAGGGTACTACTGTATGTGTGTCATTATGTGTATAGGGGCTCTAATAATGTGCAGCAAATATGTAGGGGGCACTTTGTGTGTCATTATGTGTATAAGGGCATTAATAATGTGCGGCATATGTGTAAGGGAAATTATGTGTAAAAGGGCATTAATAAAGGTTGTCATAATGTGTAAGGTGCATTATGTTTATAACGACATTAATGATGTGTCTCATATGTGTAAGCGGCATTACTGTGTGGAATTATGTGTATAAATGCATTACTAATGTGTGGCATTATGTGTATATGGTGCACTACTATGTGGCGTTGCATATAGAAAGGGCACTACTGTGTTGTCTAATGTGAATGAAGAGCAATAGGGTGTGGTGTAATGTGAATAAGGAGCAATTCAGTGTGATGTAATGTGAATAAGTAGCTCTACTGTGAGGAGTAACGTTTAAGGTAAAGTGATACTACTGTGGGATGTAATATGAATTATGGACACTATCGCATGATCAAATGTGAATAAAGTTGCAGTACTGTGTGGCGTAATTGGAATTGGGGTTACTATTGTAGGACCATGCACCTTGCCAGCAAAAACACACCCCTTTTTGGGCTGTGCGCAAAATGCACAAACTGTTCCTATTTAAAATATAGGGGGTACAAACCCCAAAATAAGGACTGCTATGGGTGAGGGGTGATGGTGCTGGGAAAGAGGTGCAAGGTCAGAGGCGGAACCAGCGGTGGTGCTAGGGGGCACCAGCCAGAATCTTGCCTAGGGCATCATATTGGTTAGGGCCGGTTCTGTGTGGTCCCCTGGACACAAGGACCTGGAGGACAAGGGGCTACAAATACATTTCTGAAATGCACAGTACAGTTTTAAGGCACCAAGACCTCTTCTTTATTAATCCTGAGATGTAATAAGTGTCTGATTCATGTGTTTACAGTGGATTGCCTGGTCATGAAGCTGTTACTGTGTGAAGTGTAGGAATAACTTGGTGGTTATCCTGTAATTACAAAGCACAATGCATTTGCTCAGAATCCTGTGAACACACTGTGTGGGTAAAGTGTGGACAAGCTCTTAAGATTCACCTTGAAATATTAATACACTAATTAATGTCAGCATTTCTACTTTCCCAGCATGCTCTGCATCAGTAAGAGAATGCGAGACATTCATGTATGGTTCTAATGGGCAAGGAGACTGGATGACCCTTTACATCAATCTTGTCAATGTGTTAATTCAGCTACGCCTTCTTAAAACAGAAGGTATTGATATGCCCTGCTATTAAGATAGTATTGCTCCACCAGACCAAATAATGACATTCCTTTTAGCTACTCACATGGGGTTTCCACACTAAAATGTATATTTTACAAAATCCCGCCCTCATCAATAATAATAAGAATGCCAGAGTTTTTTTTTCAGGATTCTGGCACTGATATATAGCAGGGCCTCTGCATTCAACTTTGATGCTACTTGGCTTTCTTCACAGAATGGGAGATCTAGTGCAGCATATTTAACTGAAAGACTTGGAGCTGCTTGGAATGATCCAGGCAGGTGCCTAAGGTGAACGTCAGAAGTCCAAGGCCATATGTAAGTGCCAGAACACTGATAAATACATGTCTGGTGGCATCCCCACTGAGTGCTATTATAGAAGGGTGGAGATTTAGCAACATTCAAATTTGAACCTGGCTAAATAGATACTACAGTATAGATAGCAAGGGACAAAAGAACCCTTATCAAACTACAGTACCATACCTCACAACTGTTCTGACTTTGGCACGACAGTCCTGTTTTCTGTCCCACCTGCGGCTTACAGTGTTGCATGGTGGGGGGAATCAGTTGGGATACCCCCTCTCACCTGCAGCAGTGCAGTGGTGACTAGACGCTGTGCGCATGAGCACAACATCTATTCACCGGGACCGAAGAAAAGGGGGCATGCCAGCAGCTCACAGAGCGCTTGGCATGCCCCCCACAGTGTCAAAAACTAGGGCGTGGCCCAAAATCACGACACTTCTGTGAGGCCACACATCCCCTAATTTTGGCTGTGTGTATCTGTGTCCCTCCTTCCAACTTTAGACATGGCAGAGCTATTGCACACACGCCATTACCAGAGAGGAAGTTGAAGGATCTCTCTTTAAAAAAACTATGTCTACAATGGCTAATGCATTCAAAAAAATGGTGTTAGCTGTTGAGACTGAATTTGTGATAGGAATTGCCTTTGAGTGGATTAAAAATCTATGGTAACCATCAATGATACCATTGTGGTTAACCTCGATAGTATAAAACCATCTGCAGGGGAACCATCAATGGTTACACCCACCGCTGGTCATCTCTGCTCTAATACTCACGGGTGCATCAGTGGGCCGGAGCAGGGCTGTGTGTTCCATCACCAAGAAGAAAACAAAAAAAAAACATCACGGGCTTAGTACCACCGATGGTGGAAAACCATTGGATGTCCACCATCAATGCCAAAACCATATGCCATTGTTGGTTAACCATCTGTGGTTTGTAGTTTGTGTTCATAAGTAGAGGGACTGTAGCAGGTATAAAATCACCTTCTTAATAAAGTCTAGGGAAACATAATGTAAAAATCCACCAAAAATATCTTTTTTTTCTTTTCCTGAGGATTTTCTACACAAAGGGTATAATACAGTATATAGGCCCATATTGTGTTTACAGCCTTTGTGTGTCCCCAGTCCATTTGCTCTTTGATATTAGGGTGTTATTCAGAGATGGACGCAGATCTTGCTTCCCGCAGCAAGATCTGCGTCCATCTACTCACACGCTGGGGGTCGCCCAGCACAGGGCAAGGCCGCCAAGCATGTGTGTGGCGGTTCCCCTGTGATGTGTCTGCAATTTAATTGCGGATGCATCGATTTAAGGTCGACACCTGCCAGCGCAGCCTGGCTGTGCTGGCAGGCGGTCCTGCACCATTTTTTACATCAGAACAACTGCGTGTGACATCATGCAGCCGCCCCAAAAACGGTCCAAACACGCCTGCATTGTCTGGACCATACACAGTAAATGCCGGAGTGCTGCCCCCCGAATGCCCACCGCTGTCGATCGCTATGCAATTGCATCCTTCCGGGGTGCGATTGCATGGTAATGATCGTGCATGTGCACTATTGCCAGTGCGCATGCACAGACCAGATGGATGAGTCCGCTGCATACAGATACGTGGCTGCTTCCACCTCTGAATCGCCTCCTTAATGTGTAATTGTTTAGCCCATAATTGCATAACATGCATTTGCAAGATCCGAGTGTTGTGTTTGAGGCTGCAGCCACGGATCACCGATTTGAGATGGTTTTAGGCACAGGCCTGCCTGCGTAACCTGAAGCTGGTCGTCTGATCCGGACACCCTGGACCCGTTACTCCTTCAAAATGGGGGCGACCCACACCATTTTGAAGAATGGTGTTGGGTGCAACCCCTGCTGCACCCAACTGTGGCTGCCAGGGCTCTGCGAGCGACATCACAAGACCTGTTCTGCAGATGCGCAAAACAGGTCTTATGCCTGCGCAGTCCTACAACCATCGATCGGATTTATACGCAGACTGTTAGGTTTTGAAAGCAAATATGAATTAGGCCACATGTTCCTTAAAACTAACACCCGTTCTTGCTCACAATATTGTTGATAATAAAATAACAGACATAAAATATAATTGTTCATATTTATTAGACTATAAAAACACTTGTAAATCTCTGTAAAAAATATTATTTTTTTTCCCTCTCAGAACAATATAATTTCATCAAGATTTGAAATTGGTAACGACCAGCACAGCAGGAGACAAAACAGTGCTTACTTTAAATTATTCATCTCCTAACAAAACGTTTTGATTGAAAAGGCAATTTGCATGTAATCATTTTGATTTTACTCAGACATTGCCACAAATATTTAAGTCTATTTAAGCAATTTTGAATGTTCTTTTTCTTTGATGTCATTCATCAGTTGTTCAATCAGTTCTTATTAAGTTGTGTAAGTGCCTTGCTATATTTAAATGTATAGAACCTGCGTACTTCTAGCTTACATATTACACATTGGGTCTGCCGTAATAGTGTTCACTGTAGGGCAAAATTCTCTATGCAATGCTAAAGCTGATATACAGTTATAATATAGTACATTAGTATAGGAAATATTACATTATATGTACAGTACTGTAATATAATGCTTCCAATTCACAATATGCCACATACTGTACTAGTGCCCTAAGATCACATTAAGCCACACAATAGTATCTTTAATTCATATTATGCCACACAGTAGTGCCCACAGTTCATCGTAAGCAACATACAGTAGTGCCCACAATTCATTTTGACACAGTTGTGCCCCTAATTCACATTATGCCACACAATGGTAAATTCACATTATGCCACATAGTACTGTCTCATATCTATTGCATCAGGAAATAATTGTTTTCCTGCTTAAGTGATATTTGCACATATGCTAATTTACAGTGAGGAGCATGGTGGTTTGGGCTGAAATGTTAAATTGCTAATTTCACACAGAAATTTAATGAGATAGCCAAACCCTTTTTTCTATACCCTGGGTTTGGGTCTCTGCTGCTTTTAAATCTGTGCTTTTTAGTTTTGGGCCAAAATCAATGCGGTGAAGGATTGTGCCAGATGGGAAGAGGGAGAATAATGCAGCATCACTGACTGCTCAGTATTTCACTCTCCTGTTTATCAGGTATTTGTGGCTTCACTGCTGGATTATGGGAGCAGGGCCGGCAACAGAAATCTTGGGGCCCAGTACACTTGTGTTTTTGAGGCTGCCATCCCTCCCTGGTAGATAGAGGTCGGTCAGCTATTTGTTCATCCTCCATCTCTCTTCAGCTTCACCCCCTTCTCTCCCCCCTAACTCCTCACCTGTATCGCTCCAGCCTCATCCTTACCTGTGTCTCTCCAGCACCATCCCTGTGTCTCTAGCCTCCCCCCCCCCCATGACTGTCCATCTCCAGATATGCACTCAACTCACCTGTGTCTTTCAGCCTCTCTCTCCCACTATGTCTGTTAGCCTCCCCATCCCCCTCCCTATTTCTCTCAGCCTCCTCCCCACTATGTCTCTCAGCAACACCCCCATGTCTCTCAGCCTCCCCATCCCTTTGTGTTTCTCAGCCTCCCCATCCACCCTCCCTGTTACTCTCAATCTCCCCTTTGTGTATCTCAGCCTATGCCTGTCTCTCATCCCCCATCCCTCTCCCCATTGCTCTCAGTCTGCCCCTGTGTATCTCAGCCTCCCCCTGTCTCTCTCAGCACCCCACCCCATTTCGCTCGGACTTCCTCCCCACTTTGTCTCTTAGCAACACTCCCATGTCTCTCAGCCTCCCCTTGTGTCTCTCAGTCTCCCCATCCACCCTCCCCATTGCTCTCACATTGTCTCCCCCTTGTGTATCTCAGCCTCCCCCTGTGTCTGTCATCCCTTCTCCCCGTTACTCTTAGTCTCCCCCTGTGTATCTCAGTCTGTCCCATCTGATGGTGTACACACAGAGGCGCTGTTATGTACGGGCCAAGTGGGATCAGAAAGGGGTCAGTAAAGTGATGAGCGTTCCTGGGCAGTAACTGTGAGATGAAATTGAAGGCAAAATGTTAGCATTGTGGGTGTGTTAGCAAAAGTGGCTGTATTCTCAGGTGCACAGCAGCATCCACAGAGACCCAAGTTCAGAAGGAGAAACTGCACCTGCTCTAGAATCACTGGCAATGTAACAGCGTGCACGGAAGCTAATAGTGGGTGTCTTAGGGCTTACACATTCAGGCACACTCTAGTACACTAGGGGAAGGCTGAGATTACCATTTCCATATTATCATACATGCCACTCCAGCAACAGACATTAGAGCGGACGCAGCAGTGTTCATCAGGCCCTTTATCTCTATGCTTCCAAAATTAGCTAGCTCATCTAAAATACATGCCGAATTTCATTTCAGGTTTTTTTTCTAGTCAAATGACTAAGTTATGGTCTTTTTTTACATTAAGATTATTCAAGTTTCAAATCCTGCCAAAGCAGCAGTCTGCTCAGATCACAGTTTTTCTCAGTGAAATGAATACAAGCCTCTTGCCATTTCTGACCTGTGATTATAATGCAAAGCATCCTGTAGCTATATTTCCTATATGGTCACTAGGGCTGACTTACACTGGTGGTACATCATGATAAATCATATTCCTTCAAAGTCTAGGCTAGTTTCAGTGGTTCATGTTTTGCCAGCGCTGTTATTCAATTTATAGGGTATAGTACAGGGGCGTATCTAGAGAGTAGGAGGTCCGTATGCAGGCCACATCTGGGCCCCCTCCTCTCTAGCCAGCAGCGCTGTTGCTCTGGGCACTAGGGTCCCTAGGGAACCCTAGCACTGTCCCAGACTCTACAGCGCATGCACAGATCAATGGCCATTCTACCAGTGATTTCTGCAGTGCTGTTGGCTGCTGCACAATGGGACTCTGGAGGGTAAGTATTAAAAATAATCGGTGCTGGGTGTGCGGTGTGGACCCCTCAGGATGACGGGGGCCCTTGTGCACCGCACACACTGCACCCATTATAAATCGTCAGTGGTGTAATAGTTTCTTAAGCATCAGACGTATCGGATAGCATGGTAAATATAGTGACATACATGTACAAGCTACAGTAAATAAACAACTGTCAGAACCAGTAGAGAGACCCTTACACGTGAGTGTAATGCATTCTTAAGACCTCACTTTGGCAAGACCATAAAAGATTCCCCATGTGACCAGCACATCACTGAGAAGCAACTAATGCTGATGGACTTGCATTAGTACGATCCAACTTTATAAGAACAGCAAAACCATGATATATCCCAATATACAGCAATAGCTGGAGATAAATCACCAGTGAAGATCATGAAAGTATATAGGTCATATGTGAATGGGTGTTGCTTTCACAACTTTCCTAAAATGATTATTTCAAAAGTACTTTAGGTACTTTTTAGGGTGGTATCCTCATTAAAGCCTGAGGATACCACCCTTTTTCCGGTGTGGTAAATTACCGCATGTAATTGAATCTGGCCGTAAGGCTCTTTCTGACTCCTGGGCTATAGGGCTGGGATAATAAACAAGACTAGGGGGTCTGTTCATCATCACTTCATTTACACAAAAATAGGAAAGACAACATTTTCAAAACTTTTTTTTAAATAAATGAAGACTCAGTGCCATTCATTACAAAGATAATATAGGAGATACCATGGATATCTCCTGCTTACCTTTCACTACCAATCTGGCCTGCTGTGGACCTAAATTCATCAAGCTCCTTAAATATAGTATTTTCAGAGCTTAACTACAGGAACATTCACCATCTCAAGATAGCGTTTGTTCCTGGACCCTGCTCCTTACTTATTTTACAGAGTCCCAGTTGTGAAGAGGGATCCATTCCTTATGGTGTCTTCTGTTTATTTATGGAGAGTGCTAGACACCCCACAATGTCACATTCACTCTATATGGACTTCAGTATAAACAGCAGGTCCCAGACACTGACAATAGTAAAAGAATATATACTGTATATTTTCTAGCCAGGAAATACAAATAACCTACAGTTATTACTTTTTTGTTTCTGAGGCTCAATAAATACATCTGCAGATAATTTCAACAGTGTATGATCCTAACGAGAAAAATGAATAATTTAGTGAACATGTCAACATTTCAACGCCCAGTTTTGCCTGGACAAATTACTTGTTTCCAAGACCTCTTGCAATGGCATTAGCAGACTGAAGAAACAGTGTCTAAAACATTTAGTATAGAATGAAATCTCATATTATCTGCTCTCCGTGTTGAGATAAAAGGAATGGATGGAATATTTGAAGATCCTGGCAAACCTACGCTTGTGTATCTTGTTTATGTGCTATGCTTCGGCCTTTATGCTGTTTGGATTGTGACTCTTTTTGACAATTATGTTTTGTGTTTCTTGCAGTTCTTTCAAGCATTTGATTGGAGGTTTAGACGATGTTTCTAACAAGGCATATGAAGACGCTGAGGCTAAGGCAAAGTAAGTAAAATTATATTTTGGGCTCTTAAGCATGCTTATTGTTTGTGCTTCAGCTGTAATTGTGAGAATATGGAAAGAAACATTATCCGTGTTTTTACTGAGTATTGTGCTCTAGATGTAGAATGGTGAAGTAGTTCTTCCCTAATGATACATACACGCACTGGCCATTGAAATGTATTTTTCATTACATGTCAAAATGCAAACAAAGCATATGAATGGCATTATGCATATGTACACAAATTATGCGTTTGGATGTAAGTTATGAATTGAGTATGTTTTCATAATAAAACAAAGCCTTTAAAATAAAGCAGCACAACACAAAATGAAATAATGATCTTTTATAGCCATAATATGCAGCGAAGGGTCTCCATTGATCCAGAGGCCCATGTGCACCGCATACCTGTACCTAATATAGATACACCAGTATGTTAGGCAAGCAGGCAGTGTCAAAATCACAGAAGGGGGAAAGGAGACAAAAGACAAGGAGAAAGGGAGAAATAAAAACCCGTTATGATCTTATTTGCTACAATGATTTTTATTATCACATCCATTTTTATGCACTTAATTCGGGTAAAAACTTTATAATTTGTATGACAATTTGCAGGGAGTTCCCACAGACCCAGAAGAGTAGGAGGAGGAACTCCCGGATCCCACCCATTTGGGTAGGACAGGGAAGGCAATGCCAGGAATCTCTTATCCACGAGGAAGGGGTCGGGCCAATATGATTTAACTTTCATAGAATTACGACATATGGGCTCCCCCCCTACCAAGGATGTGAAGTGCCCCAAGACGAAGCGTTTCGGGGGCACGGCTTCAAAACAGGGTGGGGGGGGGGGTAGGATGGAGAAATGGGAGCATGGCGGAGGCATTATCTGCGATCACTAAAATGGCGGCGGGTCTCCTGCGCCGGCATGAGGCTACCTCATTTTCTAAGCGATCGCACTGGGGGGTGGGGCGGCGGTTAGCTTGCTGGGTGGCCTTTCCCTGTGATGGGTGGCCCCCAGCATGCGATCCAAATGATTGCAAATTCTGCTGCTTCTGCAATCCTTACTGAATTGGGCCCACTGTACCTACCATGCACATCCCTCTTGTTGGCATGTCCACTGGCTAATATTTCTGTCATTGATTTTGAATTTTAGTGCGTCCCACATATATAGATCTCCTAGTTGGAGCACAGATGTATTCATTACTGGCTGATACCGGTACATAGATATAAGGGATCAACCAAAACATTAAACTTTAGAAAAGCTAACTTCTATATACTGAGACAGGCACTAAACGACATTGACTGGGAAGTTTTGTTTTATGGTAAGGACACATCGGAAATGTGGGATGGGTTAAACGGGGTTGCTTGATAGCAATATTCACAAATTCATTCCAATGGGCAGTAAACGCAGGAGTACTAAACACAAACCAATGTGGCTTAATAAGGAGGTCAAAAAAGAAATGGCTAAAAAAAGATGTGCTTTCAAAACATTTAAATCTATTGGAGGGGAGGAGTCATTCCAGTATTACAAGGAATGCAATAAAAGATGCAAAAAAGTAATAAGAGCAGCTAAAATTGTAAACGAAAAGCAAATCGCTATAGCGAGTAAAGCCAATCCTAAAAAGTTTTATAAATACATAAACAGTAAAAGGTTAAAAAAGGAGAATGTAGACCAATTAAAAGATGAACTGGGAGCCTTGATAAGCGATGACAAAATAAAAGCGGATATACTGAACATTTCTTTTTCATCAGTATTCACCAGGGAGGATCAGACAGAGATAGTAGTGCATAACGACAATGAAGGTAATGATTCTTTGCTAGATGCTTTTTTAAGTGAGGAAGTAGTCCTGGAGAGACTAAGCAACATAAAGATTAATAAATCACCAGGCCCAGATGGTTTTTACCCAAGGGTTATTATGGACCTTAGGGCACAGCTAGCAAGACCCTTATACTTGATTTTCTATAGTTCAATTAGATCAGGTATGGTACTGAGGGATTGGCGTATAGCTGAGGCAGTGCCATTATTTAAAAAGTGATCTAAAAATCATCCTGGGAACTATAGGCCAGTTAGTTTAACCTCTATAGTGAGTAAAATATTGGAAGGAATTTTGAGGGATAGTATAGAGGATTGTCTGCAGAATACTAAGTTTATTAGCAAGAGTCAGAATGGGTTTGTGAGGGACAGATCATGTCGAACTAACTTAATTAGCTACTACGAGGAAGCGCGCGATAATCATGACCAGATAAAAGCAGTGGATGTGGTCTATTTAGATTTTGCAAAAGCCTTCAATACAGTTCCTCACAGGAGACTGATCATCAAATTAAGGGAACTTGGCCTAGGAAATACTATTTTTACATGGATAGGTAACTGGCTGGATAACAGGGTACAACGAGTAGTGGTCAATGGGATGTTCTCCACCTGGGCACCAGTAGTCAGCGGAATACCACAAGGGTCTGTACTTGGCCCGCTACTGTTCAATATATTTATTAATGATCTAGGAGTAGGCCTGGGAAGCACAGTGTCAATCTTTGCAGATGATACTAAACTGTGTGAGGTAATTAATTCAGAAATCGATGTGGAGTCTCTACAGAATGACTTATTTAAACTTGACACCTGGGCATCTAAATAGGGAATGAGTTTCAATATTGAAAAATAAGAAAAATTTAACCTGGCGCTAATAAGTGCTATAGCCAACCTGTGTTTTTAATGGTATACTACCACACTTACACTCAATAAGCAGCAGTAGGAAAATTAGACTTGGGGTCACAAGTCTAATAAAAACACATGGAACACCAGGTGTATACATTAGAAACACTAGAACTTTGCCCCCTGCGCTATAAATTAAAATAATTAAATGGTATGGCTGAGATTCAAATGATTCCAATTCCAATAATCTATTTAGAGATTTTTTTACATACATTTGACCGGTCACATAAATAATAAAAAAGTCACATTTCATATTAAATATCACTATGGAGGTGGATCCAAATTAATATATGTGCACAAAATATATAAAAAAAACAATTTCTGAACTATAAAATATCTTGTATCAAAGAAGATAAAGCTTATTGATAAGTCCATTAAGAGCCGCAAGGAGACCGCATACCGGTGCATGCAGCACACGAGCAGAGGACGGGGCTCTCAGAGTATTGAGGACGGGAGAAATTTATGCAACAGGCGCCAGCAGATTGCCAGATCCCGCAGCCAGAGCCTACCTCTCACGATAATAGGAATCCTCCTTGCCGCATCTGATTTCCTGTGGAGACCACACGGAAGGCTCCGATTTGGAGCGACTATAAGGGTGTGTACACACGGTGAGATCCTTGCTATGCCCAATTTTCACTTGCGATTTCCCTTGAACTCCCTGGAGCCCAGATAGCACAGATTTTGACTAACTTTTCTTGAGATATGGACTATGTGTGCTTACGATTTTGGATTATGTGAGATTTTGGCTTATGTAAAATGTCATTGACATGTGAGATGAACTAGATATAGTACACCGATCTAGCAAGGATTGACTTGCCTGCACAGTGTATCTTTTCTTGCGAAGCCGACCTGGCGGGACCGCGCATCGGGATTGAATCGGGATCGCAAGGCGACTTTCACCTTGCGATCTGCACTAACTTATCTTGCGATTTTGACTATATAGTCAAAATCGAAAGAAAATATCTCACCATGTGTACACACCCTAACACACTACGCTGTTATTATCAATACAAGCATATTACTGTGCTAAAAATTAATCTACGGTGGAAACAATTATCATTCAGATGTTATGCTAAATCTGCATTAAGAAATATGGACTTCCTAAGCAATATTTTATAGTTCATAATTTTTTTTTAAATATATTTTGTGCACATGCATTAATTTGGATCCACCTCCATAGTGATATTAAATATGAAATGTGACTTTTATATTATTTATGTGACCGGTCAAATGTATGCAAAAAATCTCTTTTATTAAGTTATATTATATAGATTATTGGAATTCGAATCATTTGAATCTCAGCCATACCATTTA
Source organism: Pseudophryne corroboree (assembly GCF_028390025.1). Taxonomy (NCBI): domain Eukaryota; kingdom Metazoa; phylum Chordata; class Amphibia; order Anura; family Myobatrachidae; genus Pseudophryne; species Pseudophryne corroboree. The sequence goes on from NC_086446.1 coordinate 633,637,734, forward strand.
ATTATTTTAATTTGTAGCGCAGGGGGCAAGGTTCTAGTGTTTCAATATTGAAAAATACAAAGTTATGCAATTTGGGATTAAAAACAAACTTGTATCCTACACACTTAATGGGGAAAATATAGGGGTAACAGTAGTGGAAAAAGATTTGGGGGTACTCATAGATAATAGGCTTAATAAGAGCACACAATGTTAAAATGCAGCAAAAAAGGCAAGTAAAGTCCTTGCGTGCATAAAACGGGGTATTGAGACAAGGTACGAGGATGTAATCCTGCCACTGTACAAATCATTGGTACAGCCGCACCTGGAATATTGTGTTCAGTTTTGGGTACCATATTATAAAAAAGATATCGGGGAACTCGAAAGAGTTCAGAGGCGAGTTACTAAACTAATTAAAGGGTTAGAGACAATGGAGTATGAGGAAAGGCTTACTAGGTTAAATATGTACACATTAGAAAAGAGGCGACTAAGAGGAGACATTATTAATATCTTCAAATATGTGAAGGGTCATTACAAGGGGTGGTCTTCAGTATGCCGACTGACGGGATCCTGGCGCACAGTATACCGGCGCCGGAATCCCAACAGCCGGCATACCGACACTTATTCTCCCTCGTGGGGGTCCACGACCCCCCTGGAGGAAGAATAAAATAGCGCGCCACCGTGCCTGTAGCGTGGCGAGCGCAGCGAGCCCGCAAGGGGCTCATTTGCGCTTGCCATACTGTCGGTAAGCCAGCTCCCGGCGCCGGTATGCTGGTCCCCGGGAGCCCGACCGCCGGCATACCATACTGAACCCATTACAAGGAGTTAGCAGGGGATTTGTTTATTAAAAGAACTCTGTATAGGACACGTGGGCACTCGCTGAGGCTAGAGGAGAGAAAATTCCGTACACAACGTAGGAAAGGTTTCTTCACCGTAAGGGGAGTAAGGATTTGGAACTCCTTGCCAGAGAAGGTAATAATGGCGGACTCTGTAAATGCATTTAAAAACGTATTGGACAGTTTTCTAGCTGAAAGAAGTATCCAAGGTTATAGCATATATATATATTGACGTTAAGAATCTGGTTGTGGTACGAAATATAGTTGTCAATTGGTACGAAACCATTTCTTCAGCTGATGCATTATAATGTGCACTGCTTAATACAGGTTGAACCTGATGGGCATTTTGCCTCTTTTCAACCTCATTTACTAAGTAACTATGTAACTATATACAGTTTAACATACCCACTGATGGTGCTAATTCATTGTCATACTGAGGAGATTTGTGAAACATGCACTGTTAGAAAGGGTGTGGATCATAGGGTCGACCACACTGAGGTCGACAGTGTCTAGGTCGACCACTATTGGTCGACAGTAAGTAGGTCGACATGGTTTCTAGGTCAACAAGGTCTCTAGGTCGACATGTACAAGGTCGACAGGACAAAAGGTCGACATGAGTGTTTTTTTTTTTTTAAATTGTGTCATTTTCTCTGTAGAGTGACCGGGAACCCCAACTAGTGCACCGTGTCCCCTCGTATGGCTCGCTTCACTCGCCAAGGTGTCTCGCTCCGCTGCAGCTGCACTCTGCACAGGTTACCGTACCCAATTGTAGTCCACGTGGATCGTAAAGCATGTAAAAGTAAAAAAAAAATGACATAAATGAGAAAACTCATGTCGACCTTCTGTCATGTCGACCTAGAACATGTTAACCTAGAACATGTCTACCTAGAAACTATGTCGATCTACTTACTGTCGACCAATAGTGGTCGACCTAGACATTGTCTACCTAAGTGTGGTCGACCTAGAGACCGAATACCATTAGAAGCCCCTGCCCTGAAGACCAAGTTAATACAGGTCTATAGAATAGGCTGTATTCTATAGTCTAAGGGGGACATTTACTAAGCAGTGATAAGAGCGGGGAAGTGAGCCAGTGGAGAAGTTGCCCCATCAACCAATCAGCAGCTCTGTATAATTTTATAGTATGCAAATTATAGATGTTACTGCAGTGCTGATTTGTTGCCATGGGCAACTTCTCCACTGGCTCAATTCTCCGCTCTTATCACTGCTTAGTAAATGTGCCCCTAAGGGAGGATTCAATTAGCAGAGAAAACGTGACAACCCCCTGAATGACTAATAGGCACTTAGAAGTTTTTAATTGTTTTTAATTGCCCAATAAGGTGATGTTATTTTTGGGGTGAAAAGTGCAAAATAATTTAAACTGGGGTAAAAGGTATGGGGCAGGTCTATTGGGATGCGTTATGAGTAGGGCTGGGGTTTTTAGACTTGCAGATTGGAGTAATCAGTCTGTTTCCATTTTTTTTTTATAGTTTCTAAAATGACCCAAATATATACTTATACCATTTTTATGTACCCCAAGTTTAATTTTAGCATGTATTTTGCTGAAAAAAATAGCTATCATTTTTTTACATTTTAAAAAAATGTATATAAAAGTCATTTGACACAATTTAAGTTCCAGAAATACATTTATTATAACCAATAATAAACTTTTATACTGTTATCCGATGTTACTGTAGGTTAGTTTTTTTGGGGTGTACGGACAGATTTATTCATTTTTCACTTTTTACTTTAGGCACCAATCTTCGCAGAAACCCAGATTTTGCTAATTTGCATTTGAATAGGGCGAATCACGAGAGTGCAAATACCCGCAAAAAGTCGATTTTCGCGACAAAAAATATGAAGATGTCAAAAACGGCAATCGCAGTAAATTGCTGCAATCTTGCCGCTAATTGAATACCCCAGCAAACTTTTTGTATCAAATATATTTACAGTAACATAAGTGATCAGAAAAGTTATCAGAAAAAGGAAAAACATCCCTTAATAAATGAACATTCAAAGTTTTACAACTGCTCTCTTGTCTCTCTGGTTGAGAGCTCAGATCCGCACACACAGCAGACTTGATTGGAGAAGCAAAAGAAAAAACCAAAGGTTCCGATTGGGTGCTAAATAATATGTTTTGTCTAAGACCAGCTGGTACTACAGAGTAGGTGGGGGTAGTCAGTCCCTTAGTCAAAAAAGCACAAATAACCAAATAAATAGTAGTTCTAATAAAAGTAATCATAAAACATATCACATAGAATAATACATAGACAATGGATGGGAATATAATTTGTAAAAAAAAATTAATAAACCGTCAATAAAAACACACTTTAAAATTGCTACTGTTTTTTATTGACATTCAAAAATGGAATGTGACATTATATAACGTCTAGCTAACAAGAAATATATATAGAATGAGTGTTCAGTTGTATGGCCTTTTCATAAAGGAAAACATCTTCCTGAAAGCCTGCAATGCATATTCTTGTTAGATGGCCTTTAAAGGTGTATTTGTACATGACATGTTATTTTATTTAAACTAGGTGTCCACCTATGGAAGATTTTTAACCCCTCTTTTCCAGGTGGCAGAATGGTGGTGCACTGATAGCTGAGATACATCCATCTTCTTCCTCCTGTCTAATGGCTCATTTGAATTTGAAATCCTGCTCTCTCCTGTTGTCCATCACAAGCCATAATTTGTCACATAACATTCACCTGCCGGGAGGCAGTATTTGGCCGTGTCCCAGGCATCAGACACCTATCTGTATGCTATCTTGCCACTAAAATAACTCAGAAAGCAATACTATATTCTATTTATATCAATTTATTTTTTATTAGTAGTTGAAGTGATATTAAGATTCTGTCCTGCTACAGATCATAGCTAATGAAAATTCTCTAAAATAGTGCGCATAGCCAGATTAAGGGGGGGATGCAGGGTATACTGTACCCCGGGCCCCCCTCTGTCAAGGGGCCCCCTGACCAGAGCATACTGACATCACTAGCTTTTCCTCTTATGCAACAGCAGAACTAGACAGCCAGAATGCGAGCAGGACAGTATGCAGTGCAGGCAGAGACACAGGGGTATCAGATTTTATGAACTATCGATGGAGCTTCCCAGCCAGAGGAGAAATAGGAGGGTGGAGAGAGCTGTGACACAGGGTGGGATCCCTATGTCACTTACAGTGCTCTCCACACCTGGGTGTCTGAGTCCTGTGTAACTTTTTATCTAATGAGGGTCTAGAGAGAGAGAGATACACACAAACACACACACACACACACACACACACACACACACACACACACAGTCCTCCTGAGTCCTGTCCCAGTGTGTAAGTAGTACAGAGGCTGCTGCTATTTTTGCATGTGACAAGATAAATTATAGATTTTATTTTTCTATGTGTATTTTAAGGTTGTCTAAGTTGTCTTTGTTCCACTATAAGTACATTTTATAAAATAGTTGTCTTTGAATTAGGTGGAGCTATAAACATTACCCAGGCATTATTAAACTATTAGTTTACATCTAATATACACCATTGGGCTTAATTTAATATACACAATCCATACATCCCAACATGACCCATTCCAGCAGGGATAAAATTCTTAAGTTATGATTGCAATCACCTGTGTTGAAACACCTTTCTTATCAATGAAATAGTTCAACACAGGTGACGCCAATCATATATTAAGTGGGAAGTCCATGTAAAGAGCATTTTTTCACTCCTGGAATGGGTCGTGTTGGGAGGTATGCACAATCTAATATACAGACCCCATCCCTTCACCAAGGCCCCCCTTTTTAAAGTGCCCCAGGCACCCCCCAAGGCTTAATATGGCCCTGAATAGTGGTATGGGTTTTTTCAAGATCTGGACCTCCAACTTCTGCAGGTGGCTTTATTTAAGGCTAAAGCTGGTTACATAAGGGACAGTGGGGGACATTTACTAAGCAGTGATAAGAGCGGAGAAGTGAGCCAGTGGAGAAGTTGCCTATGGCAACCAATCAGCACTAAAGTAACATCTATAATTTGCATACTATAAAATTATACAGAGCAGCTGATTGGTTGATGGGGCAACTTCTCCACTGGCTCACTTCTCCGCTCTTATCACTGCTTAATAAATGTCCCTCAGTGTCAGTTAGAGAGAGAAACAGTGTCAAGGAGAGAGAAGAGCAAGCGGAGAGAGAGTGTTAAGGAGAGAAAGAGAGAGAGAGAGAGAGAGAGAGAGAGAGAGAGAGAGAGAGAGAGGAGAATGAGTGTTGGGGAAAGAGATGAGAGAAAGTGTTAGGGGGAGAGAGAGTAGAGAGTGTTAGGGGGAGAGAGAGAGAGTGGGGGGGGAAAGAGTGTTAGGGAGAGAGAGTGTTATGGAGAGAGAGTGTTAGGGAGAGAGGAGAGAGAGTGTTAGGGAGAGAGGAGAGAGTGTTAGGGAGAGAGGAGTGTTAGTGAGAGAGGAGAGAGAGTGTTAGGGAGAGAGGAGAGATAGTGTTAGGGAGAGAGCAGAGAGTGTTAGGGAGAGAGAGGAGAGAGTGTTAGGGAGAGAGAGGAGAGTGTGTTAGGGAGAGAGGAGATAGGGGAGAGAGAGAGAGGAAAGAGTGTTAGGGAGAGAGAGAGGAGAGAGTGTTAGGGAGAGAGGAGATAGGGGAGAGAGAGAGGAAAGAGTGTTAGGGAGAGAGAGAGAGGAGAGAGTATTAGGGAGAAAGAGGGAGAGAGGAGAGAGTGTTATGGAGACAGAGAGAGTGTGTGTGTGTGTTAGGGAGAGAGGAGAGAGTGTTATGGAGACAGAGAGAGTGTGTGTGTTAGGGAGAGAGGAGAGAGTGTTAGGGAGAGTAGAGAGAGAGTGTTAGAGAGAGATGGGAGAGAGTGTTAGGGAGAGAGGAGCGAGAGTGTTAGGGGGAGAGAGTGTTAGGGAGAGAAAGAGAGAGAGAGGAGAGAGAATGTTAGGGAGAGAGTGGAACAGGGAGAGAGATGAAGTGGGAGAGACACTACTGTACCTGTCCAGATTACACAGCAGCACAGCCACAGGTCTCTCATGGAGACTGGCACCCTTCTGCATTAGGCCACGCTCCCCAAAACACCCTCAATTCTCGGAAGTTTGGCACTGCTCTGCTGGGAGTTAAAGGTGGGGGAGCGCCTTTGCCTGGCCCCTGCTCCACGGAGGTTGTGATGTGCCGTCTTTAAACTGACCGCACATCACTCCTCCAGTGTACATTGGCCGGTGCCTCTCATGTTTGTGGGGGGGGGGCGAGCTGCCACTTTGCCCTACCCATTCCGACGCCTCTGTACACACCTATACAATCGTTGGCTCCTTCACCCGATATCGGATGATAGGGCCATGGCTTGTATAGGTGTGTACCTAGAATAAGAGGTAATTTTACTAAAGGTACATTTTTGCTCAATTTGTTAACCGACCAAAAACTACCAACATTGACGTTGTGTTTGCGCAAAATTGCTCATTTACTATCCATCGTCAGTGTCATGTGTAAACCGACATCGATGTTGATCTATTTTGGTATTCTATAGTTTATCGGTTTTCACCTAAAACCAAGCTAAAGCCGGACACTGCTTTCCTATTGGCCAAAACCTACCACATTATTTTTACATCACAGAGCTTTTGAGAGAAAAAAAACTTAAACAGAAAAAGAACGTGCACCTAATACCCCTTTCACACCAGAAATGCAGGGGCAAAACCCGGGAATTTTGCCACGGGCTCATGCAGGGATATTCCCGGGTTGGCACCTTTCATACCAGCATTTGGAGCCGAGACATCCCAGGTCTGCACCTTTCATACTGAACCCGGGATGGCCCTGCATTTTCTGAAAATGGGCGTCTCAGAAAAGACACAAGACCAGGAAGTGCCCTGAATAGCCAATCAGCATCAGTATAGGCAACCCGGGAAGGTAGGACATGTCCCTGCACCATTCACACTGTCCAGGGTCCAGGGATCATCCCGGGACCAACCCTGGTCGATTGCAGGGTTGAAATGCGGGGACAGAAAGCCCGGGTTTTTGTCCCTGTACCCTTTCACACCAAGAAATTTCCCGGGTTGATGCGCGTTCATGTGTTTTAACCCGGGAAATTTATGGCTGTGTGAAAGGGGTATTAGAGGGAGTAACAGGAGCAACAGCCGTAGACTGACTCTAAAGGGGGGAAATCACGGAGCGATATTCTAAGCAATCTGACTAGATTGCTTAGAATATCAGCATGATCGCTCCGTGTGTAGCCCCCTCAGCGATAGCGATGCGCGGCCCCGCACATCGCTATCGCTGCTGCTAGATTGGCCTGCATGCAGGCCAATCTAGCGGGTCGCTCACTTCACCCGCTGGGTGAAGTGAGCGCCCCCCCCGTCTCCCCCCGCACGCTCAGCACAGATCGCGCTGTGCTGAGCGGCAGGAGAGATGGGTGCTGAGCGGTTCGCTCAGCACACATCTCTCCTTAATCGGCCCGTGGGTACTGGGCTTAATAGATATAATGTAATGTAAGGTTTTAAAGTATAATATTCAGCCATCCCCCTGGTATTTTGTCTGCCTGAAACTTCGCATAGAGGGATGATGTACTGGAGATGTAGACATCATGATAAATACCAGGAGAGCCAGTAAGCATACTGTGCTTGGTTAAATCTCAATGTGAAGTCTGCTGGGGAGGTGATACAGATGTTCCCACCTCAATCGTTCCAATATAATGATGCTCTATGACTTCGTCAAGGCTGAGTTTGAGCAAGACACTGCACGAGCCATGTCAGGCATGCACAAACTGCTGTGTGCTCTGCATTTTTTTTGCAACTGGCTCATTTCAACCAGTTTCTGGTAAAGTGCTAGGCATACTGCAGGATACTTTTAGCAGGTACCTCACACAGGGCATGGGAGTCCTCATCCCCCTCAGTAAGACCTACATGTACACACACCACCTGCACATTCATGAAATAGGTGTGGTGACAACTGATGTATAGATGAGCACTATGCCTAGGTCTCAGCCCTATATGTGTGCAGTCTATAGCTCCCAGGACCAGTGGCGGAACTAGCGAGCGGTGGGCCCAGGTGCGACAAAATGCTTTGGGCCCCCCCCCCACCCCACCCCACCCCACTTCCCCCCCCACACACACATCCCATCCAAGTCCACCCCCTCACCCCTGGAGAGGATTTGGTGAGGGGGACCTGCTTAGGGCCAGAGAAATGGATACCTAGCAACAGTGCCGTAACTAGACATTTTAGCACTGTGTGCAAGAAACGGCATCGGAGCCCCACCCCTGCATGCAAAACAGGGGCAGTGCGCGCCGTAGGCGCGCACAAAAATACATAGTGGCGTGGCTTCGTGGGGAAGGGGTGTGGCCACAAAATAATGCCAATTCATAAAACGGTACACAGTAGTCTCCATTATTCAAATTACGCCGCACAGTAGCACCACTACACCAGGTAGAGACCCTTTTACACCTTACAGCGGACAGATTCCTCTTTTTACACATTACAGCAGACAGCGTGCCCTTTTTACACATAACGGCAGACAGCGTGCCCTTTTTACACATAACGGCAGACAGCGTGCCCTTTTTACACATAACGGCAGACCGCGTGCCCTTGTTACACATAGCGGCAGACAGCGTACACTTTTTACATATAACGGCAGACAGCGTGCCCTTGTTACACATTACGGCAGACAGCATCCCCTTTTTACACATAACGGCAGACAGCGTACACTTTTTACACATAACGGCAGACAGCGTGCCCTTGTTACACATTACGGCAGACAGCGTCCCCATTTTTACACATTACGGCAGGCAGATTCCCCATTTTTACACATTGCGGCAGGCAGATTACCCCTTTTTACACATTACATCAGGCAGTCCCCCCTTTTTATACATTGCGGCAGGCTGATTCCCCCTTTTTACACATTACGTCAGGCAGTCCCCCCTTTTTACACATTGCGGCAGGCTGATTCCCCTTTTTACACATAACGGCAGACAGCGTCCCCTTTTTACACATTACGTCAGACAGCATCCCCTTTTTACACATAACGGCAGACAGCGTCCCCTTTTTACACATTACGTCAGACAGCGTGCCCTTGTTACACATTACGGCAGACAGCGTCCCCATTTTTACACATTACGGCAGGCAGATTCCCCATTTTTACACATTGCGGCAGGCAGATTACCCCTATTTACACATAGCGGCAGGCAGATTACCCCTTTTTACACATAGCGGCAGGCAGTCCCCCATTTTTACACATTGCGGCAGGCTGATTCCCCCTTTTTACACATTACGTCAGGCAGTCCCCCCTTTTTACACATTGCGGCAGGCTGATTCCCCCTTTTTACACATTACGTCAGGCAGTCCCCCCTTTTTACACATTGCGGCAGGCTGATTCCCCTTTTTACACATAGCGGCAGGCAGTCCCCCATTTCTCTGACGTCCTAGTGGATGCTGGGAACTCCGTAAGGACCATGGAGAATAGCGGGCTCCGAAGGAGGCTGGGCACTCTAGAAAGATTTATGACTACCTGGTGTGCACTGGCTCCTCCCACTATGACCCTCCTCCAAGCCTCAGTTAGATTTTGTGCCCGGCCGAGGTTGGATGCACACTAGGGGCTCTCCTGAGCCTTTAGAAAGAAAGATAGAAATTAGGTTTTTTATTTTCAGTGAGACCTGCTGGCAACAGGCTCACTGCAGCGAGGGACTAAGGGGAGAAGAAGCGAACCTGCCTGCTTGCAGCCAGCTTGGGCTTCTTAGGCTACTGGACACCATTAGCTCCAGAGGGATCGACCGCAGGCCCAGCCTTGGTGTTCGGTCCCGGAGCCGCGCCGCCGTCCCCCTTACAGAGCCAGAAGCAAGAAGAGGTCCGGAAAATCGGCGGCAGAAGACATCAGTCTTTACCAAGGTAGCGCACAGCACTGCAGCTGTGCGCCATTGCTCCTCACACACACTTCACACTCCGGTCACTGAGGGTGCAGGGCGCTGGGGGGGGGGGGGGGCGCCCTGAGAAGCAATAATAACACCTTGGCTGGCAAAAACACCACAATATATAGCCCCAGAGGCTATATATGTGAAAAATACCCCTGCCAGAATATAGGAAAAAGCGGGAGAATAGTCCGCGGAAAAGGGGCGGAGCTATCTCCCTCAGCACACTGGCGCCATTTCTCCTTCACAGATCCGCTGGAAGGAAGCTCCCTGGCTCTCCCCTGCAGTCTACACTACAGAAAAGGGTAAAAAAGAGAGGGGGGGCACTAAATTTAGGCGCAGTATACAATTATATAGAAAAAGCAGCTATAGGGGACATAACTCAGTTAGTCCCTGCGTTATATAGCGCTCTGGTGTGTGCTGGCATACTATCACTCTGTCCCCCCAAAGGGCTTTTGTGGGTCCTGTCCTCTGTTGGAGCATTCCCTGTGTGTGTGCGGTGTGTCGGTACGGCTGTGTCGACATGTTTGATGAGGATAATGATGTGGAGACGGAGCACATGCCTTTAGAAGGGATGTCACCCCCTGCGGGGCAGACACCTGAGTGGTTGAGCTTATGGAAAGAAATGAGTGCACGTATAGACTCCTTACATAAGAAATTTGACGACATGCCAAATGTGGGACAGCCGACTTCTCAGCTCGTGCCTGTCCAGGCGTCGCACAGGTCATCAGGGGCTCTAAAACGCCCGCTACCTCAGACCGCAGACCCAGATGTCGACACTGATACTGACACCAGTGTCGACGACGATGAGTCTAACCTGATGCCCACTAAGGCCATTCACTGCATGATTGAGGCAATGAAAGAGGTGTTACACATTTCTGATATAAATACAGGTACCACTAAAAAGGGTATTATGTTTGGGGAGAAAAAACTACCCGTAGTTTTTCCCCCATCAGATGAATTAAATGAAGTGTGTGAAGAAGCGTGGGCTTTCCCTGATAAAAAATTGGTAATTCCTAAGAAGGTACTAATGGCGTTCCCTTTCCCGCCAGAGGATAGGTCACGTTGGGAAACACCTCCTAAGGTGGATAAAGCGCTCACACGTTTGTCTAAAAAGGTGGCACTACCATCTCCGGATACGGCCGCCCTCAAGGAACCTGCTGATAGAAAGCAGGAGGCGATCCTGAAGTCTGTATATACACACTCAGGCATTATACTTAGGCCAGCTATTGCGTCAGCTTGGATGTGCAGTGCTGCCGCTGCGTGGTCAGATAAACTGTCAGAAAATATTGACACATTAGACAGAGACACGATCCTGCTAACCATAGACCATATCAAAGACTCAGTCTTATATATGAGAGATGCACAGAGGGAAATCTGCTGACTGGCATCTAAAGTAAGTGCATTGTCCATTTCTGCTAGGAGAGGCTTATGGACTCGCCAGTGGACAGGAGATGCAGATTCTAAAAGGCACATGGAAGTTTTGCCATATAAGGGTGAGGAATTATTTGGGGATGGTCTCTCGGACCTAGTTTCCACAGCAACGTCTGGGAAGTCAGCATTTTTACCCCATGTCCCCTCACAGCCTAAGAAGGCGCCGTTTTATCAGGTTCAGTCCTTTCGGACCCAGAAAAACAGGCGTGGAAAAGGCGGGTCTTTTCTGTCCAGAGGCAGAGGTAGGGGAAAAAGGCTGCAACAAACAGCAGGTTCCCAGGAGCAAAAGTCCTCCCCCGCTTCTACTTCCAAGTCCGCCGCATGACGGTGGGGCTCCACAGGCGGAGCCAGGTACGGTGGGGGGCCGCCTCAAGAATTTCAGCGATCAGTGGGCTCGCTCACAGGTGGATCCCTGGATCCTTCAAATAGTATCTCAGGGGTACAAACTGGAATTCGAGGCGTCTCCACCCCACCGGTTCCTAAAATCTGCCTTGCCGATTGCTCCCTCAGACAGGGAGGCGGTGCTAGCGGCAATTCACAAGCTGTATTCCCAGCAGGTGATAATCAAGGTACCCCTACTTCAACAAGGCCGGGGTTACTATTCCACACTATTTGTGGTACCGAAACCAGACGGTTCGGTGAGACCCATTTTAAATTTGAAATCCTTGAACACATACATAAAAAAATTCAAGTTCAAGATGGAATCGCTCAGGGCGGTTATTGCAAGCCTGGAAGAGGGGGATTACATGGTATCCCTGGACATCAAGGATGCTTACTTGCATGTCCCCATTTACCATCCTCACCAGGAGTACCTCAGATTTGTGGTACAGGATTGCCATTACCAATTCCAGACGCTGCCGTTTGGACTGTCCACGGCACCGAGGGTATTTACCAAGGTTATGGCGGAAATGATGATACTCCTTCGAAAAAAGGGAGTTTTAATTATCCCGTACTTGGACGATCTCCTAATAAAAGCGAGGTCCAAGGAACAGTTGTTGGTGGGAGTAGCACTATCTCAGGAGGTGCTGCACCAGCACGGCTGGATTCTGAATATCCCAAAGTCACAGCTGGTTCCGACGACACGGCTACTGTTCCTGGGTATGATTCTGGATACAGTCCAGAAAAAAGTGTTTCTCCCGGAGGAGAAAGCCAGGGAGTTGTCATCTCTAGTCAGAGACCTCCTGAAACCAAAACAGGTATCAGTGCATCGCTGCACGCGGGTCCTGGGAAAGATGGTGGCTTCTTACGAAGCAATTCCCTTCGGCAAGTTCCATGCCAGAATCTTTCAGTGGGACCTGTTGGACCAGTGGTCCGGATCGCATCTTCAGATGCATCGCTTAATAACCCTGTCTCCAAGAACCAGGGTGTCTCTACTGTGGTGGCTGCAGAGTGCCCATCTTCTAGAGGGCCGCAGGTTCGGCATACAGGACTGGGTCCTGGTGACCACGGATGCCAGCCTTCGAGGCTGGGGGGCAGTCACACAGGGAAGAAACTTCCAAGGACTATGGTCGAGTCAGGAGACTTCCCTTCACATAAATATTCTGGAACTAAGGGCCATCTACAATGCCCTAAGTCAAGCAAAATCCCTGCTCCTACACCAGCCGGTGCTGATCCAGTCAGACAACATCACGGCAGTCGCCCATGTAAATCGACAGGGAGGCACAAGAAGCAGGATGGCGATGGCAGAAGCCACAAGAATTCTCCGATGGGCGGAGAATCATGTACTAGCACTGTCAGCAGTGTTCATTCCGGGAGTGGACAACTGGGAAGCAGACTTCCTCAGCAGACACGACCTCCACCCGGGAGAGTGGGGACTTCATCCAGAAGTTTTCCAGATGCTGGTAAACCGTTGGGAAAAACCACAGGTGGACATGATGGCGTCCCGCCTCAACAAAAAGTTAAAAAGATATTGCGCCAGGTCAAGGGACCCTCAGGCGATAGCTGTGGACGCTCTAGTGACACCGTGGGTGTACCAGTCGGTTTATGTGTTCCCTCCTCTGCCTCTCATACCTAAGGTATTGAGAATAATAAGAAAGCGAGGAGTAAACACAATTCTCGTGGTTCCGGATTGGCCAAGACGAGCGTGGTACCCGGAACTTCAAGAGATGCTCTCAGAGGAGCCGTGGCCTCTACCGCTCAGACAGGACCTGCTACAGCAGGGGCCCTGTCTGTTCCAAGACTTACCGCGGCTGCGTTTGACGGCATGGCGGTTGAACACCGGATCCTGAAGGAAAAGGGTATTCCGGAAGAAGTCATTCCTACGCTTATTAAGGCCAGGAAAGATGTTACGGCAAAGCATTATCACCGCATATGGCGGAAATATGTTGCATGGTGCGAGGCAAAAAAGGCCCCAACAGAGGAATTTCAGCTGGGTCGATTTCTGCATTTCCTGCAAGCAGGAGTGAATATGGGCCTAAAGCTAGGCTCCATTAAAGTACAGATCTCGGCTCTGTCGATTTTCTTTCAAAAAGAACTAGCTTCAGTACCTGAAGTTCAGACATTTGTGAAAGGAGTGCTGCATATTCAGCCCCCGTTTCTGCCCCCTGTGGCACCTTGGGATCTCAACGTGGTGTTGAGTTTCTTAAAATCACATTGGTTTGAGCCACTAAAAACCGTGGATCTAAAATATCTCACGTGGAAAGTGGTCATGTTATTGGCCTTGGCTTCAGCCAGGCGAGTGTCAGAATTGGCGGCTTTATCATGTAAAAGCCCTTATCTGATTTTCCATATGGATAGGGCAGAATTGAGGACTCGTCCCCAGTTTCTACCTAAGGTGGTGTCAGCGTTTCACCTGAACCAGCCTATTGTGGTGCCTGCGGCTACTAAGGATTTGGAGGACTCCAAGTTGCTAGACGTTGTCAGGACCCTGAAAATATATGTTTCCAGGACGGCTGGAGTCAGAAAATCTGACTCGCTGTTTATCCTGTATGCACCCAACAAGCTGGGTGCTCCTGCTTCTAAGCAGACTATTGCTCGCTGGATTTGTAGTACAATTCAGCTTGCGCATTCTGTGGCAGGCCTGCCACAGCCAAAATCTGTAAATGCCCATTCCACAAGGAAAGTGGGCTCATCTTGGGCGGCTGCCCGAGGGGTCTCGGCTTTACAACTTTGCCGAGCAGCTACTTGGTCAGGGGCAAACACGTTTGCAAAATTCTACAAATTTGATACCCTGGCTGAGGAGGACCTAGAGTTCTCTCATTCGGTGCTGCAGAGTCATCCGCACTCTCCCGCCCGTTTGGGAGCTTTGGTATAATCCCCATGGTCCTTACGGAGTTCCCAGCATCCACTAGGACGTCAGAGAAAATAAGAATTTACTCACCGGTAATTCTATTTCTCGTAGTCCGTAGTGGATGCTGGGCGCCCATCCCAAGTGCGGATTGTCTGCAATACTTGTAAATAGTTATTGTTAACTAAAGGGTTATTGTTGAGCCATCTGTTGAGAGGCTCAGTTGTTTTTCATACTGTCAAACTGGATATAGTATCACGAGTTGTACAGTGTGATTGGTGTGGCTGGTATGAGTCTTACCCGGGATTCAAAATCCTTCCTTATTATGTCAGCTCGTCCGGGCACAGTGTCCTAACTGAGGCTTGGAGGAGGGTCATAGTGGGAGGAGCCAGTGCACACCATGTAGTCATAAATCTTTCTAGAGTGCCCAGCCTCCTTCGGAGCCCGCTATTCCCCATGGTCCTTACGGAGTTCCCAGCATCCACTACGGACTACGAGAAATAGAATTACCGGTGAGTAAATTCTTATTTTTTACACATAGCGGCAGGCAGTCCCCCATTTTTACACATAGCGGCAGGCAGGCCCAAGAAAGAAAGAAAGAGAAAGAAAGAAAGAAAGAAAGAAAAAGAGAAAAAGAAAGAAAGAAGAATTATACTTACCCTCTCCGCCGGCTCAGGCTCCTCGGTGCTGCCGCGTCAGACGATTCCTGGGCAGTAGAGGAGGTGGAGGAGGGAGGTGAAGAAGGGAGCCGCAGCAGCGCTTTGTTACTGGTGGAGTTGCTGCTGCTGCTGCCCCTCTGCTTCCCTATAGGCTGTTCTCGGAAGACAGCCTATAGTGAAGCAGAGGGGCAGCAGCAGCAGCGCCTCCACCAGTAACAAAGCGCTGCTGCGGCTCCCTCCTTCACCTCCCTCCTCCTCCTTCCCCCGTCCGTGCCGCTGCTCCTCTCCTCTCCGGGCGGCTGTGCGCTGCGGGCAGCGGTTGCCTGCAGCGCACAGCGGCATGTAATGAGTCAGTTTGACTCATTACATGCTTGGGCCCCTGGACAGAGGCGGGCTCCAGTGCAACGCACTGCTTGCACTGCCGGTAGTTCCGCCTCTGCCCAGGACATTAGGCATCCCTGTGAGACTATAGAATGCTACCCTTAGTTCATGCCACTGTGAGTCCTGGCTGGGAAAGCACAGATTTTGACTAACTTTTCTTGAGATTTGGACTATGGCCCTCATTCCGAGTTGATCGCTCGCAAGGCGATTTTAGCAGAGTTGCTCACGCTAAGCCGCCGCCTACTGGGAGTGAATCTTAGCATCTTAAAATTGCGACCGAAGTATTCGCAATATTGCGATTACACACCTCGTAGCAGTTTCTGAGTAGCTCCAGACTTACTCGGCGTCTGCGATCAGTTCAGTGCTTGTCGTTCCTGGTTTGACGTCACAAACACACCCAGCGTTCGCCCAGACACTCCTCCGTTTCTCCGGCCACTCCTGCGTTTTTTCCGGAAACGGTAGCGTTTTTTCCCACACGCCCATAAAACGGCCTGTTTCCGCCCAGTAACACCCATTTCCTGTCAATCACATTACGATCGCCAGAACGATGAAAAAGCCGTGAGTAAAATTACTAAGTGCATAGCAAATTTACTTGGCGCAGTCGCAGTGCGAACATTGCGCATGCGCACTAAGCGGAAAATCGCTGCGATGCGATGAAATTTACCGAGCGAACAACTCGGAATGAGGGCCAATGTGTGCTTACGATTTTGGCTTATGTAAGATTTTGGCTTATGTGAGATGTCATTGACACGTGAGAGGAACTAGATAGTACACCGATCTAGCAAGGATTGACTTGCCTGCACAGTCTATCTTTTCTTGCGATGCCGACCTGGCGGGACCGCGCATCGGGATCGAATCGGGAATGCAAGGTGACTTTCACCTTGCGATCTGCACTAACTTTTTTTTGCAATTTTGACTATATTGTCAAAATCGATAGAAAATATCTCACCGTGTGTACACACCCATATACAGAATCTCTCTGTGTGTATGGACCTTTAGTGTGCCTTGAAGACGAGGTTGGAAATGCCTATTCTAGCGAGATACTGTTAGCTTGCATCAATATTTTTGTAAAAGACATATCAATAATAATTGTGGTCATTCATTTATGAAAGTCCATTTACTATCTGTTTTATATGTATAAATCAGTAGAGACATATTTCTGTTTTATAAACACCTGTTGATTTTTGAAACCCGACTGTCAGTAAATCTCCTGTTTCTATAGATGTCTATTTAAAGTATTGAATGTTGGTCTAACTCAGAGGTTCTCAAACTCGGTCCTCGGGGGCACACACAGTGCATGTTTTGCAGGTAACCCAGCAGGTGCACAGGTGTATTAATTACTCACTGACACATTTTAAAAGGTCCACAGGTAGAGCTAATTATTTCACTTGCGATTCTGTGAGGAGACCTGCAAAACATGCACTGTGTGTGCCCCCGAGGACCGAGTTTGAGAACCTCTGGTCTAACTTGTTCTCAAGTCGTTTTTGGTCAATTTTAGGTTGGTTTTGACTTTAGTGAATCTCTGATTTGCAGAAATGACTGAAAATCAATAAAAAAAAATTAAATTAACCAAATATCAACCTTTAGTAAATTTACTCCTAAATCCTCCTGACCTGCTCTTTTCACAGAGATAATCCCCATTAGGGTTGGTCATCAATGGTCTATGTTTTCCAGCCTTTAATGTTCAGGGGCTGATGTCAGATAGTTTTGCTATTGATGGAGTGCGGGTGATGATTTGCCACTGTGAATAGTGTTTTTATTATAAATTCCCGCCGCTAGGGTTTTTATTATAAATTCCCGACGCAGTGGCAGTGCTCCTTTGTGTATGCACAGGCCGTATCTCTCCTTTGTGCATGCACACATGCATACTAGCAATGGTTCAACCATCAATGTTTGTCTGCTGATAATAGTGAAACAGTGGCCCTCATTCCGAGTTGTTCGCTCGGTATTTTTCATCGCATCGCAATGAAAATCCGCTTAGTACGCATGCGCAATGTTCGCACTGCGACTGCGCCAAGTAACTTTGCTTTGTAGAAAGTATTTTTACTCACGGCTTTTTCATCGCTCCGGCGATCGTAATGTGATTGACAGGAAATGGGTGTTACTGGGCGGAAACACGGCGTTTCAGGGGCGTGTGGCTGAAAACGCTACCGTTTCCGGAAAAAACGCAGGAGTGGCCGGAGAAACGGTGGGAGTGCCTGGGCGAACGCTGGGTGTGTTTGTGACGTCAACCAGGAACGACAAGCACTGAAATGATCGCACAGGCAGAGTAAGTCTGGAGCTACTCTGAAACTGCTAAGTAGTTAGTAATCGCAATATTGCGAATACATCGGTCGCAATTTTAAGAAGCTAAGATTCACTCCCAGTAGGCGGCGGCTTAGCGTGTGTAACTCTGCTAAATTCGCCTTGCGACCGATCAACTCGGAATGAGGGCCCGTGACCATTGATGGTCGTACCTTCAGTGGACATCCCTAATCCCCATAAGGTGAAATGTTCTAGGCTACTTCCTTGGGCTCTGCTCCTGCTCTTAGCGCAAGAACACCAAGGCTTATCTACTGTATATGAAGACCATGGATACTAAATAGAATCGATTAACAGGGTAACCCAATTATGGTGCCCTACTGCTAGTAACTTGATTGGTTATTAAAATATTAAACCTGTATGAACTGTTCTGAGTAAACATGAAAACTAGTATTTGGTGTGGTAATGTACATGTTCCCTTTATGTTACATGGCTCGGCTATGTATATTCGCTTTATGGACTAAGAGCCCGATTCTGAGATGGACGCAAATGGCTTTGCAGTTGTGATTTAGTATGCAGCGGCTGTGTAAAAATATACAAACGTCGGAGCCGCCAGGATTTGTATTGATATGCCCACTGGAGGCATCTGGGATCTGCCGCTTGTGTGCAAAGACACAGGAATCAGACGCACTTCAGTTAGTAATCAACCCTCTGATAAGTAACCCTACGATTCCTCAACATGGCCGCATGAAGTAAGATGACAGAGCCACTGTAACTGCATACAGGATCGCAGTTGCAAGCTGAGACACACCCCTAAAAAATAAGAATTTACTTACCGATAATTCTATTTCTCGTAGTCCGTAGTGGATGCTGGGGACTCCGTCAGGACCATGGGGAATAGCGGCTCCGCAGGAGACAGGGCACAAAAAGTAAGCTTTTAGGATCACATGGTGTGTACTGGCTCCTCCCCCTATGACCCTCCTCCAAGCCTCAGTTAGGTACTGTGCCCGGACGAGCGTACACAATAAGGAAGGATATTGAACCCCGGGTAAGACTCATACCAGCCACACCAATCACACCGTATAACTTGTGATCTGAACCCAGTTAACAGTATGACAAACGTAGGAGCCTCTGAACAGACGGCTCACAACAAATAACAACCCGATTTTTTTGTAACAATAACTATGTACAAGTATTGCAGACAATCCGCACTTGGGATGGGCGCCCAGCATCCACTACGGACTACGAGAAATAGAATTATCGGTAAGTAAATTCTTATTTTCTCTAACGTCCTAAGTGGATGCTGGGGACTCCGTCAGGACCATGGGGATTATACCAAAGCTCCCCAACGGGCGGGAGAGTGCGGATGACTCTGCAGCACCGAATGAGAGAACTCAAGGTCCTCCTCAGCCAGGGTATCAAATTTGTAGAATTTTGCAAACGTGTTTGCCCCTGACCAAGTAGCAGCTCGGCAGAGTTGTAATGCCGAGACACCCCGGGCAGCCGCCCAGGATGAGCCCACTTTCCTTGTGGAATGGGCCTTGACAGATTTAGGTTGTGGCAAGCCTGCCACAGAATGTGCAAGTTGAATTGTGCTACAAATCCAACGAGCAATCGTCTGCTTAGAAGCAGGAGCACCCATCTTGTTGGGTGCATACAATATAAGCAGTGAGTCAGACTTTCTGACTCCAGCCGTTCTTGAAATATATATTTTCAATGCCCGGACCACGTCCAACAACTTGGAATCCTCCAACTCGTTAGTAGCCGCAGGCACCACAATAGGCTGGTTCAGGTGAAACGCTGACACCACCTTAGGCAGAAAATGAGGACGCGTCCGCAGTTCTGCCCTGTCCGTATGGAAAATCAGATATGGGCTCTTATATGATAAAGCCGCCAATTCTGATACTCTCCTGGCTGAAGCCAGGGCCAGTAGCATGGTTACTTTCCATGTAAGATACTTCATCTCCACCGATTTGAGCGGCTCAAACCAATGGGATTTTAGAAAATCCAAGACTACATTAAGATCCCACGGTGCCACTGGGGGCACAACCGGGGGCTGTATATGTAGTACTCCTTTTACAAAAGTCTGGACTTCAGGAACTGAAGCCAATTCTTTCTGGAAGAAAATCGACAGGGCCGAAATTTGAACCTTAATGGACCCCAATTTGAGGCCCATAGACAATCCTGTTTGCAGGAAATGTAGGAATCGACCCAGTTGAAATTCCTCCGTGGGGGCCTTCCTGGCCTCACACCACGCAACATATTTCCTCCAAATGCGGTGATAATGTTGTGCAGTCACCTCCTTCCTGGCCTTTACCAGTGTAGGAATGACCTCTTCCGGAATGCCTTTTTCCTTTAGAATTCGGCGTTCAACCGCCATGCCGTCAAACGCAGCCGCGGTAAGTCTTGGAATAGACACGGTCCCTGCTGAAGCAGGTCCCGTCTTAGAGGTAGAGGCCACGGATCCTCCGTGAGCATCTCTTAAAGTTCCGGGTACCAAGTTCTTCTTGGCCAATCCGGAGCCACTAGTATCGTTCTTACTCCCTTTTGCCGTATAATTCTCAGTACTTTTGGTATGAGAGGCAGAGGAGGGAACACATACACTGACTGGAACACCCACGGTGTTACCAGAGCGTCCACAGCTATTGCCTGAGGATCTCTTGACCTGGCGCAATACCTGTCCAGTTTTTTGTTGAGGCGGGACGCCATCATATCCACCATTGGTTTTTTCCAACGGTTCACAATCATGTGGAAGACTTCTGGATGAAGTCCCCACTCTCCCGGGTGTAGATCGTGTCTGCTGAGGAAGTCTGCTTCCCAGTTGTCCACTCCCGGAATGAATACTGCTGACAGTGCTATCACATGATCTTCCGCCCAGCGAAGAATCCTTGCAGCTTCTGCCATTGCTGTCCTGCTTCTTGTGCCACCCTGTCTGTTTACGTGGGCGACTGCCGTGATGTTGTCCGACTGGATCAACACCGGCTGACCCTGAAGCAGGGGTTTTGCCAGACTTAGAGCATTGTAAATCGCTCTTAGCTCCAGTATATTTATGTGAAGAGACATCTCCAGGCTTGACCATACTCCCTGGAAGTTTCTTCCTTGTGTGACCGCTCCCCAGCCTCTCAGACTGGCATCCGTGGTCACCAGGACCCAGTCCTGTATGCCGAATCTGCGGCCCTCTAACAGATGAGCACTCTGCAACCACCACAGAAGAGACACCCTTGTCCGTGGCGATAAGGTTATCCGCTGATGCATCTGCAGATGCGATCCGGACCATTTGTCCAGCAGATCCCACTGAAAAGTTTGTGCGTGGAATCTGCCGAATGGAATCGCTTCGTAAGAAGCCACCATCTTTCCCAGGACTCTTGTGCATTGATGCACAGACACTGTCCCTGGTTTTAGGAGGTTCCTGACAAGTTCGGATAACTCCCTGGCTTTCTCCTCCGGAAGAAACACCTTTTTCTGAACCGTGTCCAGAATCATTCCCAGGAACAGCAGACGTGTCGTCGGGGTCAACTGAGATTTTGGAAAATTCAGAATCCACCCGTGTTGTTGCAGCACTAGTTGGGTTAGTGCTACTCCGTCTTCCAGCTGTTCTCTGGATCTTGCCCTTATCAGGAGATCGTCCAAGTAAGGGATAATTAATACGCCTCTTCTTCGTAGAAGGATCATCATTTCGGCCATTACCTTGGTAAAGACCCGAGGTGCCGTGGACAATCCAAACGGCAGCGTCTGAAACTGATAATGACAGTTTTGCACCACGAACCTGAGGTACCCTTGATGTGAAGGGCAAATTGGGACATGCAGGTAAGCGTCCTTTATGTCCAGGGACACCATAAAGTCCCCTTCTTCCAGATTCGCTATCACTGCTCTGAGTGACTCCATCTTGAACTTGAATTTTTGTATGTACAGGTTCAAAGATTTGAGATTTAGAATAGGTCTTACCGAGCCGTCCGGCTTCGGTACCACAAATAGCGTGGAGTAATACCCCTTTCCCTGTTGTAGGAGGGGTACCTTGACTATCACCTGCTGAGCAAACAGCTTGTGAATGGCTTCCAATACCGTCGCCCTGTCTGAGGGAGACATTGGCAAAGCAGACTTTAGGAACCGGCGAGGGGGAGACTTCTCGAATTCCAACCTGTAACCCTGAGATACTACCTGTAGAATCCAGGGGTCCACCTGTGAGCAAGCCCACTGTGCGCTGAAATTCTTGAGTCGACCCCCCACCGTTCCTGAGTCCGCTTGTAAGGCCCCAGCGTCATGCTGAGGGCTTTGCAGAACCCTGGGAGGGCTTCTGTTCCTGGGCAGGGGCTGCTTGCTGCCCTCTCTTACCCCTTCCTCTGCCCCGAGGCAGATATGACTGTCCTTTTGTCCGCTTGTTCTTATAGGAACGAAAGGACTGCGGCTGAAAAGACGGTGTCTTTTTCTGTTGGGAGGGGGTCTGAGGTAAAAAAGTGGATTTTCCGGCAGTTGCCGTAGCCACCAGATCCGATAGACCGACGCCAAATAATTCCTCCCCTTTATACGGCAATACTTCCATATGTCGTTTGGAATCCGCATCACCTGACCACTGTCGCGTCCATAAACTCCTTCTGGCAGATATGGACATCGCATTTACTCTCGATGCCAGAGTGCAAATATCTCTCTGCGCATCTCGCATATAAAGGAAAACATCCTTTAATTGCTCTATAGTCAATAAAATACTGTCCCTATCCAGGGTATCAATATTTTCAGTCAGGGAATCCAACCAGACGACCCCAGCACTGCACATCCAGGCTGAGGCGATGGCTGGTCGCAGTATAACACCAGTATGAGTGTATATACTTTTCAGGGTAGTTTCCAGCCTCCTATCAGCTGGATCCTTGAGGGCGGCCGTATCAGGAGACGGTAACGCCACTTGTTTTGATAAGCGTGTGAGCGCCTTATCCACCCTAGGGGGTGTTTCCCAGCGCGCCCTAACCTCTGGCGGGAAAGGGTATAATGCTAATAACTTTTTTGAAATTAGCATTTTTCTATCTGGGTTAACCCACGCTTCATCACATACATCATTTAATTCCTCTGATTCAGGAAAAACTACAGGTAGTTTTTTCACCCCCCACATAATACCCCTTTTTGTGGTACTTGTAGTATCAGAGATATGCAAAGCCTCCTTCATTGCCGTGATCATATAACGTGTGGCCCTACTTGAAAATACGTTTGTTTCATCACCGTCGACACTAGATTCAGTGTCTGTGTCTGGGTCTGTGTCGACCGACTGAGGTAAAGGGCGCTTTACAGCCCCTGACGGTGTCTGAGACGCCTGGGCAGGTACTAACTGGTTTGCCGGCCGTCTCATGTCGTCAACTGATTTTTGTAATGTGCTGACATTATCACGTAATTCCATAAACAAAGCCATCCATTCCGGTGTCGACTCCCTGGGGGGTGACATCACCATTATCGGCAATTGCTCTGCCTCCACGCCAACATCGTCCTCATACATGTCGACACACACGTACCGACACACAGCAGACACACAGGGAATGCTCTTATCGAAGACAGGACCCCACTAGCCCTTTGGGGAGACAGAGGGAGAGTTTGCCAGCACACACCCAAGCGCTATAATATATATGGGAACAACCCTATATAAGTGTTGTTCCTTATAGCCGCTTAAATATATAAAAATATCGCCAAAATATGCCCCCCCTCTCTGTTTTACCCTGTTTCTGTAGTGCAGTGCAGGGGAGAGTCCTGGGAGCCTTCCTCACAGCGGAGCTGAGCAGGAAAATGGCGCTGTGTGCTGAGGAGAATAAGCCCCGCCCCCTATTCCGGCGGGCTTTTCTCCCGGATTTTTAGACATTTGGCATGGGTTAAATACATACATATAGCCTTAATGGCTATATGTGATGTATTCTTTTGCCATAAAAGGTATTATATATTGCTGCCCAGGGCGCCCCCAGCAGCGCCCTGCACCCTCCGTGACCGTCTGGTGTGAAGTGTGTGACAACAATGGCGCACAGCTGCAGTGCTGTGCGCTACCTTCATGAAGACTGAAGAGCCTTCTGCCGCCTGTTTCCGGACCTTCAATCTTCAGCATCTGTAAGGGGGGTCGGCGGCGCGGCTCCGGGACGAACCCCAGGGTGAGACCTGTGTTCCGACTCCCTCTGGAGCTAATGGTGTCCAGTAGCCTAAGAATCCAATCCATCCTGCACGCAGGTGAGTTGAAATTCTCTCCCCTAAGTCCCTCGATGCAGTGAGCCTGTTGCCAGCAGGACTCACTGAAAATAAAAAACCTAAAAAACTTTTTCTAAGCAGCTCTTTAGGAGAGCCACCTAGATTGCACCCTGCTCGGACGGGCACAAAAACCTAACTGAGGCTTGGAGGAGGGTCATAGGGGGAGGAGCCAGTACACACCATGTGATCCTAAAAGCTTACTTTTTGTGCCCTGTCTCCTGCGGAGCCGCTATTCCCCATGGTCCTGACGGAGTCCCCAGCATCCACTTAGGACGTTAGAGAAAAGGTCATAAAACGCCTGCATTTGAGCTGCCCCCCCCCCTTCCCGTGTGCTACCTGCCGCAAATGCTCCCTGACTGTCAATCACTTTGCATATATATCTTCACTGCATCAAACATCATGGCTCATACGCAGCAAAAAATTGCTGCACTGTGTACAACATCGCTATTGCATCCATCAGCCGAATGTACTGTGCTATGAAACACCTCTGGCGCTTTATAAATAAAATGTAATAATAATAATCTCTGAATTACACCCTACATACTACAAGCCAATCAGCTCCTAACTGCCATGTTACAGGCTGTATTTGAAAAATGACAGGAGCTGATTGGCTGGTGCTTTATCTCTCTAAATTTTTTAATTCTCCAAGGCTTAGTACAGCTGCCTTATGTTAGCTGTCTGTCAGGGGTGCAGTAGGGCATGCTGGCGGCCGGGCTCCCGGCAACCAGCATACCAGCGCCGGAATCCTGACCGCCGGCATACCGACAACTGGGCGAGCGCAAATGAGCCCCTTGCGGGCTCGCTGCGCTCGCCACGCTGCAGGCACGGTGGCGCGTTACGCGCTCCACACTATCTATTCTCCCTCCAGGGGGGTCGTAGACACCCAAGAGGGAGAAAAGATGTCGGTATGCCGGTGGTCGGGATGCCGGCCGCCGACAAACAGAAGACCACCCGTCTGTCAGGGTGTATCAAGAGAGATTGGGGTCCATGTGCAGTCTCCAGTGCTGTGCCAGAGTCAACTGTGCATGTACAGGTCTTCGGTGAAATGGCGTAGTGGCCCTTTTCCTTGTGATTTCTTTACTGCGCATTTGAAAATGCCGGGAAAATGTCCGCTGCACCATTTTCCCGTGATTTTGCAGTGCTGCGGCTGCTAATGCTGGACTCCAGAAAGGTAAGTATAGAAGAAATGGGTGCAGGGTATGAGTCATGGCCCCCCCTGGACCCAGGGGCCCATTGTAGATAAGCCATTGGCGTCTGTGTACATGGTTCTGTGTTACTTCAAAAACCGTTTCTGGTCAGATCATTTAACACTGACACTGATTAAAGCATCTTTTACAGATCACTTTCCAATTATGATTTTCTCTAAGTACTGATGAGCCTAGCGGGGTGTAGGCATCCACAAGGCACAATTACAACTAAGTGGTTTCAGCGCTTAGAATGGAAACTAAGAGAGCAGAATAATAGAAAGTGCTCAGAAAGTTAATTTAAAGATGCATTTGCTTTTGTTGCAATTTTCTGCAGCAGTAGTGAGGAGAGATTTTGTTTCTAATACGCACAACTCTTGAACAGACATCTATAGTTATTAAATGACCTAATATAATTGGCCGGCTAGATTATAGCTGACTGTACTGATCTCTGCCAGAATATGGTGCAGAATAAATAGATGTGTAAAATAGGGAAGTAGGTCTGTTTTCTAGGATTTCTTCAAAATGAAAAAGCTTCCAGGCATGCAGTGGGGTGTTTTTTTCTTTTTTTTTCTTTTCATTTCTTATTATTGTTTACTTGTCTGCCAATGTTCTGTAGATTTATTAAAACTTACAACAACAAAAAAGCCAGAGATGGAGGAGTTTTCCAACTAATCAGTTTCCGTCTGTCATTTAACTACTGCAACTGAGAAAATTATAGAGAATATGATTGGCTGCTATCGCTTTTTAAAGTGAATCTACCCCTTACTCACATGGTTGATGCTAGATTCAAGTGGAATAAGGGACCTTTTCCGTCAGGGGGAGGAGCCACGACACAAGGGGGAGGAGCTAGGCCAGCGGGATAGTTCCTCTACTATCCACGCCACCAACTATTACGTTTAGTAATCAGGTGGCGAGCGAAGCGAGCCACCGAGCCCGAAGCGTGGCGAGCATAGCGAGCCCACGAGGGTACTTTTCGGGTACCCTGTTCGGATGTAGCTCCTCCCCCTGGTGACGTGTCTCCTCCCCTAGGTACGTCAGAAGGTACCTTCTCCCACTCCGATATAGAATCAACCTTACTCACATTCAGGGCTGCACTGGCCATCTAGCACTTCTCAGCTTGGACGCCCACCCTCTCTCCGTTCCTCCCCCGGCCGTGTCCCCATGTCGTGCGCCTGCGAAGTGCGCACACAGTGACATTGCCAGGACTGCTTTATGACCCCAGCCCATCCCTGCTCACATTCACACTTACAGTATATAATAAATTTAACCCAGATAAAAGGATTTTAGAAATGTAAAAACAATGTTTTGTACTGTTTTAGCCAATATTAAGGAGATCACATACTGTACAGTCATTTCCAGTGAAATGCATCTTGACACATCATTCTAATCTATGTGGTTCTCATTAGGATTCTTGTGAAAGTTTCCACAAGATTAAAAGTATCACGCGGAGACATCAGTTCATACTTGCCTACCTGACCCTCTCCATGAGGGAGAAAATGCTCTGTTCCTGGACTTTCCTGGTAATGTATGATTGCCATCACCTGTGGTGAAACACCTTTCTTATCAATTAACTAGCTCACCACAGGTGATGGCAATCATACATTACCAGGAAAGTCCAGGAACAGAGCATTTTCTCCCTCATGGAGAGGATCAGGTAGGCAAGTATGCATCAGTTGTGATCCGACTCGTAGTTAAATGCAGGTCCAGCAGTGATGAACTTATTGCAGATGTGCTTCCAGGTTTATTGCCTTTCCTATTAAATATACTTGGGATGGTGTGCCATCTAGTGGTAAACCTTACAATATTATTTTTACTTATCAGTGACTGTCTACTGCTGAGACTTATACTGTACTGTACCAAGAGAATATTTTATATGCAAATCCTGACATGATTTGTGACGCTCTCTGGATTATTCACAAATGTTATAGTATGCTAAGCATATCATCTATGCATTCTGTTTCTTTTGAAGAAAAATGCGATTCGGCATGTTAATTTAAGGAACTTTTTCTACTGAATGATGTACAGGATGTAAAATGCAGGATATTAGAGTTGAAAAAGTTGAAAGAGAATTCAACTTTCCATTCCTACAAATGCTAATTAATTTAAGGATTTAATTTGTTGCATTTATGTTAAATATTATTTTGCCATTATTATATGATCAAATATTTTGAAACTGGTAGAACAAAACAAAAAATATTATTTGGTACATGGAGAAATTTTTGTAATTCAGCAAGAAGTAAGTAACTCAGCAAGAAGTCATGTAAATTGTAACAATTTTGGAAAATAAGTTTAATGCCCCTTCAGATGCCACAGTTTTATGTGCGGCAAATGTGATGCTATAACATTAGATCTCAGTTGCAGTATTAATTATGTAGGGGCCTATTTATCAAGTTTTATTTTTTCTATAAAATTATGCAGAAACTTAAGATTCATTTTGTGGCTATAAACTAATAGCATAATGTAGGAGGTCAGGGTCAGATTTAAGGGTCAGACTGGTCCTAGGAACATTATTGGCTGGTTCCCCCCTCCTCCCCAGTCACGTCACTGCCCCCTTTATTGAAGGGGCCAGTCCAGTTGCCTCAAGGCCACCAAAGCAGCCCTAACCTCACCCTACTACCAGCTCCTGGAGCACAATTTGCTGCCCGTTGTCCCACTCCCGTCAGTTGCAAATAAAATATATATTAAAAAAAGTGGTAATGTAAAAAAAAAAAAACACCTGACTTCATCAGCCTAATGGGCCGCTGCCCAGCAAGTGCTGCCCTAGGAACATGCCTCACATGCCTAGCAGTATTCACCTGAAGATTGCTAATTGGCACTACTGATTGCAGTCCCTATTATTATTATTATTATTATTATTATTATTATAGAGACTACAGTTGGACCCCTATGTACTAAACCCTGAAAAGTGAAGCTTTGCAGAGTTTGGCCATGTTAGTTTACACATACTCTTCAGATGGTGTAAAGCAGTGATTTTCAACCTTTTTTACTCGTGGCACACTGAACAATATTCCAAAACTGCCAAGGCACACCATAAGTTCCCCACAGGAAAAAAACAAAACACACACATTGGCCCTCACAGTAAAAAAAATCCACACATACATTGGCCTACACAGAAAAAACAATCGCATTGCTCCCCACATAAATCATGTTGCTCACACTTAAATCAACCACATTTCTCCCCACATAAATCCTATTGCTCCCCACATGAATTATTCACATTGTTCCCCCCATAAATCCTTATTCTCCCCACATAAATCCTATTGTTCCCCACAGGAGAAATAAAATAACAAATATTAGCCCCTACCAGTCAACTGTCCTTCCTGTTCCTCAGTGGTGGGGGTTGTTCATAGTGGAGTGCTGCGAATACTGAGCAGTGGGCAGTCGGGCAGGTGTGGATGTGGGTGGGCAAGGAAAGCTGTGTATGCAGGCAGGAACTGGAAGATGTGTATGCAGGCGGGTGGGCTGGCTGGGTGGTGAGACTTGGCGGCCGTGACCTATGATATCAGCACGACTAATCCTCTAAGAAGAGCCCGGGCCAACAGTTCACTCTGAAGGTGCAGGAAGCTGCGCTGGCTCCGCGGCACACCTTGCAACTGCTCGCGGCACACTAGTGTGCCATGGCACACTGGTTGAAAAAGCCTGGTGTAAAGTAACTGCTTTTAAGCTTATGAAGGTATGATAGCAGTAAAGAGATCTTTCATTCCCCCTCCCACTGCCTCCATCCGGCGTTGGTCTCCGATTCCAGAAACTGACACTGTGCTCATGCACAGTCTCAGATTCCCCTGGATAAGTTTTCCACAAATGTGAAAAACTCTTCCAAATTGCTGGAGAAGTGACTCGCAGAGACAGCAGTTATTGCTACGGCTGTCCCTGCAGGTTTCCCTATGTACATTATTATTATTATTACCAGTTATTTATATAGCGCACACATATTCCGCAGCGCTTTACAGAGAATATTTTGGCCATTCACATCAGTCCCTGCCCCCGTGGAGCTTACAATCTATATTCCCTACCACATGTACACACACACACACACACACATTCATGCTAGGGTTCATTTTTGTTAGGAGCTAATTAACCTACTAGTATATTTTTGGATTGTGGGAGGAAACCGGAGCACCCGGAGGAAACCCACGCAAGTACAGGGAGAATATACAAACTCCACACAGTTAGGGCCAAGGTAAGTATCGAACCCATGACCTCAGTGCTGTGAGGCAGTAATGCTAACCATTACACCATCCGTACATAGAGGGGGTATTTTCATTCAAATTGAAAATACCTGCTACAAAATGAAGTGTTAATAATTGTGGCAGTGGTAATACATATGCCCCATAGTGTAAAGTTTTACAATTTAAAAAATATCTATATTTCATCTCTATTCACATATAAAGTTATTGAAATAAGATTTGTGTTGATAAAACAGTTGGTGCAGTATCATCATCAGTATTACTGTAGGTGTCAGTGGTGAATGTGCGCTGTCAGATCATATAACTTTAAGAAGCTTCCTGTCTGATAGAAGAGAATTACGAGATAAACCTTACAGCATAATTTGATAAAACTGGTGCATAGAGATTCCGTCTGGCAGGGGAATCATGCTGGGAGTTAAAGGTGAAATACGATATCTTGACATACTGACAAATTGAAAAGCAGAACTCCGTTGTCTCCTCTAGCTGGTATTTCACTAAATACCTACTTATTATTCAGAACGTTTCTCAGATTTTTATTCATCATTTCAAAACATAAAAATATATTAATTAATAATAAAAAGTGGGTATTAACCTGGTCCCGGGCCGTATTATCCATAAGGCTGACTAGGCTGAAGACTAGGGGCCCTGCAGGGACTAGGGGCCCTGCAGGGACTAGGGGCCCATCAAAACAGTTATTATTTATACATTTTTAAAAAGAACAAATGTCAGCCAATATGTACAAGCACAAGTTAGGAAAAGAGATCAGCAGACTTTGGGGGTCATTCCGACCCGTTCGCACACTGCTGTTTTTCGCAGCGGTGCGAACGGGTTGGTTCTGCGCATGCGCGGTGGCCGCAATGCGCAGGTGCATCGTTGCAGTCGCTGGGCAACGACAAGAAGAACGAAGCAAGAAGATTGACAGGAGGAAGGCGTTCCGGGCGTCAACTGACCATTTTCTGGGAGTGGTGTGGTGAACACAGGCGTGTCCAGGCGTTTGGAGGGCGGATGTCTGACGTCAATTCCGGGACCTGCAACGCTGGATTCTTCGCACAGGGTAAGTAACTCTCTTACCCTGGTCTTGTTCTACACAAAACTTTTTTTGCATAGCAGGGCTGCACAAGCGATCGCAGCCCTGCTATGCAAAAATACACTCCCCCATAGGCGGCATCTAGTTGAATGCACGGGCTGCAAAAAGTTGCAACGTGTGATCAACTCGGAATGACCCCCTTTATTTCAGCTGGGTATTGGTGTCCGTGGGAATGCTGAAAGTGTAACTGATGGCATAAGCTCTGCTTCCCAAATGTCTGCCTGTGAATTTGACACGGACACTAAGGGTCCTGAAATACCTGAAACTTAGGGGCCCATACCATGGATTAATACAGCCTTGACCCTGTCTTGCTTTAATTTTCATACAGTGGTTGTAACTCATGGTAGTGATTAATTATAATAACTGTGTAATGCACCTCAGTAATTTATTCAATAGTAAAATAATTATAAATATATAGAGGCTTGTTTACTAACAAATGAAGGGAAATGTGCAATAAAACATAGCAATGAATCACCTCTGAGTGATGATATGCAAGCTGGCAGATATATAACCTGCTATTAAGTAAATTCCAAAATAAACTTCTATATACCGTATAGGTAAGTGTCGGACTGGGACATGAATGGCCCACCAGGGTATGCTTATGTTTAGGGGTGAGGCCAGTCTTCAGAGGGGGTGTGGCCAGCACAGAGGCTTGGTTAACCATTAGAGAGTGTATGGCCTGGGCCACTTGATAAATATACATAGTAAGTACTGCTAGTGCATGCATGATAATATACCAGATTACTAACAGCAATGCACTGTAGAGAATACACCATAGTCCTGTGCAGTATAATGTAACATATGTATAATGTCAAATTCAAGTGCACAGTCTAGAACTAGATCCCTAGAGGAGGAGTTCCCCTGTGGGCCAGTCAAATCCTGCTTACATGGTCTATTTAAGAAACACTGATAACCCCTTTTTGCAGAAGTTTTGCAGAAAAAGGGCTAATCTGTGCTTTGCTTATATTACAGTTGGGAAATTAGAGAGAACTTACAGCTTTCTCCTGCAGTCCTTCTATTTGTGCATTGGGGACTGTAGTATAGAATCAGTTTAAGGAAATGTGAAAGAAGGTAGTAATGGTGGACTCAATCAATGGGGTATATTTACTAAGGTCCCGATTTTGACCGAGATGCCGTTTTATCTTCAAAGTGTCATCTCGGTAATTTACTAAGCAAAAATCACGGCAGTGATGAGGGCATTCGTAATATTTTGGAAGTCCTAGGAAAAAATCACGAATCAATACACCATCGGTCAAATACGCCTGCAATTTGCTAGAAATCGGGAATTTACTAAAAAGTGCAAAACACAAACACTGCCGACAATAGCCAAACACTGCCGTGCTAAAATACAAATCGTGAAAAAGTACACCATGGATTCTACTGGAGAAGAGGACCGACCTGCGTGGGAACATAAGGTAAGTATGTGTATATGGAGGTGTGGATGGATGTATTAAAGTTATACTTTCAAGGTGTGTGTGTAATGTCTTTATTGGGGTATTTTTTTAGTAGTAGTACTACAGGTACCAGCGGGCCCATTTTTCCGCCGCATGCTGGTACTTGTGGTTCTCCAAGTACCAGCTTGCGGGGGAGGCTTGCTGAGGCTTGTAGTACTGCTACTAAAAACAATATCAAACACAATAATAATAAAAACAATATCAAACACTTATCACAAAGGCTATCAGCCCCCCATCCGCAGCCCATTGGATGGGGGGGACAGCCTCGGGTGACTAGTTGGATATTTGATGCAACGGCCGCAAGGCACTGTATAAAAGTGACCCCGGCTGTGGCATTATCTGTCCAGCTAGTGGAGCCCGGTGCTGGTTTCAAAAATACGGGGGACCCCTACTCTTTTTGTCCCCCGTATTTTTGGAACCAGGACCAGGCGCAGAGCCCGATGCTGGTTGCTTAAATATGGGGGAACCCCTGTCCATTTTTTTCCCATATTTCTGCAACCAGGATCGGCTCAAAGAGCCCGAGGCTGGTTTGCCTTAGGAGGGGGGACCCCACGCAATTTTTTTTTAACATTTAAACTTTATTTTTTTTTTTAACAAAGTGCACAATGAAGCCCAGCACGGATCTCTCAGATCCGGCCGAGATTCATTGTATTAAAGTCGGCAGTGTTTTACAAGTCACTCACGTAAAACACTGCCTAAAAAAACGAATGACATCGACATCGGAAAACCCGAAATTGCAGAATACGGCAGCTTAGTAAATTAGTCGTAATCAATTCAAAAAGTTGCATATTTACACTTTCGATGTCATTCGTGATTGAACTTTGACCTCAAACGGGAAAACACGAATCTTAGTAAATTTACCCCAATAAGTTTAAAAATGGATTAGATAAATTTTTAGCGGAAAAAAAATATCCAGGGACACAACATTTAATTAACAAAAAATTTAAATTAAAAATGTATAATATTGAACTCGATGGACATTTGTCTTTTTTCAACCTCAAAAACTATGTAACTATGTGATAACACAATCTCAGGATGGCATTATGTATATGTAATGTGCCAATTCTTCTGCACATGTGCAAGTTCGCCTCAGTATCTATTAACACAAGGGCCACTCATAACAATTATTAATAATTTGATCCTTGGCCCTTACTCTCCTTGACAGATGAATTTGAAAAATATTATCAAACAACGTAATTAATAACATTTGACATTTTTTATTGTGTGTGCCCATCATTATAGTGTAATCTGATATGCTGATTTTCTAATATTAGGGGCCTATTTATTAAACTACTGTAGTATGGAACCAATCCTCCAAAAACGTATGTGTACTGAGACTTGCTGCATTTTTTATGTAGTGTGGCTATTTATTATGTGGGTACCATCGCAGATATCGGATATATCTGCTACAGTCTAGCTGATATCTTCACTAAAGCAGTCCCTATAGCTGCCTCTGAGGACTATGGTCAATTTACCAGGATAAGAAAAGCTTAGCACTGATAGATAAAGCCATACCATTGTAGCCTATGGGCCACTGTTTGGTATTTTTTTTCGTAGAGCATTACACTGACTGCAGCTTGAAAGACTAAACTAATGAGAGGTGTTTTTTACAACCACCTCTTCACCTAGTGTAATTTTGTTAAATGGCTGCTGTTCTTAACTCTGTAAAGCAGAGAAATGCTGCAATACAATTTAGTAAGCACCGCAGTTAAAATGAGAACAATCAAAAATGTTTCCCTAGAAATGGTTAAATAGTCACTTCTCTAATGTCCCCCAATGACATACTGTACTTAAAGCATTTTGGACTTCATGGGGGCAATTCAGTTGGCAGTGGTCGCTTGCATGTGAACACTATGCAGGCTATCCAGCCTATATCATTTTGTGAGGTATGTACTAAGACAGGAAAACCTATAACATTTTGTGAGGGATGTACTTAGGGGTACATTTACTAAGCAGTGATAAGAACGGAGAAGTGAGCCAGTGGAGAAATTTCCCCATCAACCAATCAGCAGCTCTGTATCATTTTATAGTATGCAAATTATAGATGTTACTTCAGTACTGATTGGTTGCCATGGGCAACTTCTCCACTGGCTCACTTCTCCGCTCTTATCACTGCTTAGTAAATGTACCCCTAAGTCTTGGAGAATGATAAAGTGGAGAGAGATAAAGGGGTCTGTTTACTAAGCCTCGGATGGAGATAAAGTACCAGCCAATCAGCTCATGACTGTCATTTTTCAAACACAGCCTGTGGCATGACAGTTAGAAGCTGATTGGCTGGTACTTTATCTCTGTCCACTTTATCTCCATCCAATGCTTAGTAAATAGACCCCAAAGTACCAGCCAATTAGCCTTACATTTTACAGGCTGTGTGGCAGATGTATTAACCTGGAGAAGGCATATGGAAGTGATACACCAGTGATATGTGCAAGGTGATAAAGGCACCAGCCAATCAGATCCTAACTGTTAATTTGCATATTGGAGCTGATTGGCTGGTGCCTTTATCACCTTGCACGTATCACTGGTTTATCACTTCCTTATGCCTTCTCCAGGTTAATACATCTGCCCCTGTGTTTGAAAAATGACAGAAGTTGATTGGTTGGTACGTTATCGCTCTCTAATTTATTTCTCTCCAAGTCTTAGTATATCTGCCCCTTTTCTTACACATCAGAGATTTTCAACCCATAATTACTATGAGGGTGATTCAGATCCCGTCGGATCTGCTACTTCATGCGCAAAGAACCGATTGTCTGTTTATGGGAGGGAGGAGACTCAGGGATCTCCGGCTTGCGCATCCCCATGGGTGCTGCAAGCCACCGATGGTGTGTGAGAGATCTGATGCTGCGTCCTAGGATGCAGGTCAGATCACTTCTGCAGCAGGAGGCATCTGCTTGTAATAGACGCCTCCTGCCACATTAAAATCAGCCCCTGAGCCCTCACTCTCCTTGTTTCTACCTCCCCCCACAGCAGTGTCAACAATCCCTGAGACTCACTCTGCTTGTTTTTGCCTCCCGATCCCCCATAGCAGTGCCATTAGCCTCTGAGCTCCCACTCTCCATGTCTCTGCCTTCCCCTCCCCCATAGCAGTGTCAACAGCCCCTAAGCCCCCACTCTTATTGTTTCTGCCTCCCCCTCCCCCCATAGCAGTGCCATTAGCCCCTGAGCTCACACTCTCCATGTCTCTGCTTCACCCCTCATCCAGCTCTTACCTCTTTGTTGTATCCCATGTTGTCAGTGTGTGGTGGATGGGGCAGGTCCTGCAGCTGCTGCTCTGACGCTCTATGTCTGGCAGCTCAGCCTCAGACAGGAAGTGAAAGTAAACATACTTCCTGTCGTCTTGACTGGGCATAGCATCTGTCCGGAGGTTAGTGTGGGGTTGCCTCCATCCTTGATTGCTCCTTTTGTGCTGGCTCTGTCCCCATCGCATTTGGCTCGCTCATCAGGATTCCGAGGTTTAGTTGAGCTTTGCGGGGCAGTGGGAGACTGCAACGTGAATTGGGAGTCTCCTGCAGGATGCAGGAGGGTAGACAGCTATGTTGTAAAAGCCCTTCCCATAGTGTTCCATTGTGCCTCTGAATGCGCAAGGGCAGGGACGCCCACTTCGTGCATCTGCAGTTACAAACATCGGAAGCACCACCAGGACTTGCGCAATTCCCTTACTAGGTGCAGATTCCCCATCAGAGCATGGCCTCCAATGTACGCAGTAAAGTGTCTGAGTTCGCAACTACTCCTGCGACACGCCCAGGACACCCCAATAACAAACCTATTATATGGAATATCTTTGTGTATCTGGATAGTCACCTCCCAGTCACTGCCCAGGAATGCCCAATATATTCTACAGCCAGTGAGACACAATAAGTCCTGCCATTATTTCTTAGCGATTTAGATGCTTGTACAGTCGCAAACAATTCAGAACATCTACATTGCATGCGATTCCGAATCAGACCCTGAGAGAGGAAAACAAAATGAAAAGCTTAAGTTAAATGAGAGGTAAGACCAAATATAGATACAGGGTAAGCCGGCATCCTGCTGATTATTAGGCCATTGTCTGCCTGAGTAACTTAGAAAAAAAAAAAAAAAATTGGATATAATTTAGAGATGAGCGCCTGAAATTTTTCGGGTTTTGTGTTTTGGTTTTGGGTTCGGTTCCGCGGCCGTGTTTTGGGTTCGACCGCGTTTTGGCAAAACCTCACCGAATTTTTTTTGTCGGATTCGGGTGTGTTTTGGATTCGGGTGTTTTTTTAAAAAAACACTAAAAAACAGCTTAAATCATAGAATTTGGGGGTCATTTTGATCCCATATTATTATTAACCTCAAAAACCATAATTTCCACTCATTTTCAGTCTATTCTGAATACCTCACACCTCACAATATTATTTTTAGTCCTAAAATTTGCACCAAGGTCGCTGGATGACTAAGCTAAGCGACACTAGTGGCCGACACAAACACCTGGCCCATCTAGGAGTGGCACTGCAGTGTCACGCAGGATGTCCCTTCCAAAAAACCCTCCCCAATCAGCACATGACGCAAAGAAAAAAAGAGGCGCAATGAGGTAGCTGACTGTGTGAGTAAGATTAGCGACCCTAGTGGCCGACACAAACACCGGGCCCATTTAGGAGTGGCACTGCAGTGTCACGCAGGATGTCCCTTCCAAAAAACCCTCCCCAATCAGCACATGACGCAAAGAAAAAAAGAGGCGCAATGAGGTAGCTGACTGTGTGAGTAAGATTAGCGACCCTAGTGGCCGACACAAACACCGGGCCCATTTAGGAGTGGCACTGCAGTGTCACGCAGGATGTCCCTTCCAAAAAACCCTCCCCAATCAGCACATGACGCAAAGAAAAAAAGAGGCGCAATGAGGTAGCTGACTGTGTGAGTAAGATTAGCGACCCTAGTGGCCGACACAAACACCGGGCCCATTTAGGAGTGGCACTGCAGTGTCACGCAGGATGTCCCTTCCAAAAAACCCTCCCCAAACAGCACATGACGCAAAGAAAAATAAAAGAAAAAAGAGGTGCAAGATGGAATTGTCCTTGGGCCCTCCCACCCACCCTTATGTTGTATAAACAAAACAGGACATGCACACTTTAACCAACCCATCATTTCAGTGACAGGGTCTGCCACACGACTGTGACTGATATGACGGGTTGGTTTGGACCCCCCCCAAAAAAGAAGCAATTAATCTCTCCTTGCACAAACTGGCTCTACAGAGGCAAGATGTCCACCTCATCATCACCCTCCGATATATCACCGTGTACATCCCCCTCCTCACAGATTATCAATTCGTCCCCACTGGAATCCACCATCTCAGCTCCCTGTGTACTTTGTGGAGGCAATTGCTGCTGGTCAATGTCTCCGCGGAGGAATTGATTATAATTCATTTTAATGAACATCATCTTCTCCACATTTTCTGGATGTAACCTCGTACGCTGATTGCTGACAAGGTGAGCGGCGGCACTAAACACTCTTTCGGAGTACACACTTGTGGGAGGGCAACTTAGGTAGAATAAAGCCAGTTTGTGCAATGGCCTCCAAATTGCCTCTTTTTCCTGCCAGTATAAGTATGGACTGTGTGACGTGCCTACTTGGATGCGGTCACTCATATAATCCTCCACCATTCTTTCAATGGTGAGAGAATCATATGCAGTGACAGTAGACGACATGTCCGTAATCGTTGTCAGGTCCTTCAGTCCGGACCAGATGTCAGCATCAGCAGTCGCTCCAGACTGCCCTGCATCACCGCCAGCGGGTGGGCTCGGAATTCTGAGCCTTTTCCTCACACCCCCAGTTGCGGGAGAATGTGAAGGAGCAGATGTTGACAGGTCGCGTTCCGCTTGACTTGACAATTTTCTCACCAGCAGGTCTTTCAACCCCAGCAGACTTGTGTCTGCCGGAAAGAGAGATCCAAGGTAGGCTTTAAATCTAGGATCGAGCACGGTGGCCAAAATGTAGTGCTCTGATTTCAACAGATTGACCACCCGTGAATCCTTGTTAAGCGAATTAAGGGCTCCATCCACAAGTCCCACATGCCTAGCGGAATCGCTCCGTGTTAGCTCCTCCTTCAATGTCTCCAGCTTCTTCTGCAAAAGCCTGATGAGGGGAATGACCTGACTCAGGCTGGCAGTGTCTGAACTGACTTCACGTGTGGCAAGTTCAAAGGGCATCAGAACCTTGCACAACGTTGAAATCATTCTCCACTGCGCTTGAGACAGGTGCATTCCACCTCCTATATCGTGCTCAATTGTATAGGCTTGAATGGCCTTTTGCTGCTCCTCCAACCTCTGAAGCATATAGAGGGTTGAATTCCACCTCGTTACCACTTCTTGCTTCAGATGATGGCAGGGCAGGTTCAGTAGTTTTTGGTGGTGCTCCAGTCTTCTGTACGTGGTGCCTGTACGCCGAAAGTGTCCCGCAATTTTTCTGGCCACCGACAGCATCTCTTGCACGCCCCTGTCGTTTTTTAAATAATTCTGCACCACCAAATTCAAGGTATGTGCAAAACATGGGACGTGCTGGAATTTGCCCATATTTAATGCACACACAATATTGCTGGCGTTGTCCGATGCCACAAATCCACAGGAGAGTCCAATTGGGGTAAGCCATTCCGCGATGATCTTCCTCAGTTGCCGTAAGAGGTTTTCAGCTGTGTGCGTATTCTGGAAACCGGTGATACAAAGCGTAGCCTGCCTAGGAAAGAGTTGGCGTTTGCGAGATGCTGCTACTGGTGCCGCCGCTGCTGTTCTTGCGGCGGGAGTCCATACATCTACCCAGTGGGCTGTCACAGTCATATAGTCCTGACCCTGCCCTGCTCCACTTGTCCACATGTCCGTGGTTAAGTGGACATTGGGTACAACTGCATTTTTTAGGACACTGGTGAGTCTTTTTCTGACGTCCGTGTACATTCTCGGTATCGCCTGCCTAGAGAAGTGGAACCTAGATGGTATTTGGTAACGGGGGCACACTGCCTCAATAAATTGTCTAGTTCCCTGTGAACTAACGGCGGATACCGGACGCACGTCTAACACCAACATAGTTGTCAAGGCCTCAGTTATCCGCTTTGCAGCAGGATGACTGCTGTGATATTTCATCTTCCTCGCAAAGGACTGTTGAACAGTCAATTGCTTACTGGAAGTAGTACAAGTGGGCTTACGACTTCCCCTCTGGGATGACCATCGACTCCCAGCAGCAACAACAGCAGCGCCAGCAGCAGTAGGCGTTACACGCAAGGATGCATCGGAGGAATCCCAGGCAGGAGAGGAATCGTCAGAATTGCCAGTGACATGGCCTGCAGGACTATTGGCATTCCTGGGGAAGGAGGAAATTGACACTGAGGGAGTTGGTGGGGTGGTTTGCGTGAGCTTGGTTACAAGAGGAAGGGATTTACTGGTCAGTGGACTGCTTCCGCTGTCACCCAAAGTTTTTGAACTTGTCACTGTCTTATTATGAATGCGCTGCAGGTGACGTATAAGGGAGGATGTTCCGAGGTGGTTAACGTCCTTACCCCTACTTATTACAGCTTGACAAAGGGAACACACGGCTTGACACCTGTTGTCCGCATTTCTGTTGAAATACCTCCACACCGAAGAGCTGATTTTTTTGGTATTTTCACCTGGCATGTCAACGGCCATATTCCTCCCACCGACAACAGGTGTCTCCCCGGGTGCCTGACTTAAACAAACCACCTCACCATCAGAATCCTCCTGGTCAATTTCCTCCCCAGCGCCAGCAACACCCATATCCTCCTCATCCTGGTGTACTTCAACACTGACATCTTCAATCTGACTATCAGGAACTGGACTGCGGGTGCTCCTTCCAGCACTTGCAGGGGGCGTGCAAATGGTGGAAGGCGCATGCTCTTCACGTCCAGTGTTGGGAAGGTCAGGCATCGCAACCGACACAATTGGACTCTCCTTGTGGATTTGGGATTTCGAAGAATGCACAGTTCTTTGCTGTGCTTTTGCCAGCTTGAGTCTTTTCATTTTTCTAGCAAGAGGCTGAGTGCTTCCATCCTCATGTGAAGCTGAACCACTAGCCATGAACATAGGCCAGGGCCTCAGCCGTTCCTTGCCACTCCGTGTGGTAAATGGCATATTGGCAAGTTTACGCTTCTCCTCCGACAATTTTATTTTAGGTTTTGGAGTCCTTTTTTTACTGATATTTGGTGTTTTGGATTTGACATGCTCTGTACTATGACATTGGGCATCGGCCTTGGCAGACGACGTTGCTGGCATTTCATCGTCTCGGCCATGACTAGTGGCAGCAGCTTCAGCACGAGGTGGAAGTGGATCTTGATCTTTCCCTAATTTTGGAACCTCAACATTTTTGTTCTCCATATTTTAATAGGCACAACTAAAAGGCACCTCAGGTAAACAATGGAGATGGATGGATACTAGTATACAATTATGGACGGACTGCCGAGTGCCGACACAGAGGTAGCCACAGCCGTGAACTACCGTACTGTACTGTGTCTGCTGCTAATATAGACTGGTTGATAAAGAGATGTCGTAGTATGTATGTATGAAGAAGAAAGAAAAAAAAACCACGGTTAGGTGGTATACAATTATGGACGGACTGCCGAGTGCCGACACAGAGGTAGCCACAGCCGTGAACTACCGTACTGTACTGTGTCTGCTGCTAATATAGACTGGTTGATAAAGAGATGTCGTAGTATGTATGTATAAAGAAGAAAGAAAAAAAAAACACGGTTAGGTGGTATACAATTATGGACGGACTGCCGAGTGCCGACACAGAGGTAGCCACAGCCGTGAACTACCGTACTGTACTGTGTCTGCTGCTAATATAGACTGGTTGATAAAGAGATGTAGTAGTATGTATGTATAAAGAAGAAAGAAAAAAAAACCACGGGTAGGTGGTATACAATTATGGATGGACTGCCGAGTGCCGACACAGAGGTAGCTACAGCCGTGAACTACCGTACTGTGTCTGCTGCGACTGGATGATAAATAATGATATAAAAAATATATATATATCACTACTGCAGCCGGACAGGTATATATATTATATAATGACGGACCTGCTGGACACTGTCTGTCAGCAGAATGAGTTTTTTATAGAATAAAAAAAAAAACACCACACAAGTGAAGTCACACGACGAGTGTTTAACTTTTTCAGGCAATCACAATATAGTATACTACTAACTATACTGGTGGTCAGTGTGGTCAGGTCACTGGTCAGTCACACTGGCAGTGGCACTCCTGCAGCAAAAGTGTGCACTGTTTAATTTTAATATAATATGTACTCCTGGCTCCTGCTATAACCTATAACTGGCACTGCAGTGCTCCCCAGTCTCCCCCACAATTATAAGCTGTGTGAGCTGAGCACAGTCAGATATATAATATATACATAGATGATGCAGCACACTGGGCTGAGCAGTGCACACAGATATGGTATGTGACTGTCTTGTACTCCTGGCTCCTGCTATAACCTATAACTGGCACTGCAGTGCTCCCCAGTCTCCCCCACAATTATAAGCTGTGTGAGCTGAGCACAGTCAGATATATAATATATACATAGATGATGCAGGCATGCAGCACACTGGGCTGAGCAGTGCACACAGATATGGTATGTGACTGAGTCACTGTGTGTACCGTTTTTTTCAGGCAGAGAACGGATATATTAAATAAAACAACTGCACTGCTGGTGGTCACTGTGGTCAGTCACTAAACTCTGCACTCTCTTCTACAGTATCAGCCTCAGGTCAATCTCTCTCTCTCTCTCCTAATCTAAATGGAGAGGACGCCAGCCACGTCCTCTCCCTATCAATCTCAATGCACGTGTGAAAATGGCGGCGACGCGCGGCTCCTTATATAGAATCCGAGTCTCACGAGAATCCGACAGCGTCATGATGACGTTCGGGCGCGCTCGGGTTAACCGAGCAAGGCGGGAAGATCCGAGTCGCTCGGACCCGTGAAAAAAAACATGAAGTTCGTGCGGGTTCGGATTCAGAGAAACCGAACCCGCTCATCTCTAATATAATTGTTCACTAGGTATATGTTGGTAGAGTGGACTAGTTTTTTTTAACATAATATAGGTTTTTAATGTTTTCTATTAAAAGTTAGGTTTTAATACTTATCTTCAACTAAACGAGTGCGCCAACACAGGGTCTTTCTTTCTTGTTCTCCAAATTGTGATTATCAGTAGGATACTACTGTACCCTGGTGCACCACCAACCCATTATAACTGGCAATCAGCATTTTGAGTATTCCTAGTTGATTTCATTAACGTATAGACTCTTACAGTAATCATTGGTGCGGAAACACACCAGCATTCTAAGAAGACCAAATATAGACCAGGCTTAGTGGCAGTGTTTTCATTTGCAGTCTACGTTCCACAGCGACTGTTCAAATTTCCAACTTTTGCCGTCCATGTAATGTTAGAGGAAAATAACACATGGATATTCTCAGGTGTTCTGAATCCTTCATCTGTCTCCCCATCAGCTCTGATTTTAAAATGTGGTAACAGCAGCTATAATCTGTTATTTTCCCCAGCTACATAACCTGTTTGGGAGAAGTAGAGAGGGTATGTAAAACCCACTGTCATTTATGTTCAGGTATTGTACAGTAAGTACAGAACAGTTTCTGTACATTGTCCTGATGTATAAATGTGTGTTATTATTGAAAGTGAATGCTCAGTTTTACTAAACACTATTCAAATTTTTCATTTGTCAAGAATAGTGTCTTTTAAAGCAATTTCAAGTTTTTGTTTCCATGGAAACCTGAAAGTACATGTCCGCAGAACATAAAGATAGTCGTTTAAGGGAACAAGTCATCTGTGTATAGAATTCCCCAGATTACATAACAGTCAGGGACAATTTCAGCACTAAAGAAACACATTTTTCAGATAGTTGAGAAAATGAGTGGAACATGGTAAATTGAAAATCTGCTACACTTTATCTGTGTGATGCATTCTGAAAATAATCAAATAGCGTTATTAGTTTTAAATAGATACCATACTTTGGTAATATATTATGGGGGATATGTACTTAGCCGTGAAAAGTGATAAAGTGGAGAGTGATAAACTACCTACTGTACCAACCAA
This sequence comes from Pseudophryne corroboree, assembly GCF_028390025.1. Taxonomy (NCBI): domain Eukaryota; kingdom Metazoa; phylum Chordata; class Amphibia; order Anura; family Myobatrachidae; genus Pseudophryne; species Pseudophryne corroboree. The sequence goes on from NC_086446.1 coordinate 633,680,535, forward strand.
CCAGCTCCTTACTGTCATTTTTCAAAATACAGTCTGTAACATAGCAGGTAGGAGCTGATTGGCTGGTATTTTATCTCCCTCCGCTTTATCTCTCTCCAAGGCTTAGTACATCTCAACCAAAGTTTTACGTTTAAACTTTAAAATGTCAAGCTGTGCTAGTTTTCTTTTGAGTCATTTCTTATTTGTATGGGTCATATGACACTGTTAATTCTTGCCCCAACTGTATACTTAGGGCCTGAATCCGATATGTACGGTATTGTGCTGCCACAGGGAAGCAGCCATGCAATACCAGACAACTAACTAATGCTGTAGGAGGAAACAGACTCCTCCATCATGCATCGCAGATCCAAATGCTGCTTCTGATCACCATCACGATCATGGGTTACGATGTTCGCAGCCCTTGGCCATCTGAGTACAGTAAGCTGAATCTTACTCAGACTGGTCATCAGAATACCTTGTTAAAACATTTTGCATTGACACTTTAAAGACTCTTGTACACAAATCACACAAAATAAAGCCATAACTAAGAAGCTCATTCAGAGATAGATGCAGATCGCTGTATACACGCCATATCTACATCCATCTCCTCACATGCTGGGGGTCGCCCAGCACAGGGCAAAGCTGCCCAGCATGTGCGAGGCCGCCTCCTGATGCGTCCGCAATTGCATTGCAGACGCATTGGAACTAAGGTTGACCCCTGGCAGAGCAGCCTGGATTTTTAGTCGAAGCGGCTGTGTGTGGCGTCACGCAACTGCCCCAAAAACAGTCCAAGCCTGCTACCGTTCGGGCCGTCCCGCCCCCCAACACTGCATTGCCGCCCCGCGACGCCCACTGATGTCAATCACATTGCAGTTACATCCATCGCAACGTGTGTGGCCGCGAAACGGCTTAGCATGCACAGTTTGCCTCCATCGGCAAGTGGAGAATTGGATTATTTATTGTTTTATTATCAGAATTGGGATGCTGGGGCATTTAGTTTATTAGTACATACATAAACGTAGCATAAATCTATTTTATTCATCCCTCTAAATCCTTCTCTCTTTAAAACGTTACCTAATGAATAAAGTACTCAGTTATGGATTTTGTAATGAAGCTCAGTGGCGCTTCAAATGTTTACATTGCCCAATAAATGTGATTTTGTTTAAAAGCAATCAAAAATAAATTCAAGGCTGCTGAGTAAATATTTTATTACAGTAGGAATACATTGTAAAACTGCCACGTCAATGTTTTAAATATTTACTGAAAAAACTTACAGTACTACTTGTGCGAAAAATGTAACCTGTTATATTTTAGTAGCAGTCTATCGCCACTTAGTGGTCAATCTGTAAATTACATTGATCATGTAAAGTACTGATACTGCATTGCACTGTTATCAAAACAATCTGCTTGTATAAAAAAAGGTGTAATTCACCTAAGCTTTTTATGGCGTGAGACACATTGCGCAAGCACGGAGAGTGGTGGGTGGGTACTAAATACCTTGGACCATGCTTAGTAGGGTATCCAGATGATATATCTACACTGTCTAGTTAGACAGTCTAAAACATTAGGTCGACAGGTGCAAAAGGTCGACAGTGCTTAAGATCTACAGGCACTAAAGGATGACAGGTACAAAAGGTCGACATGGCTATGGTTGACACACATATAGTCGACACATTTTTTGTGTTTTTCACACGTTTCACCAACATTTGCTTGATTTACTATTTACGTGGACTATTACTGTATTGGGAATAATAACCTGTGGCGAGTGCAGTCGTAGCGGAGTGACTGAAGTGTGGCAATGAAAACATGTGTCGAGTCGACCATTGTTAGGTTAACCGTTTGACCATTTTGTTGAACTGTTTCAAATGGCTTATGTTTGCTTTTTTTAATTAAAGTGAATAAATACTAGAAAATATTTTTCAAGCAAATAAATGATCTAGGGCCTAATTCAGATCTGATCGCAGCAGCAAATTTATTAGCTAATGGATAAAACCATGTGCCTAATTCCAGTGCCGTAACTAGACATTTTAGCGCTGTGTGCAAGAAATAGCATCGGCGCCCCCCCCCCCCCCCCCCCACACACACACACACACACACACACACACATACTCAAAATAGGACAAGTGCGCAAAAATATAGGGGCGTGATTTCATGGGGAATGGCCGTGATCACAAAATAATACAAATTCATATTACGCTGCACAGTAGTCTTCGTTATTCACATTTTGACACACAATAGTGCCACTTACACACATTACACAGGTAGAGCCCCTTTTGCATATTATGCCAGTTAGAGTCCCTGTCACACATTACGCCATGTAGAGCCCCATTTTACACATACCTCCAGGTAGAGCCCATATCACTCATTACTCCAGTTAGAGCCCCTATCACACATTATGGCAGGTAGAATACCCTTTTACACTTTATGGCAGGTTGTTGTTCTTCCCCTTCAAAGCTAACCAGCAACCATTTTGTTTTTTATGTGTGTCTATTACAGTAGTCAAGCATGAAATAAATGTGCATATATTGGTGAATATATATAGTTGGTAATTGTCCTAAACTGCTGTTTCCCCATCTCCTCCTCCTAGCCTATCACTTCTTCTATATCTGCTCCTCCTGACCTGTCGCTTCCCCATTTCCTACTACTGAGTCCTGACCTGTCACTTACCCATCTCCTCCTCCCGACCTATCGCTTCTTCTATATCTTCTCCTCCTCCCGACCTGTCGCTTCTATATCTTCTCCTCCTCCCGACCTGTCGCTTCTATATCTTCTCCTCCCCACCTCCTTCTCCTCCTGACCTGTTGCTACCACATCTCCTTCTTTGGACCTTTCACTTCACCGTCTCCTTCTCTGGACCTGTTGCTTCTATATCTTCTCCTCCCGACCTGTCACTACTCCGTTACCTCCTCCTCTCAACTATATTTTACCCTCATACTAACAATACTATCAAATTTGATGCACTCAGCATCCCCCCCCCACTACTCTCATTATACCCACACTGACATCTCCGTCACACAAACACCTCCACTGCTCTACTTCGAACTCACACTAACAGCACATATACTGTATATGCAAACACCTCCCCTCCCCCTGAGAACTCCTTCACACACACACACACACACACACACACACACACACACACACACGCACACACGCACACACGCACACACACACACACACACACACCCTGACAGCGCACTTACAGAAGTCCTCTTCTCCACACTTAGGGGTCAAGTTTCTCGGCAGGTGGCAAGATCTGGCTCACAACACAGTCAACCCCTGGGACTGTCACACAGCAGCTACCAGGTCTTCTCTGTTCAGGGGCTCAGTCAGGGAGGCAGGATGTAGCGCACCAGTGTTTGAGGCCACTCCCAACGCTGAGATGCGCTGCTGCGGTGTGCTGCTGGCTGCTCGATGTTCCCTCGGCCACATCTTCTCTGTTTCCATTTTAAGTATTTGAATTTGAATTAAAAAAAAAAAGTTCACTATTGCCCTTCATTTTTTGGCTGATAAGTTGAAGCGACCAATAGAAGTGCTGTATTGCACTTGCTTTCTCTCTCCAGACTTCCTCCTGTTCCTTGTGTGGCTCCTGTGTGTGACTGTGCCCTCCCGTCCTACCGCCCCCTCCTTCTCTGCAGCCTGCGTGCCGGCCAGTGTCTGAGCCGCAGGCTGCAGCCACCCGTTCCATTGGACAGCCGCCAGGCAGTCCTGTGCTGCTCAGCGGCGCTGGCGGCTGTCCAATGCATGAGTGTGCGGGACGGGAAGCTTGTGACATGACATGTGCGCGGTGCGCCTGAGACTGGGTAAGACAGGAGGGGGCGGAGCTGCAATGCTGCATGCTGTATATATCTAGTATGTATGTAGTGGTTTGCTCGCCAAGTAAGTAGTCAAGCACACCACTGCATACTGTACATGACAGCGGGCAGCATTGCAGCTAGCGGTGGGGAGCAGCCCTGCAGGTGTTGCCGAACGGTGTGTCCACAGCACATATGTGCTGCGTGCCAGGCACCTTTGGCACACACCTGGTTACAGCTCTGCCTAATTCAGACCTGATCGCTAGGCTGCGTTTTCATACAGCCTGCGATCAGGTCTGAACTGCGCATGCGTATGCACCGCAATGTGCAGGCGTGTCAGTCTGCAATGATGGGGATTGGCGGGCAGCAACTGGAAAAGCGATCACATGAGCGATCGCAAGGTGACTGACAGGAAGAGTCCGTTTGTGGGTGGCAACTGACCGTTTTTAATCTAACACTCTCTGCACATGTTATATCTGCCACACCTGCAGTGCACATGGTTTTGCCCGTTACCTAACAAATTTGCTGCTGCAGTCAGATTTGAATTACCCCACTAGTTTAATTTGATGTGCAAAAAAAATACCTGTACACTGATTTTTGTGTCCTTTGAAGACACACAAAAAAATATTAAAAAGCACTTGTAACCACCATTTGCAAGGTTAAAAACACCTGTCCCATCCATACAACACCACCATATACCTGTCCCACGTCTTTTAACCCATTATACTGCTCTTTGCAGAATATCACCCTCAAAATAACATGTAATTATTGGCCATATAAGCATATATTAGTTAAAAACTAACCTAATTGAATCATTATGGAATTTTTACCTTAAAATATGGATTTTCATATACTTTTCACATGCTCAGGAGCTGTGAGAAAAATCTGTGCTAACTGAATAGGAAAAAAATTGCAGTTAAGTTGAACTGAGTGTTAATACGGGTAATTGAATATACCCCATACCATACAGTAACATACATAGCACTTTTGCTTTACAACCTGGAACACAAGGCAAAACTGCTGGCTTTATGGTAAGTGAGAAGAGGCATAGCCGTTTCTATAATGGCTGCAGTGTGTGCACCCATATATTATACCTATCCGTCCAGAGTCCCGTGGTGACATCCCTGCAGTGCGGACACAAACCACTTGGAAAATTGCCGCCGCTGCCATTTCTGAGTAATTTGCACTTGCGCACTGGAGATGTCCCTAGGAACAAGGCACGGGTGCCATGTTCCTGGAGACTTGCACATGCACAGTGCCAGAGTCACTTGCTGCCTGAGAGGAGGGGGGCCCGCGACGGAGGCTTCCCTCTTCTCTTAAAACGCCCCTGAGTAGAGGGGATAATGCAATGGTAAATAGTATAAAATGATATATTTGCGTCATGTACCTGGCAGTCAGCAAGCTTAATGGAATCAATGATACTTCCCCAATTACCTTGTATTTCATAAAAACATCTTTTTGGTGCTGTTACTGCCAATGAAAGACTTAGCTAGTAGCTTATGCGGCCTACACATTGCGCGATCCGCCGTCGAGCTGCCCGACGGCGGATACGGCCGACGGGCGACCCGGTGGCGGGGGGGCAGTGACGAGGGGAGTAAAGTTTCTTCACTCCCCCCATCACCCAGCTCCGTAGCAGTGCAGGCAAATATGAACGAGATCGTCCATATTGGCCTGCATGCACAAGCGACGGGGCACCGAGTGCGGGGCCGCACATCGTTCATCACTGGTACCTCCACACTGAAAGATATGAACGGTATCTCCTTCATATCTTTCACTCATATCACCCAGTGTGTAGAGCCTATAAGAGTAACAAAGCTATTTCTCATGCACAATTTCTGATCTCAAAAACCATTTGTGTTCTGCACACTGCAGAATAAACAGATTGTTAACCTATTTTTGGAATAGTCTAATATACAGAGAGAATGCAGGACTAAGCATGATAGTATACAGTGCTTTTGCGGTCCGTGCTCTGAACTTCATCAAAGTCCATGGGGGTCATTCCGAGTTGTTCGCTCGTTATTTTTTTTCGCTACGGAGCGATTAGTCGCAAACTGCGCATGCGCAATGTACGCAGTGCGCCTGCGCCAAGTAAATTAGCTCAAAAGTTTGGTATTTTACTCACGGCGTAACAAAGTTTTTTCATTGTTCTGCTGATCGGAGTGTGATTGACAGGAAGTGGGTGTTTCTGGGCGGAAACTGGCCGTTTTCTGGGAGTGTGCAGAAAAACGCAGGCATTTCAGGGAAAACCGCGGGAGTGGCTGGAGAAACGGGGGAGTGTCTGGCCGAACGCTGGGTGTGTTTATGACGTCAAACCAGGAACGAAACTGACTGAACTGATCGCAGTGTAGGAGTAAGTCTCGAGCTACTCAGAAACGGCTAAGAAATTTCTATTCGCAATTCTGCTAATCTTTCGCTCGCAATTCTGCTATGCTAAGATACACTCCCAGAGGGCGGCGGCTTAGCGTGTGCAATGCTGCTAAAAGCAGCTAGCGAGCGAACAACTCGGAATGACAGCATGTCAATCCTTTATCCCTAAATCAAGCTCATGTTTAGCAGAGTGTAAATGGGGCATGATCACTGTACAATTATGTTCTTACCCCTGCATTACGCTATCTAGTATTAGTGTCACCCTCACCTGAAATAATCTTACCCTGTCCAATCAGAGCCAGGACTTTCTGAATGAGAGTCACAGGCATACAACCAGCATGTAGTATCTAGAATCATTTTATGATTGCTGGTGATTTATTGCCTGGCAAAAGGTTTGACCTCCCATTTCTGTCTATCTGTGCGTACTGCTATTTATGAAGAGGGAACCTCAGTGTGTATCATTCCCTACTTAAAAATAGTCATTGCAACTGTAATAGCCATGTGACCAGGTCATACAACAGTATAAAAAGAGTTTTACATGAACAGTAAATTATGGCCAGAGATATTACTAACCGGCTTTTCTGATTTACAGTAAACCACCCAAATACAAGATAAGAATTGGTACCCCTACATTGTACAGCTCTTACAGACATTTAAACGCTTACGTACAGTGGGCCTAATTTAGACCTGATCAGTGATGCAAGTAGAAAAAATGTCTAATAGGTACTGTGTGCGCGCGTCAAAAAATGGGTGTGGCCATATACCACATGGGGCATAGCCAATAAAGATTGGGGCGTGGTCAGTGAAAATGGGAGCGTTATACACATATGGGGGAGGGGCAGATACACATATGACCCCCAATAGTGCCAGATACACGTTGCCCCACAGTGCCAGATATACATTGCCCCACAGTGCCAGATATACATTGCCCCACAGTGCCAGATATACATTGCCCCACAGTGCCAGATACACATTGCCTCACTGTGCCAGATACACAAATGCCCCCAGAATGCCAGATATACATTGCCTCACAGTGCCAGATATACATTGCCCCACAGTGCCAGATATACGTTGCCTCACAGTGCCAGATCTACGTTGCCTCACAGTGCCAGATATACGTTGCCTCACAGTTTCAGATACACATTGCCCCACAGTGCCAGATATTCATTGCCTCACAGTGCCAGATACACATTGCCCCACAGTGCCAGATACACAAATGCCCCCAGAGTGCCAGAAATACATTGCCTCACAGTGCCAGATACACATTGCCCCACAGTGCCAGATACACAAATGCCCCCAGAGTGCCAAATATACATTGCTTCACAGTGCCAGATACACATTGCCCCACAGTGCCAGATACACAAATTCCCCCAGAGTGCCAGATATACATTGCCTCACAGTGCCAGATACACATTGCCCCACAGTGCCAGATACACAAATGCCCCCAGAGTGCCAGAAATACATTGCCTCACAGTGCCAGATACACATTGCCCCACAGTGCCAGATACACAAATGCCCCCAGAGTGCCAGAAATACATTGCCTCACAGTGCCAGATACACATTGCCCCACAGTGCCAGATACACAAATGCCCCCAGAGTGCCAGATATACATTGCCTCAGAGTGCCAGATACACATTGCCCCACAGTGCCAGATACAGAAATGCCCCCCCATGCCAGATATGCCCCCAGTGCCAGATACAGAAATGCCCCCAGTGCCAGATACACATGTACCCCCAGTGCCATATATGCCCCCAGTGCCAGATATGCCCTCAGTGTCAGATATGCCCCCAGTGCCAGATGCACATGTCCCCCCGTGCCAGATATGCCCCCAGTGCCAGATATGCCCCCAGTGCCAGATACACATGTCCCCCAGTGCCAGATACACATGTCCCCCCCCCCAGTGCCAGATACAGAAATGCCCCCAGTGCCAGATACACATGTACCCCCAGTGCCAGATACACATGTACCCCGAGTGCCAGATATGCCCTCAGTGTCAGATATGCCCCCAGTGCCAGATACACATGTCCCCCCAGTGCCAGATATGCCCCCAGTGCCAGATACACATGTCCCCCCAGTGCCATGTACACATGTCCCCCCCAGTGCCAGATATGCCCCCAGTGCCAGGTACACATGTCCCCAGTGCCAGATATACATGTCTGTCTTCCCCTGCTGCTCACCTCTGCTGCTGGTGTTTTGATCCTGTGTGTGTGTGTGTGTGTGTGTGTGTGTGTGTGTGTGTGTGTGTGTGTGTGTGTGTGTGTGTGTGTGGGGAGGAGAGCGCAGCCTGCGCCTCTCCTGCCCCTCAGCCGGTGCGGGTGTCACTGTCTTCCTTCAATTCAGCGCCATCCGTGAGCCAATCAAAGCTCGCAGTCCAGCAGCCCGCGAACTCTGATTGGCTCACGGCCGGCGCTGAATTAAAGGAAGACACTGAGGGGCAGGAGAGCGAACGCTGCGCTCTCCTCCCCTCAAGCAGCGGCGCTGGTCAGCAGCGGAGGGAGGAGGGAGGGAGGGGAGCGGTGGCGGCAAGTAGCGTCGGCCTGTCGGCATGAATACGGCATACCCACAAAAAAATTCTTAAGGGTACGCTGTACCCACCCATACCCGCCCACTTGCACTGCTGGACCTGATCGTAACAGCAACATTTTTCTCTAATGGCCAAAACCATGTGCAGTACAGGTGGGGCAGATACATACCTCCAAACTGTCCCGATTTTCGCGGGACAGTGCCGTTTTTTTGGGACAGTCCTGCCGTCCCACCCGTGGGCCTTGGTATCCCGCAGTGGGACGGGGGAGGGGGGCAGTTGGGAGGCTCCTGTCACTGCTGCTCTGCTTAGCGCACAGCGTCTATTCAGTGGAGACAGAGGGAGAATGGGCATGCCAGCAGCTGACAGACCTCCTGGCATACCCCTTCACTGACAACGGGGGGTGCGGCTGTTTTCAGCAACACTGCTGTGCAGCCACACCCCTTTCTTTATGCCACAGCGCCTTTTTGGACACGCTTGCGCAGGAGTCCCTCTTCTTCGACTTTAAATGTTGGGAGGTATGCAGATATAACATATACAGAGAGAGATAGATTTGAGTGGGGTGTGTTCAAACTGAAATCTAAATTGCAGTGTAAAAATAAAGCAGCCAATATTTACCCTGCACAGAAACAATATAACCCACCCAAATCTAACTCTCTCTACACATGTTATATCTGCCCCACCTGCAGTGCACATGGGGGGTAATTCAGATGTGATCACTGCTGTGTGTTTTCGCACAGCGTGCAATCAGATCTGAACTGCGCATGCGTGTGAGCCACAATGCGCCGGCGTGTCGCACAACAGCACCGGGCATCGGTGCCTAGCGACAGGATGGTGCAAAAAATCAAAACGCATGGGCGTTCGCAAGAAGATTGACCGGAAGAAGCCGTTTGTGGGTGGCAACTGACCGTTTTACAGGAATGTCCGGAAAAACGCAGGCGGGATCAGGCGTTTTCAGGGAGGTTGTCTGACGGGTATCCGGTCTCTAGGTCGACCACACTTAGGTCGACAATGTCTAGGTCGCCCACTATTGGTCAACAGTTACTACTGTAGGCCGACAGTGTCTCTATGTCGATATGTTCTAGGTTGACAGGTCAAAAGGTCAACATGAGTTTTTCACAATGTTTTTCTTTTTTTGAACTTTTTCATACTTAACGAGCCACGTGGACTATGATTGGGAATAGTAACTTGTACCGAATGCAGCGAGGCAACTTGCGCACTAATTGGTGTTCCCGGTCACTGTACGGAGAAAACAACACCAATTTTTTTTCCAAAAAACTCATGTTGACATTTTGGCCTGCCGACCTAGAACATGTCGATCCAGAGACCCTGTCGACCTGGAATCCCTGTCGACCTAGTTACTGTCGACCAATAGTGGTCAACCTGGGCACTGTCAACCCAAGTGTGGTCGACCTTACATACCACAGCCGTCTCACGTCCGCTCCGGCCCCGATCAGCAGAAAACAATAGCAGCGGCTGAGTAAGTCCTGGGCTGCGCAGAGACTGCAAAAAAGCTAATGCACACCTGCACAGACCTTATACCCTCCCCCTGTAGGTGTCGACTATCTGATCGCAGGGCAGCAAAAAATGCAGCCCAGCGATCATATCTGAATCACCCCCATGGTTTTGCCCATTAGAGAAAGATTTTGCTTTTGCGATCAGGTCTGAATTAGGCCCAGTATCTCTTTTTCTGTGTAGTAAGTAAATGGAAAATGCTCGGATCATTGACTTTGAAAAAAACACAAACTTGTTTTATTATACTGTGTTTCAGATTTCATACATTAAAAAGGGAAAATGACAATACTCTATTCTCATTATACTTGATTTCAGTCAGGAGATCTGATGGAGTAATGCTTCTCCTCTGCAGTAACAGATAATGTATATGTATACTCCCTGAGCCCCAATCAGTGATTATGATCAGTTACCTGGACACAGGACTCAGACAGTCACAGTAGCCGCAGCCTCTCTAAGCAGGGGCGTAACCAGAACTTTGTGGGCCCCATAGCAACATACTGAAGGGGCCCCTGTAATAATGCTTCTTAAGAGAAAAACCCTACTTCATTTTCTGAACCATAGTAGTGCCCTAATTATGCCCAATAGTAGTGCCCTAGTTTATTTTATAAACCATTGTGGTTCCCTAGTTTACATTATGTCACATTGTAGGGTGCCAGTACACATTATGCCACACAGTATCCTCAATTCACATTATTCCAGTGTCCCCAGTGCATATTATACCACATTACAATGCCCACTGTTCATACTGTGCCACATTACAGTGCCCTCCATTTCAATTTATGCCACAGTACAGTGCCCTACAGTAGTTCATATTATGCCACACTACAGTGCCTCCATTTCATATTGTGCCACATTACAGTACCCTAGTTCATATTATGCCACACTATAGTGCCTCCATTTCATATTGTGTCACATTATAGTGCCCTCCACATTACAATGAGCAGATCAGATTATGGCACATTACAATGCCTCCTTCCTATTATAACACCAACTACACTCTACTCTCACTGACAATGTAAAGTCAGTCATACAATTTAGTATGGGCAAAGGATCAAACCAAATTGCTTAGTAGGGAAATTGGTATACAACTATATAATCTGAATAAAGACCCCTAACCTCTGGCCCCCATAGCAATGGTAAGCTTTGCACCCACTATAGTTACACCCACGTCTCTAAGCACAGCACAGTCCTGTACAGACTGAGCCCCATCTGGATTCCTGCTCTGGGTGGGTTGGTGCTGTAGTGCTAATGCACTTGTGGCATCTTTAGGGGGAAATATACTAAGCAGTGAAAAGAGTGGAGAAGTGAGCCAGTGGAGAAGTTGCCCATGGCAACCAATCATCATTGAAGTAACATTTATAATTTGCATACTATAAAATTATACAGAGCAGCTTTTTAGTTACCGTGGGCAACTTCTCCACTGGATCACTTCTCCACTTTTTTCACTGCTTAGTACAAAAGTCAGACAAAAGGGGTATTCACAACAGTGATAGGTCTTCATTCAATACATAAAGCGGGTACTTCCTATTGCTGGAGGTAACCCCTGCCAGCAATAAGATTTAGCAGGTCTCCCGAAGGATACCTCGCCATGCATACCATGGAGAAGACTATTTAATAAGGATCACCATCTCAGGATGGGGATGACAAGTTACTGTATAATTTTAACTAGCATTTGCCTACGGTTTTGCTCAAGTGGATGTCTGGTATTGCTCAGTGGAACTACTTTTACAAAGACAGTAGTACCACCTACCATATTATTGTGATGTATATTTTATATTTTACACATTTAGAACAAAATTTCTTTGTAACAATATTTGCTTTTGTTCCTTCAGGGATTAGCACAAAAAGATGATTGTGGTTACTAACTTGTGAGCAAGCCACGTAAAGCTGTCCGCGGGAGAAGCAGCTGGTCTTGAGATCTACACCTGCAGTCCTGAGCGTTTGCCCATGTGACTTGCTAATTGTCATAAAGAAGCAGGCGCTTACAGGAAACTGCAGGCGCTTAAAATAATAAAGGAAAATTGTTGGGGATAAGGGGTATATGTGGTATAAACACAGTCTCACCTACGCCCAGGGGTGTTTTAAGAGTGGAGGGGACTCGGTTGCAGCCTCCCTTCTCTCCGGCAGCAGTAGTCTCTGGCATAATGCCAGAGTTTACTGCACATGTGCAGGTCTCCGGGAACATGGCACCCATACCTTGTTCCCGGGGACAACTCCAGTGCGCATGCGCAAATCACTCGCAAATGGCCGCGGCAGCCATTTTCCAAGTGATTTGTGCCCGAACAGCAGGGCTGACATCGTGGGACTCCAGAGAGGTTAGTATAATATAAGGGTGCAGTGTGTGTGGTGTGGACCCCCTGGACCCAGGGGCCTGTGTACACCGCACACACTGCACCGATTATAGAAATGCCAACGCCAAGTCTCTGCCTCAATTAGGTTCCTCTACAGAGCAGTAAATTTAAATTGGGTTCCATTGCATAACTTGGGTGGAGTCAAGTTCCGCAGAAGCACGATTGGAACACCAACCTTCAGAGCGCCGAGTGTCAAGTGTCTTGTTTTTCCTTAATTGCTCCTCTTCCTGATGTCACATCAAGATCATACATACTGTACTCAGTTTTTTTTCTTGGTCACCAAGCTATACAATAGTGAAAACACGATCCAAATACATCCAGTAGTTTTTGCGTGATGCTGGAACGAACAGACAGAAACAAATTCCCATCTACATAGTTCAGAAACAGTCCCTACAAGTATATTTCTAAAAAAAAAAATGCTATGTACAAACACAACCCTTACAGTTTTATTATATGTATAGATATATGCACATGTATATATTTATATAAAAATATACTGTACACACAAACTACCCACAAGGGTGTGACCCCCTGTGGAAAATCAGGAGCGCTGACCCTACTAATTATTGGAGACAAATAAATAATGATTACAATAATACTAATTAAAATATACAAATTATAATTTATTAACATATAATGCTGCAGCATAAATGACATACATTAAAACCATAATAGATATGTATATGAGCTTCTAGTGCAAATATATATATATAAATTTCTAGTGCAAATGCTCCACCTATACTAATGAAACAATTAAAAATTAAAAATTAACTAAAAAACCGAGGCTTGGATTTCCACCATGGATTTCATAGAGTCCACTTGATGCATTAATGGACCCGCTGATTCAGCATTTTTAGACACCAGTTATATTCACGTGTCAGTAATTCATCAGTGTCCCGGAAAAATGTGTGCACACATATATTGATTCCAAATAGGCAATTACCGTATATAGTTGGATCCTTATATCACCTCAAAGGTCAGCCTGTTAGGATGATTCCAATTAAAAGAGCTCCCTCTGCTGGTGCTTGTCCATTAATTGCAGATTATCTGGAGACTGTATTTCACAGGATTTCATCCACAGCTCTCCGGCTCCCTCTGCTGGCGACTGGCCGAAATTGCAGGTAAAAGGCTGATATCGTAGCCACGAGCCGGTGATCGCTTTGAACAATTAAGTGGTGATTACCACTGATGATGATGGTCCCTTCAAAAACGCGTTTCTCCGCCTTCCACACTCAGCGGCTTCCTCAGTTTCAAACTGAGGAAGCCGCTGAGTGTGGAAGGCGGAGAAACGCGTTTTTGAAGGGACCATCATCATCAGTGGTAATCACCACTTAATTGTTCAAAGCGATCACCGGCTCGTGGCTACGATATCAGCCTTTTACCTGCAATTTCGGCCAGTCGCCAGCAGAGGGAGCCGGAGAGCTGTGGATGAAATCCTGTGAAATACAGTCTCCAGATAATCTGCAATTAATGGACAAGCACCAGCAGAGGGAGCTCTTTTAATTGGAATCATCCTAACAGGCTGACCTTTGAGGTGATATAAGGATCCAACTATATACGGTAATTGCCTATTTGGAATCAATATATGTGTGCACACATTTTTCCGGGACACTGATGAATTACTGACACGTGAATATAATTGGTGTCTAAAAATGCTGAATCAGCGGGTCCATTAATGCATCAAGTGGACTCTATGAAATCCATGGTGGAAATCCAAGCCTCGGTTTTTTAGTTAATTTTTAATTTTTAATTGTTTCATTAGTATAGGTGGAGCATTTGCACTAGAAATTTATATATATATATTTGCACTAGAAGCTCATATACATATCTATTATGGTTTTAATGTATGTCATTTATGCTGCAGCATTATATGTTAATAAATTATAATTTGTATATTTTAATTAGTATTATTGTAATCATTATTTATTTGTCTCCAATAATTAGTAGGGTCAGCGCTCCTGATTTTCCACAGGGGGTCACACCCTTGTGGGTAGTTTGTGTGTTTTGTTAAATATAGGGATTGCAATTATCCCTATAATTAGGAGCAGCAGTCCTTGCTATTATTGAAATCTCCTTCAGTCCGGCAGTAACTGGCGCCTGAGAGTATACACACCTGTCCACACAATTCCAGTGTGGGGGCGGTTGTGTATACACCCAGCACAAAAATATACTGTGTATGCAGTACTGCATAATAAGAGTGGTGCTCAACAATGATATATACAGTATATGTGTGTGTCTGTAATCACTTTTAAATTCAATTCAAAACCTACTTAGTGGAAATACATGTTTGTGTTCCTGATATTTATTCCAAGTAAAGAATTCCTGATGCTCCTTCCATATGGTCACTATGGTATTTCTAAGGGGCAGAGTGTGGGTGGAGACCATAGATCAGGGTCTTTTAATGGAAATGTATATCACCACTGTCACGGTCAATGCTTCTAGTCAGTGGGAGGAGCCAGATTATCACTGCTGTACTAAATATATCACATTGCTCATTGGGATATTTTAAGCATTATATTCACTAGTGCTGAGCTGATCACTCTTGGACAGACATTCATCTGCTCGGTGCTTTATCAGTATGTGCTGCAAAGTTTATTGCACAGAAAATTTGCAGCATAAAGAAAGAAATAGAGATAGAGAGAACTGAATGAAAAGCTTTAAAACTGGGACCGAGTTCCCGAGCACAGAACCCCGGGATATTGGTGGAATAATCAATCCCAGATGTGTGTATGATGCCAGTCACCCATCTCATTCTCATGACAATACGAGCCTGAACTCTCTCCAATTAGCAGAAGTGTAAATAAATATTACCCTGGGAATCTTCTACCATGTAACACTAAAATGACACCTTGCATGGTGTAAGGCTGGATGACATTATACCAAATACTTAGTCTTAATCATAAAGACATTTTGAATGGGATATTGCAGCTACTTGGACCAACCTAGAAACGTTGAATCTTATGTGGAAATGATGCTGAACCTGACTGGTTCTACTAGAGACTCTTCAAGCGTCCATGCTTCTAAAAGGCTCTTATTTTTTTTCATAAAAAAATACAGATATGAAGCAGAGGCAGCGTTCTACGGCAATCTCAAGCTAACAGATTTCAACATCATTGATACGCTTGGTGTTGGGGGATTTGGCAGAGTGGAGCTGGTAAGTCAACAACATTTACATCATGCCGTAGCTGTAACATCTTAATGCATGCAGCCCCTGCACAAGTGGATTAACTTTAGACAAGAATGCAACATTTGCATATGGACTCCGCCCACAAAACCACTATCTTCACTTGTTACAGAATTAATGCTGTGGACTAGATGCATCATTGCTTGGAGAGTGATAAAATGGAGAGAGAAAAAGTACCAGCCAATCAGCTCCTAACTGCCATGTCACAGGCTCTGTTTGAAACATGACAGGAGCTGGTAGGCTGGTAGTTTATCACTTTCCATTTTATCACTCTCCAAACGCGATGCATCTAGCCCTGTGACTACAAGAAAGTTAATGTGGAGAAGTTGCCAATAGTAACAAATCCACTTCTGTTATTTCACTGACTGTGCTAGATCAATGACAGAAGGCGAGTAGTTGCTATTGATACATCTCCCAGACAGTGCTTTGGTAATGTCATTAGTTATGCTTGAGGGGTGTGCTGAGGGTCGGTTACAGAAAAGCCAGAAAAATGGGGTAATAAAAGAAGATGTGCAGATGTATACTTTATCATGGTCCTTGCTGAATTTTACATTACAAACTGATATAAAGGCAGTTCTGCCATGACACGATAAAACATTCTACTCATTGCCTTTACAAGCTATGTCATCACATAGTGACTTTATCAGTCATTATCCCCAAAAACATACTGAGATTCCTAAGAAATCCATAATGTCAATTTTTATATTTCTCATATGCAATAAAAATTAGCTTTAAAAAAAATGTTTTGTGTTTATACGAGCATGGTAAATGCACTGATCATGTGAAAACATATCACAGCAAGTTACTGTAATGTGCAGTTGTTGGTGGCTATTTATTGATATTATCCGGTAGGTCTATGGAAACTCTGGGATTGCCCATAGTAACCGATCAGACTTTAAGAATTGCATCTAGTAGACTTATACCTCTTTTACACCACCAGCATACAGTATAACATGGGTTATTGCACATAAGCGTGCATAACACGTGTTGCTGGTTGGTGTAAAAGTGTCGAGTTGGAATAATCCGGGTCAAGTCACTCTGTATTTCAACTCGGGTAGTTTGCAGTGTTGAAAACGGCAAACTGTGCAGTGTAAACGTGAGCCAGGTCGCACCGACACGGCTTCCCATTCACAGTGATGTACAGGCGGCGCTTGTCCAAGCGCCGCCCCCGTCGCGTCACCCCTGACGTCACCAACCCGGCTATATGATGGGTGGGAAACTTCAGTGTGAAAGGGGACTGAAGCCGGTCGCAGCCGGGTAGCACCCGTGTCAGGCTGCTGGCTGCGACCCACGATATTTAGTATAAAAGCGGTATTAATGAGAAAAGAACATAAAATACCTGATTGATTGCTACATTGTAGGTCTGATTGTTTGCTATAGGCAAAACCTATGTAACAAAATATATAAAATCCGATAACCTTTTTAACCACTAAACTGGCATGGTCAGATCACATGCCCACTGTGTCCCGAGGAGATCCGTTCTGCAGATGTGCATAATATAATATTTACATATTTTAAAAAAATAACTTTTTAAACTATATAAAATAACTTTAAAAAAAATCTTTATAAACGGTTTTGAGGTAGAAAATTGTCAGTTAAGTGGTTAATTGTATAATATATAAATGCAGATAGCCTTGTTATCGCTGTATAATTTGTGTATGAATATGGGTAAGATTTAGCCTAGGTGCTAGTTTGTTATATGCTACATTTATATATAGTTACACTGTTTGCTTTGCAGTTGATGGTAGCATACACTTGCAGTAGTGGAGTAATGAATTGTGACTTAGGGCAGTGTACAGGATTTGTCCAGGAGGAGTTTCTGGTATGTCGTACAGCTGGAGAATGACAGGAACGTCACCCAACAATGCAGCTTGCTGCAAACATAGTAACAGTCACCATGAGAAAAGAGGGGAGAATGTTCTTAAACTATGACATCCGTGTAGGCTATGTGACTGCTGAGGGTGACAGCTGAACTGTAATCAAATCTCTGCTGCATAGATGACACAGAAAATGGAAGCTCTTGGGTGTAAAATGTAAAAGTAGTATTGGGAAGAGGCTGTTACCTAATGGATGTTGATTGATTTATTTATTATACTATATCTTCATTTTTATGGTGCAAAGTCCTGATAACACAGTGTTCATTTGTGGCTTACCTATAGTCTAATTACTTATATTCAAATTACTTATATTCAAAAGTAACATGGATGAATCTAATTGAGTCTTTTATTCATAATCATGTACACTGCTCAAAAATATAAAGGGAACACTAAAATAACACATCCTAGATCTGAATGAATGAAATATTCTTATCAAATACTTTGTTCTTTACATAGTTGAATGTACTGACAACAAAATCACACAAAAATTATCAATGGAAATCAAATTTATTAACCCATGGAGGTCTGGATTTGGAGTCACCCTCAAAATGAAAGTGGAAAAACACACTACAGGCTGATCCAACTTTGATGTAATGTCCTTAAAACAAGTCAAAATGAGGCTCAGTAGTGTGTGTGTGGCCTCCACGTGCCTGTATGACCTCCCTACAATGCCTGGGCATGCTCCTGATGAGGTGGCGGATGCTCTCCTGAGGGATCTCCTCCCAGACCTGGACTAAAGCATCCGCCAACTCCTGGACAGTCTGTGGTGAAACGTGGCATTGGTGGATGGAGCGAGACATGATGTCCCAGATGTGCTCAATTGGATTCAGGTCTGGGGAACGGGCGGGCCAGTCCATGGCATCAATGCTTTTGTCTTGCAGGAACTACTGACACACTCCAGCCACATGGAGTCTAGCATTGTTTTGCAATAGGAGGAACCCAGGGCCAACCGCACCAGCATATGGTCTCACAAGGGGTCTGAGGATCTCATCTCGGTACCCAATGGCAGTCAGGCTACCTCTGGCGAGCACATGGAGGGCTGTGCGGCCCCCCAAAGAAATGCCACCCCACACCATTATTGACCCACTGCCAAACCGGTCATGCTGGAGGATGTTGCAGGCAGAAGAATGTTCTCCTTGGCGTCTCCAGACTCTGCCACGTCTGTCACGTGTGCTCAGTAAGAACCTGCTTTCATCTGTGAAGAGCACAGGGCGCCAGTGGCGAATTTGCCAATCTTGGTGTTCTCTGGCAAATGGCAAACGTCCTGCACGGTGTTGGGCTGTAAGCATAACCCCCACCTGTGGACGTCGGGCCCCCATACCACCCTCATGGAGTCTATTTCTGATCGTTTCAGTAGACACATGCACATTTGTGGCTTGCTGGAGGTCATTTTGCAGGGCTCTGGCAGTGCTCCTCCTGTTCCTAATTGCACAAAGGCGGAGGTAGCGGTCCTGCTTCTGGGTTGTTGCCCTACTACGGCCTCCTCCACATCTCCTGATGTACTGGCCTGTCACCTGGTAGCGCCTCCATGCTCTGGACACTACGCTGACAGACACAGCAAACCTTCTTGCCACAGCTCGCATTAATGTGCCATCCTGGATGAGCTGCACTACCTGAGCCACTTGTGTGGGTTGTAGGGAGGTCATACAGGCACGTGGAGGCCACACACACTACTGAGCCTCATTTTGACTTGTTTTAAGGACATTACATCAAAGTTGGATCAGCCTGTAGTGTGTTTTTCCACTTTAATTTTGAGGGTGACTCCAAATCCAGACCTCCATGGGTTAATAAATTTGATTTCCTTTATAATTTTTGTGTGATTTTGTTGTCAGCACATTCAACTATGTAAAGAACAAAGTATTTAATAAGAATATTTCATTCATTCAGATCTAGGATGTGCTATTTTAGTGTTCCCTTTATTTTTTTTGAGCAGTGTATATTACAAAAGTTTTCCTCTGCTTATGGGGTATATGCAATTGCGGTCGAATTGCCGCGAAAGTCGAAAAACGGGGCATTTTCGACAAAAAAACCATGTCGAATTGGATTCGACAATGCAATACAGTACTTTTCGTCAAAATACCTGCCGTTTCAGATTCGACTTTTTGTAAATCGACATTTTCAAAATTCGACATGTCTGCAATGGTCAAAATGCGGCTTTTCGACAAAAGTATATTCAATTTAAGATTGTCGATTCGACAACAGTGCTTTTCGACAGTAATTTCGTCAATTTCATTCAGCCTCACTTTGCTTGCGGAATCTAATAAAAAATTTGAAAAACATGTTTTTTTGTGTGTTTTTTTTATTGCTAATAGCATATCTATTTTTATTACAAGGGAGTATGTACTTGGATTGTCTATCTTTGACTCACATTTATTTTTTAATAGATTTTTAAAAATAATATTTTATTCTTCACTCTGCTGAGGGGAATGTACCCATGCTTCAACAGTTTTACCCAGGATACACTTCTGCAAAACCACTCCAGTATTGGACCAGTTTACCCCACTCCACCATGGATGTCCTACTTGTGATGTGGACCTGAACCACCGCCATGTTAGAGTCACTCTTTCAGGTGAGATGTATTGGCCAAAACTCCATCTTGTCTGAGTAACCATTGTGTATATGCGCAGTGTTGCTGGGACCTTTTGTTCTTTCCCAGGGTGGAGGAAACACTCTCAGATTACCTCCTTTTATTCTCTTCCATAGGTCTTGCGGAGTATCCTTCAAGGTGCAGGAACCAGCGTGGATGAAGGGACCGGTCAGTTCCCCTGCTGTACCATGGGTGACCTACTTGGGATGTGGACCTGAACCTCCGCCATGTTGCAGACACCCCCCCCCTTCCCTCAGGTGAGATGTATTGCCCAAAACTCCCTCTTGTCTAAAAGTTTCCCAGGCATGTCCCAACTGCAGCCCTCCGGCATTTGCAAAACTGCATATCCAATCATGCTCTGACACAGCAATGCTTACGCTGTGTCAGGGCATGCTTGGATGTGTAGTTACTCAAGTGCCGGAGGGTTTCATTTGGGACAAAAGCCAATGTAACCTGCTTGTGTTAAGTGTTGCTTGTACCTTGTCTTTGGATGACACCATACTATTCTCTTCCACAGGTCTTGCGGAGTATCCTTCCCAAGGTGCAGGAACCAGCGTGGATGTCAAGGGACAAGACAGTTCCCCTGCTGTACCATGGGCAACCTACCACAATAACACTGCATCTCTGAAATGCCCTATTTTACATTTTATTCACTAATAATTTAAAGAAAAACCACACAAAACTTCTCATTTTAAAGATTTATTGAAGAATTAAAACTATTTTTTTTAATCAAAAAAATAAAATGTAATAAAATAAAAAAAAGTAGTGTGTTCTTCTTTACATTCTTTTCTTGTGTAGAGATCTGTGAAATAAAAAAAATAAATCCATATTAAGTAAAGACACTATTGATGTCATGTTCATTTCTTTCCCAAGAACATTTGTGGAACCACACAGCCCAGCATGACCCATTGCTGGACTGTGTTGTTCCCCAAGTGCAGGCGGTCAAAAGTGGCAGAGTGGTGTCAGCGGTCAGCACTTTGACACGCCTGCACTTGGGGAACCACACAGCCCAGCATGACCCATTGCTGGACTGTGTTGTTCCCCAAGTGCAGGTGGTCAAAAGTGGCAGAGTGGTGTCAGTGGTCAGCACTTTGACACGCCTGCACTTGGTGAACCACACAGCCCAGCATGACCCATTGCTGGACTGTGTTGTTCGCCAAGTGCAGGCAATCCAAAGTTTCTTGAATATATACATTGAAACATGGCTTTACTCACCTTGGTACGCACAACACGAACTACGCCGTCCACTTCAATTTTCCACCCAATCCTAGGAAGAAGCCAAAAATAAACACTAGTGAATAGTAAATTCACACAACAATGAAAGCCTATTTTACACCAATACAAAAAGGATTTAAAAAAAAAAAAAGGGTATCAGAATAGCTCTTTGGTCCATCATACATGTAACCACAAGGAGCTTTCATCAGTTACCACACGCGCCCGCATACATGCCCGCGCATGTATGCCTAGACATAAAGCTCCTTGGTAGTATCCGGTCGGGGGTGGGGGAGCCCAACACACATATAACACAATATTAAGAAAAAAAACAAACTAATGGGAGGGGGAGAAAGGGAAACATGAAAAACATGAGTAAATAATAAAACAATACGACCGGGCTTATGGTGGTTGTTGGCCATCCGGATCCTCTTCTTCCTCTTGCTGTGGCATCGATGCCCTGGGCGGCTGTGGGGTGTGTTGAATTGGCCTCGGTGGCCGTGCTGGTGTAGACGTGGCGGCCGGTGGTGGAGGCATCTGGTAGGGGTGGTACATCCCTGTATATCCTTGGTACAGCTGTGACCGTCCATACCAGGATCGTGGTGGAGCAAGGGCAGGAGGCGTCAGTGTGGCTTGTGGTGGCGGATGTGGTGGTTCACCAGCGTGTTGTTGAGCTGGCTCTAGGAGCTTATCATAGATCATCTGTAGCGTTGTTGCGATGATCTGTTGGCTGGATGCAGAATGTCGATGGCTCTCCGACATGTTGTCAACGCTGTGTGCCAGGCATTATGTGTTATCCACCAGCCGGTTGATGGACGTGGCCAGAACGTGAAGGATGTCCATAGTATCCCTGTGATCTTCTCGTCTGGTCTTTTGCGTTTCTGCCGTGCTGTCGGCAAGAGCCTTTTGCATGTCAACCAAACCGTTTGCTATCTTATCCATAGTCTTCTCAATGGCGTCCAGTCTGGTTCCAACGACAACCCGAAAACTATCCTGGCTGACATTCATCTCTGCTGCCAGGGTGTGTACCCTCTGAACATTTGAGGGATCCTGCCCTTGCTGGACGTCTGCCACCAATTGCATTTGTGAAGCTGAAAAGAAAATTAGAAATTAGTATACACATTCATACATTTGTTTGAAGGTTCACAATTTGATAAATACTCACACAGGGATGTAGAAACAGCGGACTGCTGCACTTCCACCTCGTCGTCCGACGAATCCTGCAGGAGATCCGGCCTGAAGAATGGACCAATCCCCGACGCAAGTCCGCTGCTGGTCCGTGGCACCTCTGTTTGCAAAAGAAAAAAAAAAAAAGTTAATAAACTATACAAAAATGGCGACCCCCCCAAAAAAAATAAAAAAATAAAATAAAAACCTTCTCTATCCGGTGGTGCCGCTGCTCCAGGAGCTTCACTTGTCCTCAATTCTGGAGACTTTTCAAGGGTATGGATGGATACGTCTGCACGGCTGTCTTCTAACCCAAGAAAAGTCTCGTCCGTTAACCCTGTAGACTCAAACAGTTCGGGTGATGGGTCCACAAGGGTAGTGTCTTGTTGAGGATCTTCGGTCACAGTCCCAGAGCTCATGGAGAGATGACGAGCTGGTGATGGCCTGCGCGCAGGAGATGTTGTTTGGCGCCCAGCTGGTGGTGTGGTCGCCGACGGTGTCTGGCACGCAGGTGACGTTCTGCGCGCTGATGTCTGGCGCGCAGGTGATGGTCTGCGCGCTGACAATGTCTGGCGCGCAGGTGACTTTCTGCGTGCTGACGATGTGTGGCGCGCAGGTGATGATCTGCGCCCTGCTGATGCTTGCTGCGCAGGTGATGGTCCGTGCGCTGCTGCCGATGCCTGCTGCGCAGGTGATGGTCCGCGCGCTGCCGATGTCCTGCGCGCAGGTGATGTCCTCTGGGCAGGCGTGTCTGGGGAAAAAGAACAAACACATTAGGAAATAAAAAAAATTAAAAAAAAAGATTAGTGCAGCTCATCTGAATGATTCTTACCATCAGGCCTCCTTTTGGACTGCTTGTCTCCCGCCATCTTCCGGGCGGTTCTTCCTCCTCGGGAAAGCCAGCAGGACGGCTAGAGTCCACACCTCCGCGAACTCCTTGGACCATGACAGGGTTCATGCGCCTTTTAATAACGTTCTCCCAGGGTAGCCACTTCAGATTGAGAGCCGGACCACCTCCCGTAGCTGTCTCATGTCGGCGCTGAATCCCCATCTTCTTTTTGGTCTGTCTGCAGCAATCACTGTACCACTTCATGCAGTTTCTGGTGCTCCGGCGGTTTCCAGATACTGCAGTGACTTGTCTCGCGATGGCATCCCAGATGTTTCGCTTGGTCTTAGCTGCTGTGGTCTGTGCCCTTGGTCCATACAGAACGTCGTAGGACCTGTCGACGCCATCCACTAGGGCACAGTTTTCCGCCTCAGTGTATCTGGGTCCACGCGGCTTCTTCGGTCCTGCGTCTTCACTAGAGGCTTCCTCCTCCGACTGATCCTCTGGCTGGCTTCTTGCCTTTAGGGATAAAAAAAAACAAGCATTTAATAAGATCGGTATGTACCTGTGAGTGTGTCAGTATCCCTGGCAGTGCGCAAAGATACCTGTAGGTGTGCATGGCAGTGCGCAAACTAGGGTGTGTCAAGTTGGATGCTATTGTGTCTGCAGGTGTTGTCAGTATTTACCTGTGTAGGCCTTTTCTTTTTCTTTTGCTTCTGTCTTTGGTCCCTTGACGACCGTGGCTGGTCACTGCATGCATGGTCGGTCGTATCCTCCACCTGGGTCGGCTCCCACTCCTCATTGCTGTGCAGGGAAAGTTCTTCTGATGGGTGGGGGGAAGGGGGGGATCGGGGCCGCTTGTCCCTGGACATCTCTGTTGTAAAAAGAAAAAGAAAAATTATTTTTACCAATTTAACACACATTACATAATTACATGCAACCACACGTCATGCTTCTGGGACCCCAGTGCTCAAGCAGGACCAAACACAAAAAAAAAAAAAAATGAAAAATTGAAAAAAACCTCAGCCAAACAAGCCAAAACCCCCGTACAAGCATCCCTGCATATGCTGGAGGTCAACCAGTGCTAAAAAAAGGAGCAAAAAAACATGTTTTGGAAACAATCTACACCACATGTCGGCCACATGGCAGATACCGACACAGTCAAAGTCAGCCCAAACAAGGCCAAAATTACCTCCAGCATGTGCAGGGATGCACCAGTGCTAAAATAGGAGCAAAAAAATAAGATTTTACTTACCGGTAAATCTATTTCTCGTAGTCCATAGTGGATGCTGGGGACTCCGTAAGGACCATGGGGAATAGACGGGCTCCGCAGGAGACAGGGCACTTTAAGAAAGAATGTGGATTCTGGTGTGTTCCGGCTCCTCCCTCTATGTCCCTCCTCCAGACCTCAGTAAGAGAAACTGTGCCCGGAAGAGCTGACAGTACAAGGAAAGGATTTTGGAATCCAGGGCAAGACTCATACCAGTCACACCAATCACACCGTATAACTTGTGATAGACATACCCAGTTAACAGTATGAACAACAACGGAGCATCAGATCAACCCTGATGCAACCATAACATAACCCTTATTTAAGCAATAACTATATACAAGTATTGCAGAAGAAGTCCGCACTTGGGACGGGCGCCCAGCATCCACTACGGACTACGAGAAATAGATTTACCGGTAAGTAAAATCTTATTTTCTCTAACGTCCTAGTGGATGCTGGGGACTCCGTAAGGACCATGGGGATTATACCAAAGCTCCCAAACGGGCAGGAGAGTGCGGATGACTCTGCAGCACCGAATGAGCAAACACAAGGTCCTCCTCAGCCAGGGTATCAAACTTGTAGAACTTTGCAAAGGTGTTTGAACCTGACCAAGTAGCCGCTCGGCAAAGCTGTAATGCCAAGACCCCTCGGGCAGCCGCCCAAGAAGAGCCCACCTACCTTGTGGAATGGGCCTTAACTGATTTAGGCAGCGGCAACCCAGCCACAGAATGAGCCTGCTGAATCGTGTTACAGATCCAGCGAGCAATAGTTTGCTTTGAAGCAGGCGCCCCAAGCTTGTTGGAAGCATAAAGGATAAACAAAGATTCTGTTTTCCTGACCGTAGCCGTTCTGGCTACATAAACCTTCAAAGCCCCGACTACATCCAGTGACTCGGAATCCTCCAAGTCAGTAGTAGCCACAGGTACCACAATAGGTTGGTTTATATGAAAGGATGAAACCACTTTCGTCAGAAATTGTGGGCGGGTCCGCAATTCTGTTCTATCCGCATGGAAAACCAGATAAGGGCTTTTATGTGACAAAGCCGCCAATTCTGACACACGCCTAGCCGAAGCCAAGGCTATAGCATGACCACCTTCCACGTGAGATATTTTACTTCCACCGTTTTGAGTGGTTCAAACTAGAGATGAGCGCCTGAAATTTTTCGGGTTTTGTGTTTTGGTTTTGGGTTCGGTTCCGCGGCCGTGTTTTGGGTTCGACCGCGTTTTGGCAAAACCTCACCGAATTTTTTTTGTCGGATTCGGGTGTGTTTTGGATTCGGGTGTTTTTTTAAAAAAACACTAAAAAACAGCTTAAATCATAGAATTTGGGGGTCATTTTGATCCCATATTATTATTAACCTCAAAAACCATAATTTCCACTCATTTTCAGTCTATTCTGAATACCTCACACCTCACAATATTATTTTTAGTCCTAAAATTTGCACCAAGGTCGCTGGATGACTAAGCTAAGCGACACTAGTGGCCGACACAAACACCTGGCCCATCTAGGAGTGGCACTGCAGTGTCACGCAGGATGTCCCTTCCAAAAAACCCTCCCCAATCAGCACATGACGCAAAGAAAAAAAGAGGCGCAATGAGGTAGCTGACTGTGTGAGTAAGATAAGCGACCCTAGTGGCCGACACAAACACCGGGCCCATTTAGGAGTGGCACTGCAGTGTCACGCAGGATGTCCCATCCAAAAAACCCTCCCCAATCAGCACATGACGCAAAGAAAAAAAGAGGCGCAATGAGGTAGCTGACTGTGTGAGTAAGATTAGCGACCCTAGTGGCCGACACAAACACCGGGCCCATTTAGGAGTGGCACTGCAGTGTCACGCAGGATGTCCCTTCCAAAAAACCCTCCCCAATCAGCACATGACGCAAAGAAAAAAAGAGGCGCAATGAGGTAGCTGACTGTGTGAGTAAGATTAGCGACCCTAGTGGCCGACACAAACACCGGGCCCATTTAGGAGTGGCACTGCAGTGTCACACAGGATGTCCCTTCCAAAAAACCCTCCCCAATCAGCACATGACGCAAAGAAAAAAAGAGGCGCAATGAGGTAGCTGACTGTGTGAGTAAGATTAGCGACCCTAGTGGCCGACACAAACACCGGGCCCATTTAGGAGTGGCACTGCAGTGTCACGCAGGATGTCCCTTCCAAAAAACCCTCCCCAATCAGCACATGACGCAAAGAAAAAAAGAGGCGCAATGAGGTAGCTGACTGTGTGAGTAAGATTAGCGACCCTAGTGGCCGACACAAACACCGGGCCCATTTAGGAGTGGCACTGCAGTGTCACGCAGGATGTCCCTTCCAAAAAACCCTCCCCAAACAGCACATGACGCAAAGAAAAATAAAAGAAAAAAGAGGTGCAAGATGGAATTGTCCTTGGGCCCTCCCACCCACCCTTATGTTGTATAAACAAAACAGGACATGCACACTTTAACCAACCCATCATTTCAGTGACAGGGTCTGCCACACGACTGTGACTGATATGACGGGTTGGTTTGGACCCCCCCCAAAAAAGAAGCAATTAATCTCTTCTTGCACAAACTGGCTCTACAGAGGCAAGATGTCCACCTCATCATCACCCTCCGATATATCACCGTGTACATCCCCCTCCTCACAGATTATCAATTCGTCCCCACTGGAATCCACCATCTCAGCTCCCTGTGTACTTTGTGGAGGCAATTGCTGCTGGTCAATGTCTCCGCGGAGGAATTGATTATAATTCATTTTAATGAACATCATCTTCTCCACATTTTCTGGATGTAACCTCGTACGCCAATTGCTGACAAGGTGAGCGGCGGCACTAAACACTCTTTCGGAGTACACACTTGTGGGAGGGCAACTTAGGTAGAATAAAGCCAGTTTGTGCAATGGCCTCCAAATTGCCTCTTTTTCCTGCCAGTATAAGTATGGACTGTGTGACGTGCCTACTTGGATGCGGTCACTCATATAATCCTCCACCATTCTTTCAATGGTGAGAGAATCATATGCAGTGACAGTAGACGACATGTCCGTAATCGTTGTCAGGTCCTTCAGTCCGGACCAGATGTCAGCATCAGCAGTCGCTCCAGACTGCCCTGCATCACCGCCAGCGGGTGGGCTCGGAATTCTGAGCCTTTTCCTCGCACCCCCAGTTGCGGGAGAATGTGAAGGAGGAGATGTTGACAGGTCGCGTTCCGCTTGACTTGACAATTTTCTCACCAGCAGGTCTTTCAACCCCAGCAGACTTGTGTCTGCCGGAAAGAGAGATCCAAGGTAGGCTTTAAATCTAGGATCGAGCTCGGTGGCCAAAATGTAGTGCTCTGATTTCAACAGATTGACCACCCGTGAATCCTTGTTAAGCGAATTAAGGGCTCCATCCACAAGTCCCACATGCCTAGCGGAATCGCTCCCTTTTAGCTCCTCCTTCAATGTCTCCAGCTTCTTCTGCAAAAGCCTGATGAGGGGAATGACCTGACTCAGGCTGGCAGTGTCTGAACTGACTTCACGTGTGGCAAGTTCAAAGGGCATCAGAACCTTGCACAACGTTGAAATCATTCTCCACTGCGCTTGAGACAGGTGCATTCCACCTCCTATATCGTGCTCAATTGTATAGGCTTGAATGGCCTTTTGCTGCTCCTCCAACCTCTGAAGCATATAGAGGGTTGAATTCCACCTCGTTACCACTTCTTGCTTCAGATGATGGCAGGGCAGGTTCAGTAGTTTTTGGTGGTGCTCCAGTCTTCTGTACGTGGTGCCTGTACGCCGAAAGTGTCCCGCAATTTTTCTGGCCACCGACAGCATCTCTTGCACGCCCCTGTCGTTTTTTAAATAATTCTGCACCACCAAATTCAAGGTATGTGCAAAACATGGGACGTGCTGGAATTTGCCCATATTTAATGCACACACAATATTGCTGGCGTTGTCCGATGCCACAAATCCACAGGAGAGTCCAATTGGGGTAAGCCATTCCGCGATGATCTTCCTCAGTTGCCGTAAGAGGTTTTCAGCTGTGTGCGTATTCTGGAAACCGGTGATACAAAGCGTAGCCTGCCTAGGAAAGAGTTGGCGTTTGCGAGATGCTGCTACTGGTGCCGCCGCTGCTGTTCTTGCGGCGGGAGTCCATACATCTACCCAGTGGGCTGTCACAGTCATATAGTCCTGACCCTGCCCTGCTCCACTTGTCCACATGTCCGTGGTTAAGTGGACATTGGGTACAGCTGCATTTTTTAGGACACTGGTGACTCTTTTTCTGAGGTCTGTGTAAATTTTCGGTATCGCCTGCCTAGAGCAATGGAACCTAGATGGTATTTGGTACCGGGGACACAGTACCTCCAACAAGTCTCTAGTTGGCTCTGCAGTAATGATGGATACCGGAACCACGGTTCTCACCACCCAGGATGCCAAGGCCTCAGTTATCCGCTTTGCAGTAGGATGACTGCTGTGATATTTCATCTTCCTCGCAAAGGACTGTTGGACAGTCAATTGCTTGGTGGAAGTAGTAAAAGTGGTCTTACGACTTCCCCTCTGGGATGACCATCGACTCCCAGCAGCAACAACAGCAGCGCCAGCAGCAGTAGGCGTTACACGCAAGGATGCATCGGAGGAATCCCAGGCAGGAGAGGACTCGTCAGAATTGCCAGTGACATTGCCTGCAGGACTATTTGCATTCCTGGGGAAGGAGGAAATTGACACTGAGGGAGTTGGTGGGGTGGTTTGCGTGAGCTTGGTTACAAGAGGAAGGGATTTACTGGTCAGTGGACTGCTTCCGCTGTCACCCAAAGTTTTTGAACTTGTCACTGACTTATTATGAATGCGCTGCAGGTGACGTATAAGGGAGGATGTTCCGAGGTGGTTAACGTCCTTACCCCTACTTATTACAGCTTGACAAAGGGAACACACGGCTTGACACCTGTTGTCCGCATTTCTGTTGAAATAGTTCCACACCGAAGAGCTGATTTTTTTGGTATTTTCACCAGGCATGTCAACGGCCATATTCCTCCCACGGACAACAGGTGTCTCCCCGGGTGCCTGACTTAAACAAACCACCTCACCATCAGAATCCTCCTGGTCAATTTCCTCCCCAGCGCCAGCAACACCCATATCCTCCTCATCCTGGTGTACTTCAACACTGACATCTTCAATCTGACTATCAGGAACTGGACTGCGGGTGCTCCTTCCAGCACTTGCAGGGGGCGTGCAAATGGTGGAAGGCGCATGCTCTTCACGTCCAGTGTTGGGAAGGTCAGGCATCGCAACCGACACAATTGGACTCTCCTTGTGGATTTGGGATTTCGAAGAACGCACAGTTCTTTGCGGTGCTACTGCTTTTGCCAGCTTGAGTCTTTTCATTTTTCTAGCGAGAGGCTGAGTGCCTCCATCCTCATGTGAAGCTGAACCACTAGCCATGAACATAGGCCAGGGCCTCAGCCGTTCCTTGCCACTCCGTGTGGTAAATGGCATATTGGCAAGTTTACGCTTCTCCTCCGACAATTTTATTTTAGGTTTTGGAGTCCTTTTTTTACTGATATTTGGTGTTTTGGATTTGACATGCTCTGTACTATGACATTGGGCATCGGCCTTGGCAGACGACGTTGCTGGCATTTCATCGTCTCGGCCATGACTAGTGGCAGCAGCTTCAGCACGAGGTGGAAGTGGATCTTGATCTTTCCCTAATTTTGGAACCTCAACATTTTTGTTCTCCATATTTTAATAGGCACAACTAAAAGGCACCTCAGGTAAACAATGGAGATGGATGGATACTAGTATACAATTATGGACGGACTGCCGAGTGCCGACACAGAGGTAGCTACAGCCGTGAACTACCGTACTGTGTCTGCTGCTAATATAGACTGGTTGATAAAGAGATGTCGTAGTATGTATGTATGAAGAAGAAAGAAAAAAAAACCACGGTTAGGTGGTATACAATTATGGACGGACTGCCGAGTGCCGACACAGAGGTAGCCACAGCCGTGAACTACCGTACTGTACTGTGTCTGCTGCTAATATAGACTGGTTGATAAAGAGATGTCGTAGTATGTATGTATGAAGAAGAAAGAAAAAAAAACCACGGGTAGGTGGTATACAATTATGGACGGACTGCCGAGTGCCGACACAGAGGTAGCCACAGCCGTGAACTACCGTACTGTACTGTGTCTGCTGCTAATATAGACTGGTTGATAAAGAGATGTCGTAGTATGTATGTATGAAGAAGAAAGAAAAAAAAACCACGGTTAGGTGGTATACAATTATGGACGGACTGCCGAGTGCCGACACAGAGGTAGCCACAGCCGTGAACTACCGTACTGTACTGTGTCTGCTGCTAATATAGACTGGTTGATAAAGAGATGTCGTAGTATGTATGTATAAAGAAGAAAGAAAAAAAAACCACGGTTAGGTGGTATACAATTATGGACGGACTGCCGAGTGCCGACACAGAGGTAGCCACAGCCGTGAACTACCGTACTGTACTGTGTCTGCTGCTAATATAGACTGGTTGATAAAGAGATGTCGTAGTATGTATGTATGAAGAAGAAAGAAAAAAAAACCACGGTTAGGTGGTATACAATTATGGACGGACTGCCGAGTGCCGACACAGAGGTAGCCACAGCCGTGAACTACCGTACTGTACTGTGTCTGCTGCTAATATAGACTGGTTGATAAAGAGATGTCGTAGTATGTATGTATAAAGAAGAAAGAAAAAAAAACCACGGTTGGGTGGTATACAATTATGGACGGACTGCCGAGTGCCGACACAGAGGTAGCCACAGCCGTGAACTACCGTACTGTACTGTGTCTGCTGCTAATATAGACTGGTTGATAAAGAGATGTAGTAGTATGTATGTATAAAGAAGAAAGAAAAAAAAACCACGGGTAGGTGGTATACAATTATGGATGGACTGCCGAGTGCCGACACAGAGGTAGCTACAGCCGTGAACTACCGTACTGTGTCTGCTGCGACTGGATGATAAATAATGATATAAAAAATATATATATATATCACTACTGCAGCCGGACAGGTATATATATTATATAATGACGGACCTGCTGGAAACTGTCTGTCAGCAGAATGAGTTTTTTATAGAATTAAAAAAAAAACACCACACAAGTGAAGTCACACGACGAGTGTTTAACTTTTTCAGGCAATCACAATATAGTATACTACTAACTATACTGGTGGTCAGTGTGGTCAGGTCACTGGTCAGTCACACTGGCAGTGGCACTCCTGCAGCAAAAGTGTGCACTGTTTAATTTTAATATAATATGTACTCCTGGCTCCTGCTATAACCTATAACTGGCACTGCAGTGCTCCCCAGTCTCCCCCACAATTATAAGCTGTGTGAGCTGAGCACAGTCAGATATATAATATATACATAGATGATGCAGGCATGCAGCACACTGGGCTGAGCAGTGCACACAGATATGGTATGTGACTGAGTCACTGTGTGTACCGTTTTTTTCAGGCAGAGAACGGATATATTAAATAAAACAACTGCACTGCTGGTGGTCACTGTGGTCAGTCACTAAACTCTGCACTCTCTTCTACAGTATCAGCCTCAGGTCAATCTCTCTCTCTCTCTCCTAATCTAAATGGAGAGGACGCCAGCCACGTCCTCTCTAGAGATGAGCGCCTGAAATTTTTCGGGTTTTGTGTTTTGGTTTTGGGTTCGGTTCCGCGGCCGTGTTTTGGGTTCGAACGCGTTTTGGCAAAACCTCACCGAATTATTTTTGTCGGATTCGGGTGTGTTTTGGATTCGGGTGTTTTTTTCCAAAAACACTAAAAAACAGCTTAAATCATAGAATTTGGGGGTCATTTTGATCCCAAAGTATTATTAACCTCAAAAACCATAATTTACACTCATTTTCAGTCTATTCTGAATACCTCACACCTCACAATATTATTTTTAGTCCTAAAATTTGCACCGAGGTCGCTGTGTGAGTAAGATAAGCGACCCTAGTGGCCGATACAAACACCGGGCCCATCTAGGAGTGGCACTGCAGTGTCACGCAGGATGTCCCTTCCAAAAAACCCTCCCCAAACAGCACATGACGCAAAGAAAAAAAGAGGCGCAATGAGGTAGCTGTGTGAGTAAGATTAGCGACCCTAGTGGCCGACACAAACACCGGGCCCATCTAGGAGTGGCACTGCAGTGTCACGCAGGATGGCCCTTCCAAAAAACCCTCCCCAAACAGCACATGACGCAAAGAAAAAAAGAGGCGCAATGAGGTAGCTGACTGTGTGAGTAAGATTAGCGACCCTAGTGGCCGACACAAACACCGGGCCCATCTAGGAGTGGCACTGCAGTGTCACGCAGGATGTCCCTTCCAAAAAACCTGAACCACTAGCCATGAACATAGGCCAGGGCCTCAGCCGTTCCTTGCCACTCCGTGTGGTAAATGGCATATTGGCAAGTTTACGCTTCTCCTCCGACAATTTTATTTTAGGTTTTGGAGTCCTTTTTTTTCTGATATTTGGTGTTTTGGATTTGACATGCTCTGTACTATGACATTGGGCATCGGCCTTGGCAGACGACGTTGCTGGCATTTCATCGTCTCGGCCATGACTAGTGGCAGCAGCTTCAGCACGAGGTGGAAGTGGATCTTGATCTTTCCCTAATTTTGGAACCTCAACTTTTTTGTTCTCCATATTTTATAGGCAGAACTAAAAGGCACCTCAGGTAAACAATGGAGATGGATGGATTGGATACTAGTATACAATTATGGACGGACTGCCACGGTTAGGTGGTATAAAAAAACCACGGTTAGGTGGTATATATTGTAATACAATTATGGATGGACGGACTGCCTGCCGAGTGCCGACACAGAGGTAGCCACAGCCGTGAACTACCGCACTGTACACTGGTTGATAAAGAGATAGTAGTATACTCGTAACAACTAGTATGACTGACTATGACGGTATAAAGAATGAAAAAAAAACCACGGTTAGGTGGTATATATTGTAATACAATTATGGATGGACGGACTGCCTGCCGAGTTCCGACACAGAGGTAGCCACAGCCGTGAACTACCGCACTGTACACTGGTTGATAAAGAGATAGTAGTATACTCGTAACAACTAGTATGACTGACTATGACGGTATAAAGAATGAAAAAAAAACCACGGTTAGGTGGTATATATTATAATACAATTATGGATGGACGGACTGCCTGCCGAGTGCCGACACAGAGGTAGCCACAGCCGTGAACTACCGCACTGTACACTGGTTGATAAAGAGATAGTAGTATACTCGTAACAACTAGTATGACTGACTATGACGGTATAAAGAATGAAAAAAAAACCACGGTTAGGTGGTATATATTATAATACAATTATGGATGGACGGACTGCCTGCCGACTGCCGACACAGAGGTAGCCACAGCCGTGAACTACCGCACTGTACACTGGTTGATAAAGAGATAGTAGTATACTCGTAACAACTAGTATGACACTATGACGGTATAAAGAATGAAAAAAAAACCACGGTTAGGTGGTATATATTATAATACAATTATGGATGGACGGACTGCCTGCCGACTGCCGACACAGAGGTAGCCACAGCCGTGAACTACCGCACTGTACACTGGTTGATAAGAGATAGTAGTATACTCGTAACAACTAGTATGACACTATGACGGTATAAAGAATGAAAAAAAAACCACGGTTAGGTGGTATATATTATAATAATACAATTATGGATGGACGGACTGCCTGCCGACTGCCGACACAGAGGTAGCCACAGCCGTGAACTACCGCACTGTACACTGGTTGATAAAGAGATAGTAGTATACTCGTAACAACTAGTATGACTATGACGACGGTATAAAGAAAGAAAAAAAAATACCACGGTTAGGTGGTATATAATTATACAATTATGGATGGACGGACTGCCTGCCGAGTGCCGACTGCCGACACAGAGGTAGCCACAGCCGTGAACTACCGCACTGTACTGTGTCTGCTGCTAATATAGACTGGTTGATAAAGAGATAGTATACAACAATATACTACTATACTGGTGGTCAGGCACTGGTCACCACTAGTCACACTGGCAGTGGCACTCCTGCAGCAAAAGTGTGCACTGTTTAATTTTAAATTAATATAATATTATGTACTCCTGGCTCCTGCTATAACAACCTGCAGTGCTCCCCAGTCTCCCCCACAATTATTATAAGCTTTTATACATTGATGTGCAGCACACTGGGCTGAGCTGAGTGCACACAGACTGAGTCACACTGTGTGACTGCTGTGTATCGTTTTTTTCAGGCAGAGAACGGATATAGCAGAGAACGGATATATTAAATAAAAGTTAACTTAACAACAACTGCACTGGTCACTGTGGTAAACTCTGTCTGCACAATCTCTCTCTCTCTCTCTCTCTTCTAATCTATTCTAATGGAGAGGACGCCAGCCACGTCCTCTCCCTATCAATCTCAATGCACGTGTGAAAATGGCGGCGACGCGCGGCTCCTTATATAGAATCCGAGTCTCGCGAGAATCCGACAGCGTCATGATGACGTTCGGGCGCGCTCGGGTTAACCGAGCAAGGCGGGAAGATCCGAGTCGCTCGGACCCGTGAAAAAAAACATGAAGTTCTGGCGGGTTCGGATTCAGAGAAACCGAACCCGCTCATCTCTAGTCCTCTCCCTATCAATCTCAATGCACGTGTGAAAATGGCGGCGACGCGCGGCTCCTTATATAGAATCCGAGTCTCGCGAGAATCCGACAGCGTCATGATGACGTTCGGGCGCGCTCGGGTTAACCGAGCAAGGCGGGAAGATCCGAGTCGCTCGGACCCGTGAAAAAAAACATGAAGTTCGTGCGGGTTCGGATTCAGAGAAACCGAACCCGCTCATCTCTAGTTCAAACCAGTGTGATTTCAGGAAACTCAACACCACGTTAAGCTCCCAAAGTGCCACTGGAGGCACAAAAGGGGGCTGAATATGCAGCACTCCCTTTACCAACGTCTGAACTTCAGGCAGAGAAGCCAGTTCTTTTTGAAAGAAAATGGATAAGGCCGAAATCTGAACCTTAATGGAACTTAATTTAAGGCCCAAAGTCACTCCCGACTGTAGGAAGTGAAGGAAAAGGCGCAGCTGGAATTCCTCCGTAGGGGCCTTCCTGGCCTCACACCAAGCCACATATTTTTGCCATATACGGTGATAATGTTGAGCCGTCACATCCTTCCTAGCCTCTATTAGCGTAGGAATGACCTCATCCGGAATGCCTTTTTCTGCTAGGATCCGGCGTTCAACCACCATGCCGTCAAACGCAGCCGCGGCAAGTCTTGGAACAGACAGGGCCCCTGTTGCACACGCCCTGTCCTAGAGGCAGAGGCCACGGGTCCTCTGTGAGCATTTCTTGCAGATCTGGATACCAAGTCCTTCTTGGCCAATCCGGAACAATGAGTATTGTTCTCACTTCTCTTTTCCTTATGATTCTCAGCACCTTGGGTATAAGAGGAAGAGGAGGAAATACATAGACCGATGGGAACACCCACGGTGTCACCAGTGCGTCCACAGCTATCGCCTGAGGGTCTCTTGACCTGGCGCAATATCTCTGCAGCTTTTTGTTGAGGCGGGATGCCATCATGTCCACCTGTGGCAGTTCCCACCGACTTGCAATCTGCGTGAAGACTTCTTGATGAAGTCCCCACTCTTCCGGGTGGAGGACGTGCCTGCTAAGGAAGTCTGCTTCCCAGTTGTCCACTCCCGGAATGAACACTGCTGACAGTGCGCTTACGTGATTCTCCGCCCAGCGAAGAATTCTGGTGTTTTCTACCATCGCCACCCTGCTCCTTGTGCCGCCTTGGCGGTTTACATGAGCCACTGCGGTTATGTTGTCTGACTGAATCAGAATCGGTTGGTCACGAAGCAGGGACTCCGCTTGACGTAGGGCGTTGTATATGGCCCTTAGTTCCAGGATGTTGATGTGAAGGCAAGTCTCCTGACTTGACCACAGCCCTTGGAAATTTCTTCCCTGTGTGACTGCCCCCCACCCTCGGAGGTTTGCATCCGTGGTCACCAGGACCCAGTCCTGAATGCCGAATCTGCGACCTTCGAGAAGGTGAGCACTCTGCAGCCACCACAGGAGAGACACCCTGGCCCTGGGGGATAGGGTGATTAACCGATGCATCTGAAGATGTGATCCGGACCACTTGTCCAAGTAAGTCCCATTGGAAGGTCCTCGCATGGAACCTGCCGAAGGGAATGGCCTCGTATGATGCCACCATCCTTCCCAGGACTCGAGTGCAGTGATGCACTGACACCTGTTTTGGTTTTAATAGATTCCTGACCAGTGTCACGAGCTCCTGAGCTCTCTCTATCGGGAGATAAACCCTTTTCTGGTCTGTGTCTAGGATCATGCCTAGGAGAGGTAGATGAGCTGTAGGAACCAACTGCGACTTTGGAATATATAGAATCCAGCCGTGTTGCCGTTACACTTCCAGAGAAAGTGATATGCTGTTCAGCAACTGCTCTCTTGATCTCGCTTTTATGAGGAGATCGTCCAAGTACGTGATAATAGTGACACCTTGCTTCCGCAGGAGCACCATCATTTCCGCCATTACCTTGGTGAATATTCTCGGGGCCGTGGAGAGACCAAACGGCAACGTCTGAAATTGGTAATGACAACCCCGTACCACAATTCTGAGGTACGCCTGATGAGGTGGATAAATGGGGACATGAAGGTATGCATCCTTTATGTCCAGAGTCACCATAGAATCTCCCCTTTCAGGCTTGCAATGACCGCTCCTAGCGATTCCATCTTGAACTTGAACCTTTTCAGGTATATGTTCAGGGATTTTAAATTCAATATGGGTCTGACCGAACCGTCTGGTTTCGGGACTACAACATGGTCGAATAATAACCCCCTCCTTGTTGAAGGAGGGGAACCTTGACCACCACCTGTTGAAGCTACAATTTGTGAATTGCAGTTACCACTGTTTCCCTCTTGTGGGGGGAAGCCGGCAGGGCCATCGGTGAGGGGGCATCTCCTCAAAGTCCAGCTTGTATCCCTGAGACACAATATCTATTGCCCAGGGATCTAACAGGGAGTGTACCCACTTGTGGCTGAACTTACGAAGGCGTGCCCCCACCGGGCCTAGCTCCGCCTGTGGAGCCCCAGCGACATGCGGTGGATTTTGTAGAGGCCGGGGAGGACTTCTGTTCCTGGGAACTAGCTGTGTTGTGCAGCTTCTTTCCTCTGCCCCCGCCTCTGGCAAGAAAGGACGCACTTCGGACTTTCTTGTTTCTTTGTTCGAAAGGCTGCATTTGATAATGTCGTGCTTTCCTAGGCTGTGCAGGAATATAAGGCAAAATATCAGAATTACCAGCTATAGCTGTGGAGACCAGGTCCGAGAACCCTTCTCCACACAATCCTCAGCCTTCCATATGCCTCTTAAGTCGGCATCATCTGTCCATTGCATATTCTACAGGACACGTCAAGCAGAAATCGACATAGCTTTGACTCTAGGACCCAGTAGACTCATGTCTCTTTGGGCATGTTTATATATATATCTCTTAAGACAGCATATTTAATATATATATCTCTATATATACATTCTAGGGTCTCAATCTCTGCTGATATGGTACCTGTCCACACTGCCACAGCGCTATAAACCCATGCCGACACGATCGCCGGTCTGAGTAGTGTACCAGAATGTGCACGCTATCTGCAGGATCCCTGAGAATAGCTGTTACGTCAGGGCTACCTTTTGGGCAAACGTGACACCCTAGGGGAAGATTCCCATCGTATCCTGGCCCTAGTGGAGAAAGGATACTCCCTGAGAATTCTTTGTGGGAAACTGCAGTCTCTTGTCTGGAGATTCACGCTCTTTTTCCTCATGAGAGGAGGGAAATTTACCTCAGCTTTCTTCCCCTTAAACATGTGTACCCTTGTGTCAGGGACAGATGAGTCATCAGTGATATGCAAATCATCTTTATTACAATAATCATATATTGAATACTTTTCTGCCATTTTGGCTGTAACTTTGCATTATCGTAGTCGACACAGGAGTCAGACTCCGTGTCGATATCAGTGTCTATTATTTTGGATAGTGATCATCGAGAGACTCTGAAGGTCTCTGCGACATAATCTTTTGTGCAATAAATTTACCTCAGCACTTAATTTCACATATCCAATCAGGTGTCGGCGTTGTCGACGGAGACACCCTCACACACACATTTGCTCCATCTCCTCCTTAGGGGAGCCTTTTACCTCAGACATGTTGACACACACGTACCGACACACCACACACTCAGGGAATGCTCATCTGAAGACAATTCCCCCATAAGGCCCTTTGGAGAGACAGAGAGAGAGTATGCCAGCACACATCCCAGCGCTATTGACCCAGGAATAACACAGTCACTTAATGTTAACCCAGTAGCTGCTGTTTATATTGATTTTTGCGCCTAATTATGTGCCCCCCTCTCTTTTTACCCTCTTCTACCGTGTATCTGCAGGGGAGAGGCTGGGGAGCTTCCTCACAGCGGAGCTGTGGAGAAAAAACATGGCGCTGGTGAGTGCTGAGGAAGAAGCCCCGCCCCCTCGACGGCGGGCTTCTGTCCCGCTTTCATGTACAATTTTTGGCGGGGGCTCATACATATATACAGTGCCCAACTGTATATATGCAAACTTTTGCCAAAGAGGTCTCTAATTGCTGCCCAGGGCGCCCCCCCCTGCACCCTTACAGTGACCGGAGTATGTGGGTGTAGTGTGGGAGCAATGGCGCACAGCTGCAGTGCTGTGCGCTACCTCAGTGAAGACTGGAGTCTTCTGCCGCCAATTTCGAAGTCTTCTTGCTTCTTTCACCCAGCTTCTGTCTTCCGGCTCTGCGAGGGGGGCGGCGGCGCGGCTCCGGGATCGGACGACAAAGGGTGAGATCCTGTGTACGATCCCTCTGGAGCTAATGGTGTCCAGTAGCCTAAGAAGCAGGACCTATCTTCAGAAAGTAGGGCTGCTTCTCTCCCCTCAGTCCCACGATGCAGGGAGTCTGTTGCCAGCAGATCTCCCTGAAAATAAAAAAACCTAACAAAATACTTTCTTATAGCAAGCTCAGGAGAGCTCACTAAGTAGCACCCAGCTCGTCCGGGCACAGATTCAAACTGAGGTCTGGAGGAGGGACATAGAGGGAGGAGCCAGAACACACCAGAATCCAAATTCTTTCTTAAAGTGCCCTGTCTCCTGCGGAGCCCGTCTATTCCCCATGGTCCTTACGGAGTCCCTAGCATCCACTAGGACATTACATGTTTTGGGAACAAACAACGACACATGTCGGCCACATGGCAGAAACCGACACACTCTAAAATCACCCCAAAACAAGCCAAAAAGCATCCCTGCACATGCTGGAGGTCAACCAGTGCTAAAGTAGGAGCAAAAAACATGTTTTGGAAACAATCTACACCACATGTCGGCCACATGGCAGATACCGACACAGTCAAAGTCAGCCCAAACAAGGCCAAAATTACCTCCAGCATGTGCAGGGATGCACCAGTGCTGAAATAGGAGCAAAAAAACATGTTTTGGGACAAACAACGACACATGTCGGACACATGGCAGATACCGACACAGTCAAAGTCAGCCCAAACAAGCCAAAAATCATTCCTGCACATGCTGGAGGTAAACCAGTGCTAAAATAGGAGCAAAAAAACATGTTTTGGAAACAAACGACATCACCTGTCAGCCACATGGCAGATACCGACACAGTCAAAGTCAGCCCAAACAAGGCCAAAATTACCTCCAGCATGTGCAGGGATGCACCAGTGCTGAAAAAGGAGCAAAAAAACATGTTTTGGGAGAAACAACGACACATGTCGGCCACATGGCAGATACCGACACGGTCTAAAATCACCCCAAACAAGCCAAAAATCATTCCTGCACATGCTGGAGGTACACCCGTGCTAAAATAGAAGCAAAAAAACATATTTTGGAAACAAACGACATCACATGTCAGCCACATGGCAGATACCGACACAGTCAAAGTCAGCCCAAACAAGGCCAAAATTACCTCCAGCATGTGCAGGGATGCACCAGTGCTGAAATAGGAGCAAAAAAACATGTTTTGGGAACAAACAACAACACATGTCGGACACATGGCAGATACCGACACAGTCAAAGTCAGCCCAAACAAGCCAAAAATCATTCCTGCACATGCTGGAGGTAAACCAGTGCTAAAATAGAAGCAAAAAAACATGTTTTGGAAACAAACGACATCACATGTCAGCCACATGGCAGATACCGACAGTCAAAGTCAGCCCAAACAAGGCCAAAATTACCTCCAGCATGTGCAGGGATGCACCAGTACTGAAATAGGAGCAAAAAAACATGTTTTGGGACAAACAACGACACATGTCGGACACATGGCAGATACCGACACTGTCTAAAATCACCCCAAACAAGCCAAAAATCATTCCTGCACATGCTGGAGGTACACCCGTGCTAAAATAGGAGCAAAAAAACATCTTTTGGAAACAAACGACATCACATGTCGACCACATGGCTGAAACAAACACGATGAAAATCACCCCAAACAAGCCAAAAAGTACCTCCAGCATGTTCAGGGATGCACCAGTGCTAAAACAGGATCCAAAAAACATGTTTTGGAAACAAACGACATCACCTGTCGACCACATGGTGGATACCGACACGGTCTAAAATCACCCCAAACAAGACAAAAATCATTCCTGCACATGCTGGAGGTACACCAATGCAAAAGCATGACCCAAAAAACATTTTATGAAAAGAAAAAAAAAAAAGTGAAAACTACCCCCAAACGCAAAAATTAAAAAAAAAAAAAAAAACATGCAGCAATACAAGCAGGAGCTATATACACATACCAGCACACATATACATACCCAAAACACCCCAAAGCAACACCACATGTACACCTCATGGCACCCCCCCACTACACAAACACATACATGCAACGCCAGACCACATGTGGTACTTACCTATAAATGTAGAAATCGCTCCAAAAACGACTCTCCTCCGGGGTAACAGCATACTTGCCTACCAGACCCTCTCCATGAGGGAGAAAATGCTCTGTTCCTGGACTTTCCTGGTAATGTATGATTGCCATCACCTGTGGTGAACAGTTAATTGATAAAAAAAGGTGTTTCACTACAGGTGATGGCAATCATACATTACCAGGAAAGTCTAGGAACAGAGCATTTTCTCCCTCATGGAGAGGGTCAGGTAGGCAAGTATGGGTAACAGGTCTCCTGTCCGTCCTGGATTAAAGCCTGCTGGGTGTCCAAACAATACCACAGCAAACAATACCAATTTGCTAGCTCTGCAGCACCTCCACCTCACTCTGCAGGTTCACAAAATGGCTGCTGAGCACGCAGCAAACAAGCCCATATAAAGGGCTGAAACGGCGGGAAGTCGAATCCAGGACGCCCCCTATTCGACGATTGGTCCGTTATTCGACAAGGGGAGTGTCGAATGCGTTTTGTATTGAATATGTCGAATTCATGGTCCCGGGTGGAGGGTTT
Source organism: Pseudophryne corroboree (assembly GCF_028390025.1). Classification (NCBI taxonomy): domain Eukaryota; kingdom Metazoa; phylum Chordata; class Amphibia; order Anura; family Myobatrachidae; genus Pseudophryne; species Pseudophryne corroboree. The sequence goes on from NC_086446.1 coordinate 633,722,659, forward strand.
CGGCTGTCGAGTATAGCTGAATCCTAAAACGGACGAAAAAAAGACACAATTCGGCCAGAATTGCATATACCCCTATGTCTTGTTTCTCAAAAACATTTTGAAAACTTCATCAATGCTGCCTCTACTAATAATGCTGTTACTACATACACCGTAATACATGATCAGGTTTGGACTGGCCCACAGGGCTACTAGGGAAACCACCGGTAGGCCCCACTGCCTGAGTGCCCACTCTTTCCTCTAGAGATCAGGTTCCAGACTGTGCACTTCTATTATACATGGTAGATATGTTGCATTACACTGCACTAAACTATTGTTTATTTCAAGCCTCTGCGGAGGCTGGCCACACCCCTAAGTATGGGCCCCTATAACTGCATCCCCCCGGTGGGCCCTTCATGCCCCAGTCCGACACTGTACATGATCACAGAGATTCATTGTAAGTGTAAGGATTATTGATGCTATATTAATAGCTCATGCAGTCCTGAGCATGGAAAACCAAATGAACCTTGGAAGTCTAAAGTACTTTTAATGTGCTCGGTTTCAATACGGTATTGTATTCTCTATTATACTGAATTATATTATGCTTCCTTCCTTTAGCTAGTTCAATTCAAGTGGGAAGAAGATTATCGAAAAGCACTTTTTAATGAGATGCTTTTGCATTTAACCAAATGCACTTAAACAGCCTATTATTGTTAGGCAGACTTAACCTGTCCTTGGCTTTCTTTCGAAGTAGGATATTATTCTGGTGAATCAAAACAATGTTATTTGTGATTGTTTAACATGTATCGGTATGAGGATATGAGTAACTGTCTGATGACCTACAGTAGCTAGGTAGTGTCACTTAATGCTGGAATTGCCTAACATAGGTGTCAAACTTGTAAATGCTCCATCTGATATATATACATGAGCGTTACACCACAAAGGGATGAAATAATAACGGATCTCTTGTTGGAAAGGCATAGCATAGTTGTTTTGTAGAGATTTTTATAAAAAAAAACCTGATTCATGTTTTTGTAAATTATTGTTACAATACTGTATATGCAGAAAGTGATTGAGTGCCCTTTATACACCAGTAATGATTTCCTTGTAGGGATATACTCATTATTAACCCTCATGCACAAGTTTCATGCTTGGACACCAGTAATATTACCAAATTAAATGCACTTATTTGTTGAAGATCTACAAATAAGAAACATTTACATATTAACCACATACTGCCAGGGGCGTAGCCAGAACTTTGTGGACCCAATAGCAACATTTTGAAGGGGCCCCCGTCCCAATGCTTCCAGAGAGACACTTCTCTGTAGCAGTTGTTAATTTTATGCCCTATAATAGTGCCCTAGTTCATTTTCTGTACCATAGTAGAGCCTTATTTAATGTTATGCCGCATATTAGTGCCCTAGTTTCTTTTATGAATCGCAGTAGTGCTTAAGTTCACCCTATGTCACATTTCAGAGCTGCCAGTACACATTATGCCGCACAGTGCCCCCAATTCACATTATGATATATAGTGCTCCCCGTCAGTGGCGTGCAGTGAGGTCAGAGACTAGGGAGGCACAAATGGTGGAGACTCTCAGTGCCAGGAGCCTTTCTCACCCCCTACACAACTCAACTGTTATGTCCCTGCACTACATCTATGCAAACGCAGGGAGAACATATATACAGTAATAGCCAGGTCACAGCCTTCACCATAGTGTTGTGAGTAAACTGGTGTGGTGAGGTGCCCCCATTACCCCCTCACCTGCAGAAACATAGCTGACCTGGTGTAGCAGGTTACACAGGGCAATACAGTCATCAGTTATATTGTTAGCAGCACCTGGGGAGGGAGAGCACTTTCCACAGATGCCCCCCCCCCCCCCCACACACACACACTTATACACAGAGAGTCCTGTCCCCACACTCACTGCAGATTACACACACACACACACACACACACACACACACAGTCCTGTCCCCACACTCACTACAGATCACACACACACACACACACACACACACACACACACACACACACACACACACAGTCCTGTCCCCACACTCACTACAGATACACACAGACGCTCACAGAGAGTCTAGGTGCTGGCAGCTACTCACCCCAGTAACTGTGCACGGGTGACTGCTACTGGCACTGCGGGTCCCCATTTCCCTCCTCCCCTGCCAAGAAGCTCAGCTCCGGTGTCTGCCTTTCTTCTCTTCCTGGATTGGTCACATGAGCTGTCTATCAGAGCTCACACACGCCCCCACTGTAAGGCATGCCTCACATTTCTATGTTCTATGCGGTCTGATTGGCCGCTGTGTAACCCCACCCATCTGTACAGGCAGTGTACAACAGTGTGAGAGATGAGGCTGAGCTGCCACTGCCTCATCTCTGTCTCTCTCTGCAGTTCCAGGAGCTCTGCAACTCTGGTAAGTTTTATCTATAATGATGATTGTATTAATACAAAGAAGATGCTTATACTGTAAGTTATAAATATTATCTTTCTGTTCTTCCAATCATTTTTATAATGAGAACTCTTGAGTATGACAGGGAACATGACAGGGGATGCTCTGCCTAGCCTGACTGCACATCTCTGCTCCCCGTTCATATTGTGCCTCATTACAGTGACCCGGTTCATATTATATAATATTAAAATGCCCTACATTTCATTTTTTATTTTTTCAAAGTATATTTATTAGATTTTCTCAAATTGTATAAGAGATAACAGGTAATAGATACAATAAAAGACATGTCTGGTTATCTGCAAATAAAATATCGTTGACTGATCTGGTTAGTCAAACACAAGTACCACAGATACATAAAGCTAACTCTTGACCGTATTCTCCAGGTTCAGGAACAGGTAATAGTCCACGTAATCCAAATGAAACAATGTGTGAGAAATAAAAATATATCCACGAGCGGAAAAAAGGTTACCTTTCTTCTCATAATTATTTTAAGACTTGTTACTGACAGAAACCAGTGATTTAACCGGGACAGCGCGCACTTCTGCAGTAAACAGCATGTCAATCCATTGCATCCACAAAACAATACAAAAGACAAAGATAAAATATGTAGAGAAATAGAATAGTAGAAAAAGAAAGAAAAGAGAGTAAGAAAGAAAAAGACATGACAAGGGGAAAAAGGTCCAGGAAAATATGATGGAGAGGGGGGGCATCGTAGGCATCGGAGCAACTATCAATAGTATACTGTTCCTCTTTAAGCTAGAATCCATTACTACATCACTTAGAAGGTTTCAGATAATTTCCTGTACTGAAACCAGTCAGTATGCTCAAATACAGGTTGAGTATCCCATATCCAAATATTCCGAAATACGGAATATTCCGAAATACGGACTTTTTTGAGTGAGAGTGAGATAGTGAAACCTTTGTTTTTTGATGGCTCAATGTACACAAACTTTGTTTAATACACAAAGTTATTAAAAATATTGTATTAAATGTCCTTCAGGCTGTGTGTATAAGGTGTATATGAAACATAAATGAATTGTGTGAATGTAGACACACTTTGTTTAATGCACAAAGTTATAAAAAATATTGGCTAAAATGACCTTCAGGCTGTGTGTATAAGGTGTATATGTAACATAAATGCATTCTGTGCTTAGATTTAGGTCCCATCACCATGATATCTCATTATGGTATGCAATTATTCCAAAATACGGAAAAATCCCATATCCAAAATACCTCTGGTCCCAAGCATTTTGGATAAGGGAGACTCAACCTGTATTTGAAAAATCTTAGATTTAGTGTCCTCAGATAAAGACTCGAGATATGGTCCCCACTTACGATAAAATCTCACCACTCCCCTCTCCACATCAGGCATTGTAGCATACCCGTAAAAATACAATGTTTTTAAGAGCATATTAAGTACAGCTTTAATTCTGGGAGTAGCTTTTGAGATCCATAGTGTCATGATCAATTTTTTTTGCCATCGTTACCAGTAGGATCAGTAACGGGTGTAATTCTGCAGTGGCGGAACCCAGATAACAATTACGGAAATCTGCGAAAAGCAATGCACAAGGGTCCAAAGTGATCTTACAGGAAAATGTCAGTGTGATATATTGAACTATCTTATTCCAGAATTTTTAATAATCCCACATGACCATAGGTTATGTAAGAGTGTCGCTGAAGTAGCTCCACATTTCAAACAATGTCCTGTCTCGCTAGGTACATAATGTTTTCTCTGTGCCTGTGAGATGTATGCTGTATGTATAGTTTTTAAATGAGTTTCTTGTAACGAGACGGAGTGGTTAGACTTCATCACAAAAGCATGGTTCTCAAACAATTGCATACCAACAATATTGATGTCTAAATCTATACACCAGGGAGCATAGACTTTGGTCCACATAAAGGAAGTGGTCGTTTGTACAAGATCATTATATAGATACTTTGTTTTATAGGAAACACTTTTAACTAAATGTAATAGAGATAGTAACGACTCTAAAGATGCAGGAGGTAATTGTACACCAAATAAAGACATAACATAATGTTTAACTTGCAGATAAGGGTACAGGTACTGATCAGATAGGCCAAACGTTTCTTTAAAAGTGGAGTATGACATCAGTTTACCCCCTGGATCAAAAACATCAGATGTAATTCTAAGCCCTTTAGCTTTCAGCCTAACAAAAGCTGGAGAATCCAAACCGGGGGTGAATTGGGGGTTACCCCAGAGAGGAATCGTGGGTGAAAGACGAGGGTTCCTGTCAAGAGTCTTAATAATTGCCCATCAGGTTTTATAAGTATCTCTACAAAATATATAATGATAATATATGTTGAGGCAAAAATCGCTTTAGTGTGTGCAATAATGCACCTGGGGAATAAGGGAAGCGTTCTGCTTCCCTTATTCCCCAGGTGCATTATTGCACACACTCCACAGTCCAGTGCATATACCGAGAATAAGTCTCTCTCTAAAAGCCAATCTGTAACGTACCAAAAAAATATGGAGTGAGAAAATTTTATAAAGTCTGGCAACCCCAAACCACCATCCGATCTAGAAAGATTTATATGAAAAATGTGAGCGCACTAATAGATGCAATGATAAATATATTTTAGTCAAGGCTGCTGATTTGATAAAAATGTATATACCTTTATTAGACTGTTAAAAAAACAAAAAATAACCCAAAAAACCATCATGGTACCAAGACAATCAAGACTGAAAGGCAATTAATGGATATTAATACGAGCTCTCACCAATTGGACTTTGGTTGCAATGTATGACATATATACCGGTATATTAATACTTTTAGCACAGTATTTTTATAAGAGTCCTGCTGGTTAATAACTGTTATCCCTCTCCAGAGGATTTGTTAAAAGCTGTATTTGTCGTTGCTAAATAAGCATAAATAAAGCCGTAATGGAGAATGCACAGTCCCACATTGGTTAGGTATTAAAGGTGTATGTTTGGCTTTATATAGTTCAGTTCCAACAATATGCTGAGCAACAGTTATAGTTACGTGATACAGTGCAGGTAATTGGTGTCTCCGCGGCACGATACTCCCGTGGGCGATGCTCACCCCCCGCTCTGCGGCGGTTCAGAGTGTCCGTTGCCTGGTTGTAACAGCTGAATCGAACTGCACGTGAGACGCTGGAAGCATGTGGTGTGGCAGGGAGTGCTTGGTCGCGGACCGGCGACTTCCGGGTTAGACGGAGCTTCCTGCTTCCGGTGCGTTCCACCTGCGTTCCACCTGACGTATCTCAATCACTTGACGCGTTTCTCCGCCCTTGATAGATGGCGGTTTCCTCAGAAGTGCTCCCTGCCACACCACATGCTTCCAGCGTCTCACGTGTAGTTCGAGACAGCTGTTACAACCAGGCAACGGACACTCTGAACCGCCGCAGAGCGGGGGGTGAGCATCGCCCACGGGAGTATCGTGCCGCGGAGACACCAATTACCAGCACTGTATCACGTAACTATAACTGTTGCTCAGCATATTGTTGGAACTGAACTATATAAAGCCAAACATACACCTTTAATACCTAACCAATGTGGGACTGTGCATTCTCCATTACGGCTTTATTTATGCTTATTTAGCAACGACAAATACAGCTTTTAACAAATCCTCTGGAGAGGGATAACAGTTATTAACCAGCAGGACTCTTATAAAAATACTGTGCTAAAAGTATTAATATACCGGTATATATGTCATACATTGCAACCAAAGTCCAATTGGCGAGAGCTCGTATTAATATCCATTAATTGCCTTTCAGTCTTGATTGTCTTGGTACCATGATGGGTTTATGGGTTATTCTTTGTTTTTTAACAGTCTAATAAAGGTATATACATTTTTATCAAATCAGCAGCCTTGACTAAATTATATTTATCATTGCATCTATTAGTGCGCTCACATTTTTCATATAATTCTTTGGACCTTGTGTCCTATATTTGAGGGTATCCAGAACCTCTTTGTGTGAGCCGCCGTCCTAGATTACATTATTTTCAATTGATATACATTAAATTTCAGCGCCCACTTTTTTACTCTTGATCTAGAAAGATGAAGTCTGGCTCTGGCAATCCTGGGGTGTTTGGAATTCCAGATGAATGTAGTAAAACTTTTTTATAGTAAAAATGTATATGATCTTCGGAAAAATAACCGATTTAAGTACAGCAATTCTGCCCATTAATGACAACGTCAAGGACTGCCAAGACTCCAGTAGCTTAAGCACTGAGGTTACCAATGGCTTAAAATTCAAAGAGTAGAGTTTAGAGATCTTCGGTATATGCAAGGGACTAGCTACCATAGGTGCAGGGAGTGCAGTTGCTATGGCGCCCAGAGCTTAGAGGGGCCCACCTTTGTTTTCAAAGTTACATGTGTTATATATATTTTTCACCATTGGGTGGTACATAAGAGACCTTACAATCCTTTGCCTTGTTGCCTACAATTTATCTAGTTATGTCCCTGCACCTGTTTATAGTAATGTAATAGAAAATTAACTGGAGAGCACTATAATGTTACATAATATGAACTGGGGACACTGTATGTAATGTAATATGAATTGGGAGTACTGTGCATATTGTGTACTGGCAGCCCTGCAATGTGAATGCAATATGAACTATGGCACTAATAAGGATCATAAAATGAACTATGGCACTACTATGGGGTATAATGTTAACTAAGACTCTACTATGGTTCAGAAAATGAACTACAATAGGGAACTAATATGTGGCTTAAAATTAACACCTGCTACGGAGAGGTGTCACTCAAGAAGCATTGGGACAGGGGCCCCTTCAAAATGTTGCTATGGGGCTCACTAAGTTCTGGCTACGTCCCTGGGTATATGTATCCCTAGGTACTTAAAGTGTGATGATGCAACTTTAATATCTCCAGTCATCATCGTGAATGGGTCAGATAAACCTAGAAACATGATTTCCGATTTGTTCGTGTTTATTTTATACCCAGAGATAGTCCCAAATTGTGCAATAGTATCTAATATTATCGGTAAAGAGTAAGAAGGGTTGGACATAAACAATATCATATCATCAGCAAATAGTGCCAGGCGAAGATCTACAGACCCAATCATAATACCTTGTTACAGGGGTGATTGCCGCAGAGCAAGAGCCAGCGGTTCCAGTGCCACAGTAAATAACAGTGGGGAGAGTGGGCATCCCTGCCTCGTCCCTTTCCGAATCATAAAAGATGTAGAGAGATATCCATTGCACAACACACGAGTCTCTGGTTCAGTATATAACAGTTTTAGAACATTAATAAAACCGTCCGGGAATCCAAAGCGAGTCAGGGAGGAGAAAAGGTGGGCCCAATGGACCATATCAAAAGCTTTCTCTGCATCTCACGCCAAGATCGCTTCTTGAGATGTGTGGTCAGGCTTTTGGGAATTCGCTATTACTGCTAAAACCCTTTGGATGTTTAGGGTAGAGGTCCTACCAGAGGCAGAACTCTGGGAGGCAACGGAGTCAGCTGCCGCGGGGCTCCTGCTTTGAAGGGGGGCACCTCTCCTCCTGTTCCATGTGTTCAGCGACATTAATCAATTAAGTTAATTGACAGCAGCCGGTACCTCTTCCGTAGCCGACTAGATACTACACCTTACAAATCACACCCTCTTTATTATACATCAGAGGCGGCCAGACTTTTGGAGTCGGTGATCTACTTTGAAAGCTAAAAAGCTTTTAGATCTACCTAGGAAAATAATAGCGCGCGCCGCAGGCGCGCGTGCAAAAAAGGGGCATGGCATAACAAAAAGTGGGCATGGTATAACAAAAAGTGGGCGTGGTATAACAAAAAAAGGGACGTATCCTTGCTGCACAGAGTGTAATGACTGCCTCACACAAAATAACACATTGGCCCCCACAGGTAAAAACCTCAAACACATATGCCCCCACAGTGCCAGATACACATGCCCCCACAGTGCCATTTGCCCACAGTGCCAGATATGCCCCCACAGTGCCAGATACAGATATGCCCCCACAGTGCCATGTGCCCACAGTGCCAGATATGCCCCCACAGTGCCAGATTACAGATATGCCCCCACAGTGCCAGATATGCCCCCACAGTGCCAGATATGCCCCCACAGTGCCATGTGCCCACAGTGCCAGATATGCCCTCACAGTGCCATGTGCCCACAGTGCCAGATATGCCCCCACAGTGCCAGATTACAGATATGCCCCCACAGTGCCATGTGCCCACAGTGCCAGATATGCCCCCACAGCGCCAGATTACAGATATGCCCCCACAGTGCCAGATATGCCCCCACAGTGCCAGATATGCCCTCACAGTGCCATGTGCCCACAGTGCCAGATATGCCCCGACAGTGCCAGATATGCCCCCACAGTGCCAGATACAGATATGCCCCCACAGTGCCATGTGCCCACAGTGCCAGATATGCTCCCACAGCGCCAGATTACAGATATGCCCCCACAGTGCCATGTGCCCACAGTGCCAGATATGCCCCCACAGTGCCTGATATGCCCCCACAGTGCTATGTGCCCGCAGAGCCAGATATGCCCCCAGTGCCACATATGACCCCACAGTGCCAGATATGCCCCACATTGCCAGATATGCCCACACTGAGCCATGTGCCCCCACAGTAGAGCTCACCGGAGTGGAGAGCGCAGCGCGCGCTTCTCCTGTCTGCCGCCCTGCTTCTCAGTCTAATCTACGGCGGTGACGGCAGCGTGTATGACTCAAATCAGGCGCCGGTCCGCGATTTCTCATTGGCTAACGAACCGGCACCTGATTTGAGCTATACACTCAGCCGTCACTGCCGCAGACCAGACTGAGGAGGCAGAGCGGCAGGCAGGAGAGGCGCGGCTTCAGGTGGCTGGGCGGCGGATCGCGATCGACTGGTCGCATGTCCGCGATCGACCAGTCGATCGCGATCGACTGTTTGGCCACCCCTGTTATACATAATCTGGAAGCAGACAATTTACTGATTAAACTATTTGCTCCTATAAAGGAAGCATGATAATTCTAACTACAGTATATGAAGTTATTTCTATGACAATTACAAGTAACTTCATGTTGTTAGAATTCTCATACTTCCTATGCAAGAGCAGATATCTCCATCAATAAGGTGCATGCTTCCAGTGTAATGGGTTTTGGGTTCTAATCCTGGGTATGATACTTGCAAATGAATTGTCAGAGAAGTAATCAGCATTGTGAGTGACTGAGCAGATCTATGTAGTGTGTGGCTGGACCCCTACATAGATCTGCCTAGTTGCAAGGGTTTTGTAGTAGCTTCATATAGTTAGAATCTGCAGGCTTGCTATGCAGGAGCAAATATGTGTGTGTATGTATATATATATATATATATATATATATGGGGGGGGCACCAATATTTTCCTTGCCTCCGGGCAACTGGGACAAACTTACGCCACTGGCTCCTACCAATAATAAATCCCGTCTGGTCTTTATGTATTCTATGAGGCAAAACATACTTCAACCGGTCAGCAAGAATTTTAGTCAGCAACTTAAACATAATCAATGTTTAACAGTGGTCTCGGACGATACGAACCGGGGTCCGAGAGGTCTCTGCCCTGTTTGGGTATAACATTAATTGGGGTGGTCTTCAGTATGCCGACTGACGGGATCCCGGCGGACAGTATACCGGCACCGATGGAAGAGGTTATCAAATTAAAATCTCCCCCCACCAGCATCATGACATCTCCATAATGGAACAATTTGGCAATTAAATTATGAAAAAATGCTTTCACATATGTATTCGGAGCATAGACAGTACATAATATCAATTTCGTATTAGCCAATATGACTTCAGCAATAAGGTAGCGCCCTTCAGGGTCTGCATCAAACTTAATCAGTTCAAAAGGTACATGAATTTTGGCCAGTATGTCTACACCCCTAGCTTTAGAGTTGAACGGTGCAACTGATACAACCTTCCAGTGTAACGTATTGAATTTTGCTGATTCTAACAGAGTCAGGTGGGTCTCTTGCAACATTAACACATCTATATTCAATTTATTAGCATAAATAAGGACTTTCCTCCTCTTGGAGGGAGCGTTCACATCCCCTATATTCCACGATGCTAGCTTCAGCATGGCCATATCAACAGATCAGGGGAGTGATATATATTGAGGTACCTACGATCAAAAACAAAAACATATAAAACATAAAATACCACATGTATCTCAGTAAAAACCTTGCAAAGAGCGAGGGAGAAAAAAACACAAGGTAAGGGACATAGGGGAAAAAAGAAAGAGAAAAAAAGAACAGCGAGAACAACCCATGGAGGGTTGAGGAATCACCAACAGGTGAAAACAAACCCATGTGTAGACTTCCAGGTTGATACAGACTTGTAAACAACATATTAACACTTTAACAATAGCTAAGGGTGCAGGCCCCTAGCCAGCAACATCCAACATTTGAAGAAAATGAAATCACTAAGTGAGAGTAACCAGTCCGAGGTGAGGGGGATGGGCAAAAATAAGGGAAGGGAAAAGGGGAGAGGGGAGGTGGGGGGCAGCAGCGTGGAGGGCAGGAAAGGAGAAGATATTACTGAAGTAGGTCTAAAACCCAATAAGAGAGGTAGTGTGGTATGAAAGTGTAATCTCCTCATGATCCACTATCCTGGATGATGGCAAGGCAAATCGGCAAAATGCATGTAGCAGTACAGATAAATAATAGGAATAGCCACAGAGGTCAATATGGACATACACATACACAAACATAAATCATAGGAAGTAATAAAAAAAAAACAAGCATAAAAATAACTCAGCGGAAGAGTCATTCCCTCAGTGGCCGTATGGTAAATGTAGAGAATTATAAATTACAAGTGCTCAATACATACGTAATATGTAAACAGAAGTGTATGTAGCGAGCATGGAGGCGCGAACTGTGCACAGAAAGAAAACAGTAAGGAGTCATATCCTAGTGTACCATGTGAAAAAAAAGGAAAAGGGGAAGAAAAACAGAAAAAAATCATCTGGATCAGTACGGTCCTCTTGGGGAGAGCTACCATCCTTGTCTTCCTCATCACAATGAGCTTGAGCATCGTGCGAGTTCAAGAAATCAACATAGGAGGAACCCTCAAATATGCGCAGCCGCACAGGATACAGCAATGCAAACTTCTTGCCGTGATTGATCAATTGGGTGCATATAGGTGAGAACGCCTTCCTGGCCTTTGTCAACTCCATGGAGTAATCTTGGAACAGATAAACAGTGTTTCCTTCCTACTTTAAATCGCGGTGCTTGTGGGAGGCTTTCCACAAAGCCTCTTCATGTAGAAAATTCATTCAGGCAGCGTAATAATACCACACGCGGTCTGGCCCCAGGGTAAGTGCGCAGGGGCCCTACACGAAGGGCTCTCTCGATGACCATGTACACACAAGCCTCTTCCACATTCAATAGAACCGGTAGCGCGGACTTTAAGAAATGAAGCAGGTCAGGTCCTTTAACAGTCTCGGGGAGTCCCACCACCCTCAGATTCTGTCTCCTTGACCTGTTCTCAAGGTCATCTAGCTTATTTAATATCTGATGCTGTGTGCGGTCATGCTTCACTTGTGCCACCTGGAGCGTGGCTACATCTGCAAACAATTCCCCCATCCTGTTCCGTCTATCTATCTTTTTTGGCGAGGCTAGAGAGCTGCCCAGTAATGTAAGCAGTCTGTTTCAGGAGCGGACCTATTGCGCCTCTGATGGCCCCTATCATCTCCCCGTAAGTGACCGGGGCGTCAGGAGGGGGGACAACATGGCTAGGGGAGCCCTGAGTAACAGTACCTTGGTCCTGTGAGCGCAGAATAGGCGATGAGGGTGTGGAGCTCACTTCATCTCCGGAGTCAGCCGCGTCCGGCGCCATTTTCGATACTTCTCCATCCACCAGAGGAGGGTAGGTGAGGTGTTCGGGTGGGGACTCGGGCTGGTTTGGAGGCTGATAAACAGCTTTGATATGCGGTGCGGGATGCTGGAGAACGGAGCCGCTCAAAAGCGCGTTCTCACATGCCGGAGGTATGAGCAGGTCAAGGGGCATACCTAGATATAATGCAGGACCCAAGGAAAAAGTTTGAAAGAACTCCTACGTACCACCCAGTGGCGAAAAATTTATATAACACATGTAACTTTGACAGGGAAGGTGGGCCCCTCTCAGCTCTAGGCCCCATAGCAGCTGCACTGCCTACACCTATTGTAGCTACGCCCTTACATACTGCAATAGGTATTCACTACTACACTTATGGAGACGACTACCAGACCAGGTACTGACAAGATTTCCATACTATGGTAAGAGGCTGTATGTTCTCTACAAACCAGAACAGCTCTCCCACAGTACTTTCCAGTATATGAACATGCTGTAACATTAGGACAACTAAACTAAATTTTAAAAAAATCCATTCGGTAAATAAAAATTAAAATAAAAAAACGATTGCCGACGTAACTGATGCTTCATGAAAATTTCATAATGTCGGTTCCAACCCGGGTCGGACCCAGCTCAGACCCCTTTCACACTGGCAGCTTTACCCAGGTTATTCCCAGGCCCAGTTGTTCACACTGGACCCGGGTCATCTGTCACCTGGGTCTATCCGGCTTTACAGTTGACGTTTGGAGATGTCACTACCTTGGTTGGTTTGCCGGGTCTCTCGACCAGGATTATTTTTTGTGGCTCATTTCCATCTGAGATGTAAACTGTGTCAACGCAGCAATAACCTGGGTTATTGGGGCAGTCTGAAAGGGGTATTAGATTGATTATTTCATTATTATGATCAGGAAGCATTTTAAAAACAGAAAAAAAATTAATTGAAACTAGAACGAAACTTGCAAATATCTACAGACATTTTGTGAAGCTGTTGTCTACTTATACAAGGGCAGCTTTTTTATGTTCCGAACCAATATTTACTAGAATCTACCGACTGAAAACTGCCACCCTTTGTGTGATATAGCTAATTCCTAGCGCACTTATCAGCTGAATATTGGTTCATACCACAACGAAAGTGACAGTTCCACTTTAATGGTAGTAAAACACTTAATTTGGCGACATTACAGTCTAAGCGGCAGTCACTACTAGTAATAACATCCCATGGTTAAAAATATCTTGTCCCAGGCAACATCATATTAAAGACTTGAAAGAAGAAGTGTAAGATGAGTGGACTTTCTATTTTTAAAGACATGACCCCAGGGAAATCCTTGGCATCAGATAACACTTGCTTAATATTCTACCAGGAAAATTTAAACCTGGTTGATTCCCCCGACATGTAAACAAAAAGTAATCCCTAGCAATTTGAAAATGTGAAAGGCCATATGAGAAATAAAATCTGGCCAAACAGAAGCAAGTAATCACATTACAGGGAAAGTGCTCTATGTATAGCATGCAGCACTCATGTGAAATAAATCAGAGGTACTCCGTTTCACAGGTTATATTATTATTATTATTATTAATAAAAATAACTAGCTGATGTGCCTGGTTTCAACCGGGCAAAGGATTGCTGGGTGACCATTTGACCCCTTTTCACCCTCTTAGGAGTGGAAAAATCCCGGCTTAGTGGGTGGCTGCAAATAACTGTCACAGTTTCCAGACCACCCAGCAGGTCACATGTTCCAGGTCACCCAGCCGGTGCACAGGGAGAGTTCACCAACTGTCCCTTTTTCCAGAGCACAATCGTGATGTATTGTAAATGGCAGGTGCACATTTTGCCGCATAACTTTGAAACGAAACAACCAACTACAACACCAACATACTGTAATTCTGCAAATCTACGGATCAAGAGCTTTAATTTGGTATATAATGTGCCCTGCTCAGACAATGGAATAATAAAAATAAGTCACTCATTAAAGTCGTCCTTCTGCTATTAATATATAGATGATGATAATAATAATAATAATAATAATAATAATGAAATACATTATTTAATAATGATGTTTATTTATAGAGCTCTTTTACACTGCAATGGATGTTCTATTTAGTGACAGCCATCTTGGGCACACTACAATGGATGTTATATCTTATATGTAGTGTATTAATATTTTTTGAGGATGCTACTGTAATTCTCCATGAACAGCAACAGTCAGTGATGCAAGTAATGAGGAAAGAAGTTCGATAATGTACATTTCATATGGTCAAATCATTCTATGAAAATGAAATCGGCACCAATTTATTAGTGATCCTTACCTATACAACATAAGTTATACTCCTTGTCATACAGTATATATGTATATATGACTTATTAACCAGTGCAGTGCAGTGGTAGGACTTCATTCATTTGCACAGAGTAATAAGTAGCAATGTCCATCCAACTGTAAAATCTGGCATTAATGATACTGTATACAGAGTGAATCCGGAATGTATTGTCCCTCTTCTTTAGTTACGCCGCAAGGAGTATGTTCTCCAAATGATGCAACAATGAGCAGTCCATACACAATCCAATCATTAAAACCCTGCCAGCTACTTTTCATTTTTTTTGTGTTTTGGACTTTAGTAATCCAGAGCAATCCAATGAATCTGTAGATTATATACCTTTGATTTATTTATATTCATATCAATATTAAAATTAGCATTTTTTTTTGGTGTGAGCTCGATTCAGATCCCATTGATCTTGCATTATACATTCGATACTTTGCACATGTGCAGTGCAAGTTCTGCGTCATTGGAAGTAGAAAGGCTGCAGGCGTCAAGACAGAAAGTTGCCATTAGGGGGTGGGGAGGGAGTGGCTATGGTCTTTACTTCCCAGAGAGAGGCCAGGATCTCCAGTGGTGTTGCAGTTGATCCAATGATGTCTCCTGAATCACACTGGCTCACAAATACATGCAGGAGGTGTCTACTTACACCAGACGCCTCCTGCTGTATTACCATATCTGTGCTTCCAATTATGCAGCAGTGATGCACAATCTAACCACATCTGAATCAGGCCCACGATCCAGACTTTTCAAAGACTGCAAATACTTTCAATGTTGGCTATTAAAAAATATAAAATATTTTTTGTTATTATTTTAATAAGTGCTGTATTTTCAAAAAGTAAAACCATGTTCTTTTGTAATAAAAACAATAAGATGAAATACTCATGTGATGCCAAACTTTAATCATACCTCCCAACATTTCATAATGTGTAATCAGGACCTGTGCATCTGGAAATGGGGGTGCGACCTCACGGAAAGGGGGCCTAGCGTGCCTCATGCCTCCATTTGCATCACTGTCACTCTGGGGGTATACCCCACTATCACGAAGATGCTGGGCTTCCCTAAGGCTCTCACAAAAGATAACAAAGTCTCTGGCTCATCTTTCCTAAGATATTACCTAAAGGATGGCACTGCCCGCAGAATACATAAGGGGAGACCCTCCACACTACACATTGAGGTCTGTTAAGGGTGCAAGGCTTTCTTTTACCTATGCGCCTGTGGGAACAGGACACCCTGCATCCATTATAGATATGCCAGTGATTGGGCCAGTCATCTTTTTCAGTTCTACCCCAATGTCTCTAATTGTTCTGTTTCTTCCAACGTCCTCTCATGCTTCCAATATTTCTTTCCTTTTTGGTTGGGGAAATTAAATATTTGCTAATTTATTAAGTTTCAGAAGACTTCCTCATGGTCAAACGACCTTGGAGATATAAATATTGATAAAAACTTTTCTGCTGTAGTCGGACATTGTCCTGTAGATCTGAAGATGACGGGAGACGACTGCCTTTTTTCACAATACAGTCTTTTAGGGTAAAAATGTTTTGTTTTGTTTTTTAAATTCAATAAATTTTTATTGGTTTTTCCATTGATTTAACATTTAGGTATTGCCGAAGGCACTACAAAACAAACATAAAATACACACTAAAACAAATATAAGGCAATAAATCAACAACAGGCTTACAGTTGTATATAGAGAGCATAGTGAGACGTGTGGATACTTATCCCAGTCAAAGTCATAGTTCAACAGAGCAGTGGTGATCTAGTGGCATTACACATTTTACTCATAGCGCATTTCACGTTGCCACGGCATTATCACTCATTTGAGCCCGGCTGACCGCGAGCCGCACACCCCACATAACTCCCCCAGAAGCACTCGTAACAGGCATCTAAATACTTCTAAGACTCAGCAACACTCATCCGTGAGGTGAAATAGCGAGAGCTCATCCACTTCCCCCAAATAGCAATAAACTTTTTTTCCGCATTCCTGGCCAGGTATACAAATTTTTCATGTGTAACAGAGGTGTTAACTAGAGAAATCCAGGATTGTGGGGCTGGGGCTTCATTAGCCAACCACAGTCTGGCTATGCACACCTTGGCCAAGGCACAGAGGTTCACAATGTAGCGTCGACTGGGTGGATCCAGAACCTCCTCATCCATAGCCGCTAATATACAGGAGATGGGTGTAAGTACGGAAGAGGGGATACCTGTATCAACTATAGCACGTATAACTTCCTCCCAAAAAACCGATACCAAGGGACATAACCAGATCATATGTCAAAAGTCTGCTCCCTGATTACCGCATTTGGGACATTTTGAGCTATGGGATCCCCCTATATGTGACAGCCTCATTGGGGTCATATATACCCTATGTAGCACGAACAACTGAATTTGCTGATATCGGACAGATGATGTTGAAAGCCGGCTCGATCCCAGAGCGTCCTCCCATATGTCATCCGATAATGGACCTAGATCAGACTCCCACTTAGTCCTGAGGGAGATAAGTGGGTCTATATGATGTATTTGAAGTAATCGGCCGTATATTTTGGAGACTATATGTCCAGATCCCACCGTCTGCAGCAGCAATTTGACCGGGGAATCAGTAAGCGCCGGCGGGCCATCAGGAAATTGGGCAAATATAGCGTGCCTCAATTGGAGGAAGCGAAAAAAATATGCAGAAGGGACATTAAATTCATGTTGAAGCTGCTGAAAGGATCTAAAAATCCCGTCGGTGTATAGTTGTCCCAATGAAATCACTCCCCATGGTTCCCATACTTCCCTGATTTGAAGCTGACACAACTCCGGCAATCCATATTTATTGTCCAGGGGAGTGTCAGGGTCAATGCCCTGTCCTTGCAATATAAGGTGCACCAGCCTCCAAATAGTAATATATTGTTTTATGAGTGGTAGTGCCGACATTTTGACGCTTCCACAAAGAAGCAATCTCAATGGGGAACCACCTGGGTATTCTTGCATTACTACCTGTGAGTGCAGACTCGAAATATCAGAATCATTAACCCATTCCCAGAGATGTGCTAATTGTGCTGCAAAGTAATAAAAACGAAAATTGGGAAGAGCCAAACCCCCTGATGTTTTGGACCTGGTCAGAGTATTAAGTTTCAACCGTGCCCGTTTGCTAGCCCAAACCAAAGAAGATAGCAAACCATCAATTTGTTTAAAAATCTTCTGAGGGATGTATACTGGGGACTGCTGTAGAATATACAGGAGTTTGGGTTGAAAGACCATTTTCACCATATTAACCCTCCCTGTAACTGTCAGGGGCAATTTCCCCCAGACCTTGACTTTATTGCGAAGATAAGATATCTGTGGTGTGACATTGAGGGAGGTAAATTTGTGAGGGTCGTTGGATACCCAAATGCCCAGATATTTAAAGGAGTTCACCCATCTTAATGGGAGAGCAACCAATGGGGAGGCAGGAACCTCACCCTGAAGCGGGATAATGGAGGATTTCTCCCAATTAATCAGGAGCCCAGAATAACACCCAAATTCATTGATAATTTCTAAAATCTTAGGCATAGACTCAGCATAGCGATCCACAAATAGCAGAATATCATCGGCATACAAAGCTATTTTCTCCTCCCTGGTGCCCACTTTATAACCAAAAATCTCAGAGTTCGCCCGCAAAAGACAAGCAAGGGGTTCAATGGCCATGGCAAACAGGGTAGGGGACAATGGGCACCCCTGACGTGTACCTCTAGACAAAGGGAAGGAATGTGATACAAAACCATTCACCGCCACTCTGGCTAGGGGAGAGGAATACATCAACCGAACAAATTTAATAAAGTTAGGGCCTATACCAAATTTGCGCATGATGCTCCACAAATACTCCCATTCAACGGAATCAAAGGCCTTGGCGGCATCCAATGATACAACTATGGATGAGGATGACTCACGGGGGACCTGGAGATGGGTAAATAAACGTCTGAGATTAATGGATGTTGATTTATGGGGCATAAACCCCGTCTGATCGGGGTGTATAAGCTGCGTAATGACTTGATTCAGTCTACATGCCAGGACCTTGGCCAGGATTTTAACGTCGGTCGGCAGAAGGGAAATAGGTCTGTAAGAATCAACCTTCCTATGATCCTTGTCAGGCTTTGGAAGGACTACAATCAATGCCTCCGCCATAGATATTGGGAGGGATTCCTGTGTAAATATCTGATTATATAACTCAAGTAATTGGGGGACAAAAAAATCTAAATGACGTTTATAGAGCTCAGACGGTATGCCGTATAGCCCCGAAGCCTTCCCATTGGGAGCAGCATTGATAGCAGCCACGATCTCCTCTGGCGAAATGGGTGCCTCGAGGAAGTCCTGCGCCTCACAAGTCAGCAAAGGGACCTGTATAGTCTGTAAATATTCATCCAATTGCCCAGGGGTACAGTTTAATTTAGAGCTATATAATCGCCTATAATATGCCACAAATTCCGACGCAATCTGTGGGGTTTGCAATAAAGTGGTACCATCTGAGGTCTCAATTTCAACCACGGTGTTAGAGGATCTCTCACCCCGTGCCAGGGAGGCTAAATACGACCCCGGCCTATCCCCAGAAGTATAAAAAGCATGAGAGGAGAAGAGTCTATGCTGAGTCTTTTCCATGAGATATTCCCTCCACTCCCCCTGGGCCGATAGCCATGTAGATTTGGAGCTATCTAAACAATCCTGTAAATATTGTGCTTCTGCAGCAACACTTAGGGTCTCCAGTTCGGACTCCCGGTGCTTAAAAAAGGATTTTAAATTAGCCACTCGTTTAATTAAAGTTCCCCGCAAAAAGGCCTTAAACGCATCCCATAAATTAGAGAGAGGCTGCCCAGCCTTGTTTATCTCAAAAAATTCCCGCCATGCAGCCACCAAATCGGAGCCATCGCCCATATGTACAAGCCAGAATGGATTGAACTTCCACACGGCCTGGCCTCTAGAGCAATTAAAATCCAAGACCAGCGTTAAAGGAGAATGATCCGATATACCTCTAGTCTCATATCTGCTATCCCGAACCTTAGGAACCAGATCGCTCGATAGAAGGGCCAGGTCGATCCTAGAGAACGAGGAGTGGGAATGTGAAAAACATGAATATTGTTTAACTGATGGATGTCTCAGTCTCCAGGGATCGACCAGACCCAACCCCGACACAACATCAGCAAAACCATTCCGTCCAGAATGTGGACCAGAGGGAGTAGTAGAGAACCTATCCATTGTTATATCTAACACATTATTGAAATCCCCCAGACAAACCACAGGTGTTCCCGGTGACAAGGCCATAAACCCTGCAGCTTTTTTCAGGACATCGGAGGAGTACGGGGGAGGCACATACACGGACAATAAAAGCAGAGGGTTACAATGAATTTTACACTTTAAAAATACATATCTCCCCCACGGGTCCGACTGTACCGAATCCAGCACAAAGGGAACAGTCCTCTTCACCAGGACTGAGACCCCCCGGGAGGCAGAGGTGTGTGTAGAATGGAATGCCCAACCTACCCAAGGTCTCTTAATGGCAAGAGTCTTACTGCCCACCAGGTGAGTCTCCATAAGACATACCACATCAGCAGCATATTGTTTGATTTGTCTAAGCACCAGAGATCGCTTAATCTTGTCGTTAAGCCCCCGCACATTCCACGACAACATCTTAAGTCCAACCATGGGGAGTCATTAAAATAATAATAGGGGCCACAGCCCGCAGCCAGCCAGATCCACCCTCGCGGCACGCAATTGCAAGACACCACTGCTCAATAAATAGAATCGTAAGCCATACACACCCAATCTCCAGACATCCATACAAAAAATAACCATAGCCTTTAACTTCCCCTCCCCCCCCTCCCTGTACACTACTCCCAACCTGCAGCATACTTGGATCCCCAAACAGAACCCAAACCCAGCACACAACGAGCTATATTCTGGGTGGAGCCAAGAATATAATGACCCTGAGAAAAGAGAAAACAAAACACAAACAAAACACTCCCAGCCATTAAACTAGATCACCCCCGAAAGATAGAAAAAAAGGGGGGCGAAACATAAAAAAGTTTCCCCCCGGGACTTACGAACAAATTATTATCGGATATAATTGGACCACGAATATACCCTTCCCCCCCCCCCCCCAGCCCCCCCAACCCCCCAACCTGGCAACAGATATATGATTGGCCAATATGAGAGGAAGAAAAAAAAAAAAAATTCAGGCAGCAGTTATCCCTCCCTCCACCCCCACATCCTCAAGGAGCACCACATAGATAATTAAACATTTCCCTTATCTTGCAGCCCCCCTGTAAACATATATATAAGCATATCCTGCACAGAAAATCTCTTGCCACTAGAGTCACAGGAATTAATCAAGGATCAGCAAGAGCCCGTCCCGCTGGGAAGCGTCTGTCCAGCCAGATCATCGCCTCTCGAGGAGTTGCAAAAAATTTTGTTTCACCATCCGCCACCACTCGTAGTTTCGATGGAAAGAGCATAGCATACGGCAGGTCGAGTTCCCGGAGTCTTCTCTTAACAGGTAGGAATTGAGCCCTATCTTTCTGCACCTCCACCGCGAAATCTGGGAAGACCGATATTGGCGACCCGTTCCATTTTAGTGGGCCTTTCGTGCGAGCAAGTCTCAGGACAGTGTCTCGGTCATGGAAGTGGAGGAACTTGGCGATGAAGGTACGGGGCGGAGCCCCCGGAGGTAATGGGCGCATCGGAACTCTATGAGCTCGTTCAATTGTGAAATGAGGCGAGAATTCTTCGGACCCAAATGCATGCCGAAGCCATTTTTCTAGAAATTCTTCAGGTGATGAGCCTTCCTCCTTCTCAGGCAGACCAAGGAAGCGGACATTATTGCGACGTAGGCGTCCCTCCATATCTGTTAGTTTTTTGCGCACGTCAGTCATCTGGGACTCCAAAGTATCAGTACGCCGTCCCAGCGGGGTAATAGTGTCCTCGACATTGGAGATACGGGTTTCGGCCTCTCCCACCCTCTCTCTCACCCGTTGAAGGTCCTGATGGATAATGGAGAGGTCAGACTGCACTTGCCCGATTTTATCAGCCAAACGGGCCTCACTAGCAGTCACGGCATCCAACACTCTCTGTAATGCAGCATCGGGCGGTTCAGACGAAGCAGAGCTGTTTGCAGGAGATGGGGGCGACGTCTCAGACTGTGTAGTCTCCCTCCTCTGCTGTTGAGGACCGGGATTGCGGACAAATCTCTCCATTGCGCCCGCATTCTGTTGGCGGCCTTTAACCATTTTGGACAACACAATGCCGCAGCACTCACCCAGTTATATATCAAAGCAATACAGGCAGAGAGAGGAGGCGCAGGCACCAGCACACTGTGAGAGGGCCAAGAGGTGCAGGAAGAATATATATATATACAGAAGGACCAGCGGTCTTGGTTGTATTGTTGAATGTCGGCACAGTGGATTTGAAAGCTGTGGGCTGAAGCAGGGATTTAGGCAGTTTCCCACCTGCACAGACGCTATCACTTTAAGGCACAGCAGTCCCTGGGCCTGGTAGGAGAACTCAGATCCTGTATTTATATTAATATAGGAAATATATGTTTATATCATCCAGGATAAAAGAGGGGGGAGAGAGGGTGACAGTCCCAGCACCACCTCCCAGCAAAGGCACCCTCCGCAGCAGGACAGCAGGTACTCACAGCTCTGTGGCGTGGGCAACGTCTTTACGTTCAGCAGCAGAGGCCGGGGAGCGGTCCGCGTGTCCGTGAGGTCGGGCAGCGCAGGCTGGGCAGAGCACCGTTCAGAGGATGCTCCTGGTGTCCTCACAGCCGAACGGAGCGGTGTGCTGTGCGTCCGTGCTCCGTACACCCGCCCGTAGCGGCCGAGGCAGGCGGGGGTCAAGGGTAAAAGAGCCGAACTTCCGGTTGTGGAGGGAGCGCGAGACCGCGGCGTCACATGCGGCTCCAGCACTCACCAGGCCTCACACTGGACGGCTTCCAAACGGGCAGGAAGGCAACAGCAGTCGGTCTTGGATACTCCAGGGGGGGCACTAGGCATTCATCCAGCCGTAGTCCGCAGGCCAGTCCCAGGGGGAATCACAGGATGGGTTTAAAGGATTTATTGGCTGGAGAGCTGCACAATGTGTGTGCTACTCCATGCCCGTCCTGGCCACGCCCCCGTAAAAATGTTTTTTAGATTATTTGTTGCAAGAGATGTGTCTGCCCATGAGGCCTGTAGGTGTTTGGGAGGTGATTGATAATTGGCTAGATCTTTTCAAGTAAAGTTCTGAGTTATCTGAACTACAGTATAGATCTTTTTTTCTCATTTTGAGAACAATGTATTATTATAATGGATGTAAGTTTATTTATTTTTTGTGCAAAGTACACATTTTTTATTTGTACTTTTCATGTGGACAAAAAATGTGTATACATTCATTCATTGTAGGTTTGCTTGTTCCCTCTATCGCTTAGAGAGGCAAAAATGGAGGCTGGAGGTGGCATTGTCTCTGTACAGTAAAGGGTGTGTTTATGCAAATGCTTCTCATGCAGACCACAAAAAGTGCATCTGTCAGGAGGCAGGGAAACTGCAGCCGCTTCTGATTGGCTGAACGCTGAAACTATTAATATTATTAGTGCGGCTTCTGCTATTATTTAATTGATATTTACAAACACTCCACAACACAAAAGCAGGGTCTCATGACTTTTAAAGAGAAAGACAACAGATGTTTGTATGTAATTTAACTTTTATAGTGCAATAATGTTATTTTTGCATCTATTTTATTTATTGCATTATTCATGGTCAAGGAAGTTTACAATAGTATTTATTAGTAACACTGTCCAAATATAGACAGGCTGCCTTATGTATTTCACACTTACTGTAGCTAATGTACTATATTGTGTATGAACTTTAATTACTACTACCACCAATAACTTGACATCTACACAGAGCCGGCCTTAGGCATAGGCAAACTAGGCAAATGCCTAGGGCATTTGGTATGCCTAGGGGCACAAGCAGCTTCTGCTGATTAAAATGATATGCGGCATGCCTATATTCTATGTGTGACTGCGGCTGTATCTGCATACGAAATTCTACGTTACAGTGTATTCCTGGAAAACACTGTAATGTAGCATTTTGTATACAGATACAGCCACAATCACACACAGAATATAGGCATGTTGCATATCATTTTAATCAGCAGTAGCTGCTTGTGCATCCTAGCCACATAGTAATGCAAATAAGATGCATTTTTGTCAAAAATGTCACTCAACGTTAGCATAGCTGGCAGTTGACTCCTGCCGGGCATATCCTGCTGCATGCTGTATTTAGGCAAGATGTATGATGACACATCTGTATCCAAGCAGAGGCAGAGGTCACAGTGTTGGACACATCTGTATCCAGCAGAGGCAGAGGTCACAGTGTTAGCAGCCGTGTGAGTGCTGTGTGCGGGTGGGTTTGTTGTGCTGTAGTGTTCGGCATCTGTGTAAGGGGCATTATGTGTGTCGTGTATAAAATGCATTAATAATGTGCGGCATATGTGTCATTATGTGTGTCATTATGTGTATAAGTGCACTAATAATGTGTGGCAAATGTGTAAGGGGCATTATGTTTATAAGGACATTAATAATGTTTGTCATGTGTGAGGGGCATTACTGTGTGGTGGTATGTGTATAAAGGCATTGCTAATGTGTGGCATTATGTGTATAAGGTGCTCTACTGTGTGGCGTAATGTATAGAAAGGGCACTACTGTGTGGCCTTATGTGAATAAGGGTCAATTCAGTGTAATGTAATTTGAATAAGGGGCATTACTGTGAGGAGTAACGTATATAAGGTAAAGTGGTACTACTGTGTGATATAACGTGAATAAGGGACACTATCGCATGATAAAATGTGAATAAAGTTGCACTACTGTGTGGCGTAATTTAAATTGGGGTTACTATTGTGTGGCCATGCCCCTTCCCAGCAAGAACACACCCCTTTTTGAACTGTGCATCGAATATTCGCACTGTTCCTATTTCATATATAGGGTGTAGGAGCACCAAAATGAGGACTGCTGTGGGTGAGAGGTGATGGTGCTGGGAAAGGGGGGCAGGGTCAGAGGTGAAACTAGTGCCAGTGCTAGGGAGCACCAGCCAAAATCTTGCCTAGGGCATCATATTGGTTAGGGTCGGCTCTCCATCTACTGTCAGTGCATATACTGTACAACTGTTTTCTCATTGCATCAACCTGGTATATATATTACTGTTTTCTACTAGAGTAAAATTGGTACTTTTTCAGGTTCTTCCAGCTTTGCAACATGTGCAAAATGCATCTTTTTGGGAGCATATTCTCCACCTAGATGTTTGGTATAACATGCATTCACCTCTACATCTGCCCCTGAAGGTGCAAAATATAGCCGAGCCTAAATGAGGCCCTTAATGTTTTGCTTTGAAACCCAGTCATTTTGGTAACCTAGTTCCAGCCATAGTTTTATTATCTGCATGACAAGTTTATCTTACAGTAACTACCTAAATAAGTGACATGTTTAGTGTTAGACAGTTTTATATTCTGTTCAGTTAAATTCTCAGTGATGTGCATAAATGTACACATTGCAGATAATTGTGGTACAGCACATTGCAGATAATTATGGTACAGCCGCACTGCAGATATTCCTATGAACGGGTGTAGTATGGCTGACCGGTGGTCTCCTGACCGCCGGTCAGCTTACCGACGCCGGGATCCCGGCAGCATACCGACGCCGGGATCCCGGCGGGGAGAGGCGAGTGCAGCAAGCCCCTTGCGGGCTCGCTGCGCTCACCATGCTGCGCTCGCCACGCTGCGGGCTCGGTGGCGACCTACGGTCGCCACGGGTTCTATTCCCACTCTATGGGTGTCGTGGACACCCACGAGTGGAAATAGTCCCTGTTGGTCGGCATGCCGACCATCGGGATAGTGGGTGTCGGGAAGCTGCAGGAGGTCATGTGACCGTCGGTCTCCCGACCGTCGGTCACATGAATACCACCCCTATGAACCACTATGGGCGAATTGCAGAGAATTGGTCCAAATGCCGGCAACTCATAGCCAACTCTAACAATTGTACTGTCCCATTTATGTTTCTACAGTATGTGTACAAGCTTATATAGAGCCAATTCACAAGTGTTATTTCATTTCCCAGAAGGTGTTCCATAAGCTTTTATTACAGTTCCCAAGCATGTTCTGTCTGGCTTCAGAAGGGCACTTACTGTAACATACTGTTCCTAACTGTCCTTCTCAGGACGTTCAGGGTGAGTGAGATTAAAGCACCCCATAGTCATGTGACAAATGACACGATTAGTCTGGCCAGGTGGCTAACAGTTGTGAGGCACGGAACAGCTATTAATATGTAATAGCGGATTATAAATAATCATTTAAACTGCAGCAGTGCAATCTCAAAGACAAGCCAGTTCTTGCTTTTTAGCTTTCATGATTCATAGCCGGTTTACATACAGCCAAAAATGGAACAGAAAAGCCTCATTATATTGGTGTTACAGTATGTGTCCACCATGAAACAATGGTCCTGATACCACTACTGATTGCACTGCAGTCACACTGGGTAACGTACATTTAACAATCTGCAACACTGACCTTAAGTATAATTTTAATTAAGACCATTGATTATTGTTTATAACGTGGAATACTGTAGTATTGAAGAAGACATGCAGCTACTAACTTATTGTGTTCAGTAATACAAGCATCTATATATTCCTTACATAAGTGATTGAAAAAGTATTACATCATATTTTCGAACATGACTGTGGAGTTGCTCCAGTTCTACTTTGTGTGTTTAAGTAGAGTTACTGAAAAATTACCTCTGCACTGGATAAGAATAAAAATAATTACAGAGGAAATAACCCGATCTGATTAATAATTATTGTTAATACACATCTGAACTTTATTTATCAAAATATTAAAATGTATAGTATTGGTGTATTAGATAGAAACTAAATGCAATTAAAAGAGAGCTGCAGTGCTCCGACTCATCCCAAAATAACTCAAATTCACTGTGTATTAGTTGAAGATCATAATGCTGGGAATAATCATTATTCACATACTGTATATACTACAGTATTTGTTAAAGAATCATGGCTATTTTGGACTGCATGGGAAGTGTTTTGGCATCCCGGCGGTCAGAATGCCTGCAGTCATGTGACCAACACCGGAATCCTGACACCATTGAGGAGACCGGTGCCGGAACACAGACAGCTAACATCTCAAAGGTAAGTATTAGGATTCGGGATAAGGCCAGGGTGGGGTGGGTTAGGCACTGGAGGAGGAAGGGGGGGGGGGGTAATTAGCCCTAGCTGCCACCCCCAGGTAGTTAGCCCTAGCTGAAACCCCCCGAGTGTTAGCCCTAGGGTTAGGACATACTTGCCTACTTTTAGAAACTAGTTTTAAGGAGATTCTAGATAGTATGAGTGTTTGCACGGTGCACCGCTGAGGGGTGGCGTATCATGCTCCACCTGTAGGGCGTGTCTAGCTCCACCTATGCACATGTCTTAAGCTGCTCAGGGGGTATCCTGCAGTGCCATTTGGAAATTAAATTACTAAGTAAAGCATGCTGCCAGAGTGGGTGTGTGTATGGGTGGCATATGCAGTTGTAAAATACATAAGGGTCAGTGCCACCCTACACACACTTGCACAGGGGTCACACACACACACACACACACACACACACACACACACACACACAAATACATACACATACACATACACCCAGCCTGCTAGCCTGTAGAGCCGCTGAGGTAGTACTACATGCACTCACCTCCTCTTGCCTCTCTCTGAGCTCCCAGCTGCCTCTGGACTGACTACCAGACCAGAGCTGCTCTCCATGTCGGGCCAGCTTTCTCATCACTCCCCCTCCTGGAACTCTTACTGCCCGCAACCCCTGCATGTGAGGGGAGAGGGATCAGCCGCTGCTACGGATGCTGGAGAGGGACGCTGTGCAGTGTACTGTAAGGTCTCCATGTGTTCAGCCCTACACTGGTGGCTGGCCGCTCGCAGGCTCTGCTGGGCTCGATGGTCGATACTGCCTTTCGAGCCTGCAGTGCTTCCTTGGCTGGCTATTTTACATGCTCGTTCTAAGCTGACCCAACGGGCCGCCCACTTTCACAGATGGCTGCAGGGAGGTGCAGGTAATTGCAGGGGAGAATGCGGGAAGTGGAGGCCAGCTCTGGGAGACTTACACTTTTTCCTTGGTGGTCGGGAGCACCATCCGATTTTCGGGAGCCTCCCGGTCGTTCCAAGAGAGTAGAGAAGTATGATCCAAGATCCTTTTTACATATTTGCCACTTACGCTGCAAATGTGCATATGCATCGTGGCATGTAAATTGCCACGCATGCGAGTGACTCAGCGCTCAATGCTATGGCACTGTTCACATAATGAAATCCTATAGGATCACGGGTGCAAATGCTAGCGGGCACTGTCATGGCATGCTGCAGTGCCAGCGAGGATGTAGAAGGACACATCTGTAGTTATTTATTCTAAGCTGTCCATGCCATGTGCACCATACTGTGCCAGCCTTTAGTCCTACACAGTGCCGTAACTAGTCATTTTGGTGCCCTGTGCCATAATGAGAATTGGTGCCCCCCCATTCAAAACAGGGATTGTGTGCAGGCATAGGCGTGCACAGCTAATTTTATTAGGGGGTGCACTGCCGGAGGGCTATGTCTGGTACCGCCTTTTGGGCGTGTCCAGCACCGTCCAGGGACATGTCTAGCACTATTTTACATTCTCAGTAAAATCACATGGCTTAATCTAATTTCTTTCTAGTTCATAATAATAAAGTAGATATAATACACACCAGAGAAATAAAATTAAACATATTGGTGCGACCACTGGCCGCTATGGCATAACCCTGATTCCTAGCTGCCACTGCACCCAACCGCTGCTCACACTTCCCGAACCTAACCCTGACCCTGTAGCGGCACTATAGAGTGGGGTCTAGTGAATATACATTCCCCTCCCCGCCTCACAGACCCCACCACTTGCACCCCCCAGCACCTACACCCTGATTTTGAGTGGGCTACTCTGAAAAGTACAGGAGATTTAGGGGGCCCAACATTTAAGTTTTAATATAACATAAGTAAAGCTTAAAATTTACACATGTGCCATCAGAGTTACATTTGCCTCTTTCTATACCATCTGACCTCAACTATGCAGGATACCAGCATTTGTCTCACATATAACCATGCTCACCAGCTACTAACAGTAGTGCCTCTTATTCACATTATGCCACACAGTATGAACCGAAATTCACATTACGCCACACAGTATGAGCCAAAATACACATAGCACACTGTATGAAACGAAGTTTACATTATATCACATGGTCTGAGCCGAAATTCACATTATACCACAGAGTATGAGCCAATATTCACATTATACCACACAGTATGAGCCAATATCACATTATGCCGCAAAGTATGAGCCGAAATTCACATTACCCCACATAGTATGAGGCGAAATTCACATTATAGCACATAGTATGAGCCGAAATTCACATTGCGCCACATAGTATGAGCCGACTTCACATTACCACAAAGTATGAGCCACATTCACATTACGCCACACAGTATGAGGCTGTTATTCCCTCTGGCTGGCCAGGCTAAATACAATAAGTTACAAAAAAGGAAAGAATGAGATCTATAGGTGCACTCAGGAAACTACTGAGTGTTTGGCTCTCTGGCTAATATATTTATCTAACCCTTTTCTTCTTTATTTTTTTTCCCAGAGTGCACCCACAGATGTTTGTTTTATTTATTTAGTTTTTTTTAATTGTAACTTCACCACATTTATACAGTACATGTTGGTTTAGTCCCCCTGGCTTTGCTGGGCTGGCCCCCTCTCTTTTCCCTGCATGAGCAGGCTGCAGGACTGAGCATTTCACACACAGACTTACTGCCATTGTGACACACACTCCGAGACCTCAGTGAACTCTCTCTGTCCTTCGCTCTCTGTATTCTTCTGCTAAATGTGTGTCCTCCTGCTCTGAGTCCTCATTAGAGGAATCCTGTGGTGCTGGCATGGTGGCCGCGGCACTTGAGGATTGGAGCGCCGGTGAGAGAAGAGACCGAGTGCAGGCGGGGTGGAAAGGAGTGTGGACGCGGAGTGACATCTTAATGTTACATCGCGTGACGGAGCCAGGAAGAGGCATCCGTGTACCCAGTGCGGCTGGCAGCCAATAGTACAGAGCGCTGCTGCGGCGGCGGGTAGGAGCACAGGATGACTATTGACCGCTGTGCTGCAACAGGCGAGGGGGGTGCCGGACATTAGGGGGTGCCTGTGCGCACCAGGCACCCCCCGTGCGCACGCCTATGTGTGCAGGTAAGGGGCGTGGCCACAGAATAGTACCAATTCACATTACACCGCACATGAGTACGCCTTATATACATTACACCTGACCATATTTGTGTCCGTTATTGACATTACACCACACAGCAGTCCTCTTATACACTTTACGCCAGACAGCAGACCCCTTATACACATTGTGCAGCAGTAGAGCCCCTTGTAAACATTACGCCAAAGCTCCCCCTCCTCATTTTCCACATAGAATAAAATGTTAATAAAAGCTGAAAACTACAATCTGTATTAATGCTATAACTGATGGCTTAGCTTGTAGTAACAAAACACAACTTGTAATGCCTGGGGTAAAGCCATGCAAACACGAGCCGAACATAAAAAATCCACACAAACAGGGCCCTGATTGGAATCAAACCCATGAGACCAGTGCTGTAAAGCACTAAAGCTAACCACTGTGCCACCGAGCTGCTGTTTTGTAGCCAACATGTACACTGTACACAGACACTGTACGCACACACACATATATATATATATATATATATATATATATACAGTATGTATATATATATATATATATATATATACTGTACGCACACATATATTCAATGTACATACATAAACATTGTACATACATACACATATACACTGTACACACACATGCATACACTGTACATACTGTATACACATATATATATATATATATATACACAGTATATATATATATATATATATATATATACTGTACACACATATACACTGTACACACACATATGTGAACTGTACATACATACACACACACTGTACATACACCCATATACACTGTAATCACACGCATACACTGTACGTACGTACGTACGTACGTACGTACATACATACAGTATACACTGTACATACATATACACTGTACACACACACACACACACACACACACACACACACACACACACACACACACACTGTACACACATATACACTGTACATACATACATCCATATACACTGTAATCACACACATACATATACACTGTACACACACTGTACATACATACATACATACATACATACATACATATAGTACACTGCACACACACACTGTACATACACACATTTACACTGTACACACTGCATTCAGTACACACATATACAGTACACTGTACATACACACATACTGTATACACTGAACATACATACATACATACATACATACATACATAGACAATAGAAAGCCACCTGTACCATATAGCTGCAGGCAGCGTGCACACATGGCCACTTTCTACTCACTGCCTCTTCTCCCGGAGTCCTGAGTACATCAGTTTCAGCCCAGCACAGGGACAAACATAACCTTACCCTGGGAGCCAATCAGAGGGGACAGCTATCAAACAGGCAGCACATGGATGGACAACCATCTCTCTCCCCAGGAAGTTGGAACACAGAGACAGGCAGCACATGGATGGACAACCATCTCTCTCCCCAGGAAGTTGGAACACAGAGACACAAATCACTCTATCCCCGTGCACCCGAAGCTTGCTGCATGTAACTTAATTTAAGCTGGGCGCACCGCTGATAACATCAAAGCGTGTGCCGGTATATAGAGATGGCTGCTGGCTCAGCCCCCAGCGCACCTGCACTGTGTGTGGCGCACCACACGCCCATACCTAGTTACGGCCATGGTCCTACATACTGCAAGACATATCTACCTACTTTTTCTCCCCTCCGGGAGACTTACCAGAGGGCAGATGCAGTATAACACTGCAGGGTGGGGAAGGGTGTATCACATTATTATGGCTGTGCCCCGCAGCACAATAGTGTGAATCGGTGCATCATACCGAGGGGGTGACACCATGATGATGTGACTTGTGGGAGTGTCCCTGTCTACCCCAAAATTCAGATGTTTCTGGAAGATTCAGAAGTATGCTTACAGTACGTAATAGGAAGCTATTGCATATGCTAATATGGAGCTATATAATACATATGATTAGTAAGTATTAGCAATATAAAGTGGCACTGGCAATCACACACACACGCACATACCTATTGATGCTATCTGTATACTAATACATTCCTGATATTATGAATATTGATACATGGATAAAATAATGTCTGTTTCTTTGTCACTCTCCAATCTTTAGCTTGCTGTGTGTGGGTGGACACCCACTTAGGTTAGAGGAAAGGAGATTCCGCACACAGAGGCGAAAAGGTTTTTTCACAGTAAGGACAATACGAGTTTGGAATTTCCAGCCTGAGAGAGTACTAATGGCAGACTCGGTCAATACTTTTAAGAATGGGCTAGATAAATTTCTAATGGAAAAGGATTTACAGGGTTATGGAGGATAGATCATGTATAATAAAATTAGGAAATACAATACAACGGCCGACTTTATCAAACAGATAAAAGTAGTCCTGAAAATAACACAGAGTAGGAGAACATAAATAGGTTGAACTCGATGGACAAATGGTCTTTTTTCAACCTCATAAACTATGTTACTGTGTTACATTCTATCCCTGGACAGTAGGCTGTGCGTATTAATAACTATACTGTACATTGTCATCACATCTGTTCTCTCTCTCTTAGGTGCAGTTGAAAAGTGAGGAATCAAAAACATTTGCAATGAAGATCCTCAAAAAGCGTCACATAGTAGACACCAGGCAGCAGGAGCACATTCGATCTGAAAAGCAAATAATGCAGGGGGCGCACTCTGACTTCATTGTAAGGTAAGGATTGTCATTGTAAGGTCTAGGGGAACAAACCACATCAACATGTACTCACAGCCAGGAGATGCATTTACAATGAGGCAACCTCAGGCTCCTGTCTCAGACAGAAGGTTTTGAGGAGCAGAAGATTAAAGAGAATCCAATGAACCTATCTCTTATTTTACACCCACTGTATGTCTCTTGTTCGACATGCAGTTGTCAACTTGTGTTTTTCCTCATGTTTGTAAGGTCAGTAGGGAAGTAACTTACATATGACGAAGTGAATGATGCCAGAGGTGTTCAGGGCACCACAAAGCATTGAATAGCTTTGTGTGTGGGGCTACTGAGATAATGGTTTCCATTTCCAAATCCATTTTGCACATTGTACTAATGTTAAAAAGAGCAAATACAGCGTATTAAATAGCTGGTAGTGAGTAAACCTTAAAGTGCTAAAGAGTAATCAGTTTGCGTTTATACAGTAGTTCCATAAACATTTGATAAGGAATGAGAATGAGCATCATCATTTGCCAGCCTAAGCAGTTAGAACATTTGCCCATATGCTATGTTGTAGGCATCCCTGCGGCCATAGTCATCATCATTATCAGTGTGCATTGACACCAGCAAAATACTTGGTGCAAAAACATGCATCTGATTCTGAATACATATTTAAACTGCTGTCCAACTCTAAATAGTCCACAACTCTGTTGACACACCCTAATTGTAGCCTGGGTGAGAACGCCGAAATACAGCACTGTCTCTTCATCCACCTTAGTCGAGTGCAGTTGACAGCAATAGACAATAGATTCACAACATTTTTGTTAGCTTACATGTGCAGAAAAAGTGGTGTGGCCACATCTCACGGCTTCACAATTCGCAAGTTGTTGAAGCTGCCAGATCAGACCATCGTCCCTTCTGGTATTTACAAAAAGTGGCAGATGGCCATTACGGCCATGGCACTTGGTTCATGAGCTTGCATAATGCCAAACCACAAGATACAATTGATAAATGGAGTTGCGTTCAACTTTGCATTATAATAGTCTTAAATGTCTTGGGGGACTATGTACTATGCCTTGGAGAGAGATAAAGTGCACAGAGATAAAGTACCAGCCAATAAGCTCCTAACTGCCAAGTTACAGGCTGTGTTTGGAAAATGACAGTTAGGAGCTGGTTGGTTGGGACTTTACTGTATCTCCGTCCACTTTAGCTCTCGCCAAGTCTTAGTACATAGACTCCACAAGACTTTATGCAACTTTAAATGAAACTGGATAAAACTCAGTTCAGAGGGAAGATTCTAAAGAGTACAAGTTGCCCATAGCAACCAGTCAGATTCTGTTTATTATTTTATAGAATGTACTAGAAAAATGTTAGCTAGAAACTTGCCCTCTTTATATGGTTTGTTAAATCTCCCCTTAGGTCTTTTTTAATGCAATAAATGTTACTTACCATAAAAAAAACTGGGGTCACTCGTTGTGTGGTGGTACTATCAGCACGTAAGGCTTGGCTGGAACTGGTTTCTAAGCTTGATGGTATTTCTCTTCCATCCATCGACCTTTCGCTAGTAGGCATTGCCTCCTTGATCCCAGATTTGAATTTGGACGTCTGGGTGTCTCATGGTCTTCTCACGCTTCATGGGGCTACCACAGATGAAGCTCTGCTCTCTTTCAGCCACATTCAATCTAAATTTTCCATATCTCATAGGGACTTTTATAAAAAATGTACAATTACGTTACTGGTTGTATAGCACCACAATATCGCCACACAGAGTTTCCACAATACCTAAATATTTACGAGATTTAGAGGTCAGACTTGACAATAAAGGGGGTATAACAAGTTGATATAATTTCCTTATTGACCTCCATTCTCCTACGTAATTATCCTCCCTTGTTAAATGAGAAAACGATCTTACATGTACGATTTCAGATGACGAATGGCGAGGGGTTTTCCACACTTGTTTCCATCTATCTAAATGTACAGTATGTCTCACATAGAACTTTTTTATAAGTTCCTGCACCGCTTATATCTAGCTCCATCGAGACTCCATGTCTTTTGGCCGTCCAATTCGAATATGTGTTGACACAATTGTAGTAATGTCGGGACCCTGCTCCATATGTTTTGGTCTTGCCCAGCACTTTCTAATCTATGGACCGCAGTCTTTGCCCTCTTATCCAAAGTCCTGGGATTCCACATATCCCCTCTTCCTAAATTAGCTCTATTACATTTGTTTCAAAGTGCTCTCTTGCCAAATGATCGGTATGTGATGGTCCACATCTTAGTATCAACTAAACTCCTGATTGCACAAAATTGGCGCATTTCCCAAATCCACACTATAGCTGCGGTTGAAACCGCTGTTCAATCCCATTATGAGTTTAAGACAGCAGGCTTGACATATTCCTCCAATTCGTCAAACCGACTTTATCGCTGGCTTTTCTGACATATGTATAGATCACATAACCTGGTGTGATTAACCTCCCATTACGTTTGCTCACGATAGCTCTTCATAGCCTTTTGTTAGGCTAGTATTGTACCCTTAATTTATATGATTGACTTATATGAAGACCAAATATATATATATATGTGTATATATATATATATATATATATATATTTGTTTGATTTCTGTACAAACTTGTGTTGAAACTCTACCATGTAACCTTGTCTATACCGGACTTATATTCACCGTTCCACCCCCCACCCCTATTTCTCCTTCTCTCTTTTTTTTCTGTATCTCCCCCTTATTCCCCCATATATTTCAAACTGTTCAATGAAGATCGAATATTAAAAAAATAATAAAAATAAAATAAAATTGGGGTCTTTTACAGAAATTTGTATATAAGTGATGCATGAGTTTTATATTTTGAAATGTGTCTGCATAGCTAATACACTGTTTCCAATGACAGGTTATACAGAACATTCAAGGACAGCAAGTATCTATATATGCTGATGGAAGCCTGTCTGGGTGGTGAGCTTTGGACTATTCTCAGGGACAGGTATGTAGCTATCAGGCTGTGCTGGTGCTGTGCGCAGCGACCTTTTATGTGATAGGACCCGAATGCGATAAAGCAAACATTTGGCTATCTAAGTACATTTATTTACCTATGGAAAACAGGGTGTTTTCTGCACAATGGTGTATGTACGGCTGGATTACAGTATGTGATCCCTCTAGTGTACTATTAGCAGATATTTTGAGGGGGCTGCCAATGGCGAGTTACTGAGACTCGGTGTTCTAGGTGTCAGTGACTACTTCTCGGGACCACAGAAGTTATTGGCAATATGTTAATCTTCTGAAAGGACAAAATACAGTAGAACACAAAATTTCAAGTCATATGGGCCTAGGTGCAAACGGAGCTCATTTTCTGCATATGCACAGTTCCCACAGTTTCCCTTAAGTCACCTGCACACAAAATAGACGGCCATTGAGTAGTGCAGGTGTAGGGAACATCTGGCACTCTAGATGCTGTGGAACCATACTTCCCAGCATGCACTGCTTCAGTTTTAGTGTGCCTTAAGAGCACATGCTGGGATGTGTAGTTCACAGCCTCTGGAGTGCCACACATTGCTTACCACCATTTAACAAACCTTCCGGCTGGAAACAGCTCTCACCACGTATCACGGTCCACCTCCGGCATCACCGTCCGCGGACAAACTTTTTGT
The DNA here is from genome assembly GCF_028390025.1 of Pseudophryne corroboree. Lineage (NCBI taxonomy): Eukaryota > Metazoa > Chordata > Amphibia > Anura > Myobatrachidae > Pseudophryne > Pseudophryne corroboree. The sequence continues at coordinate 633,758,823 of NC_086446.1, forward strand.
TAAATTCCAGTGACAGAAGATTTACTATTGCTAAAAAAACAGTAACTAGCCCCCATACACCTTTGTGATCAGACATGAGGATTACTGAAGTTGGGAATAAAGTGTGTATTACATTTATTCTGCACCATTTACGTGATGAAATGACAGTACTTTTCTGTGCATTTTGCTCTTTTTCCCACCAATTACGTATGACTACATTTGAACAGCAAAGCAACACCAGGAGTAACTCAAACTGTCTATAAGTATGATTTTATTGTATTATTCTTATTGTCAGCATGTATGCAGACTAATACGTATACATTCATATACATATCAATTCATATACATAATCAGTTTACTAGAAGCCAGGGATGTCTCTGAGGTACTTTCAGTGCAAGACTGGAGAGGCACTAGTTCCTAGTTGTTTGATAGACTGCATACTAGGGATGGACATTGCATCACAATGGTTTGCAACCATCAATGGTTTTGTTGCGATGGCAGCAGTGGCGGAACTAACGAGCGGTGGGCCCAGGTGCAACAAAATGCTTTGCCAATTCTCATCCCGTCCAAGTCCGCCCCCTCACCCCCAACTCCAAATTAGGGATTCTTTGCATGCTCCCGTATAATATATATATAGATATAGATATTGATAAATTATTTAAAGAAGGGATTGCTGGCCACACAGGTGTGTGTGTGTGTGTGTGTGTGTGTGTATATATATATATATATATATATATATATATATCTATGTATGTATATATATATTTATATATATATATATATATATATATATGTATACATATACAATATTCAGCGGCACGCAGGGATGCAAAGTACAGTATGACATAACAGGGTAGAGATACACACACAGATGGGATCCTTTCAGGTTTAGGATGTGGATGTGTCCTAGATTTAGGATGTGGAGAGGGGGGTGATTATTTGTATGCAATGGGGGCACTGTGCTGGAGAGGATCGGGTTAGGGTGACCTGCTCAGGGCCAGGAAAATGGATACCTAGCAACAGTGTCGTAACTAGACATTTTAGCGCTGTGTGCAAGAAATGGCATCAGTGCCCCCCCTTTATGTGAAATAGGTGCAGTGCGCGCCATAGGCGCTTGCAGAAAATATAGAGGCGTGGCTTCATGAGAAAGGGGTGTGGCCACAAAATAATACCAATTCATATTATGGTGCACAGTAGTCTCCAGTATTCAAATTACGCCGCACAGTAGCGCCACTACACCAGGTAGAGCCCTTTTTACACATTACGGCAGACAGCGTCCCCTTTTTTACACATTATGACACAGTCCCCCTTTTTACACATTACGACAGACAGCGTCCCCTTTTTACACATTACGGCAGACAGCGTCCCCTTTTTATACATTACGGCAGACAGCGTCCCCTTTTTTACACATTACGGCAGACAGCGTCCCCTTTTTACACATTACGGCAGACAGCGTCCCCTTTTTACACATTATGGCAGACAGCGTCCCCTTTTTACACATTACGGCAGATAGCGTCCACTCTTTACACATTACGGCAAACATCTCCTTTTTTTTACACATTACGGTAGACAGTCCCCCTTTTTACACTTTTACGGCAGACAGCATTCCCTTTTTACACATTACAGCAGACAGTGTCCCCTTTTTACACAGTACAGCAGACAGATTCCCCCTTTTTACACATTATGGCAGACAGAATAGATAGATAGACAGACAGATTGATAGATAGACAGACAGACAGACAGACAGACAGATAGATAGATAGATAGATAGATAGATAGATAGATAGATAGATAGATAGATAGATAGATAGATAGATAGATAGATAGAACAGATGATACTTACTGTCTCCGCTGGCTCAGGCAGTCAGGCTCCTCGTGCAGCTTCTGGCAGATCCCGGCCAGAAGGGCAGGAGGAGGAGGGAGGGGGACTTGGGAGCCACAGCAGCGCTGTGTAATTGGTGGAGGTGCCGCTGCAGCTGTCGCTCTCCTTCCACATAGGCTGGCCGCCACTGCTGTGATGAGGGAAGCGCATCCCAGCATTCACAGTGGCGGCGGCCAGCCTATGTGGAAGGAGAGGGACAGCTGCAGCGACACCTCCACCAATTACATAGCGCTGCTGCGGCTCCCAAGTCCCCCTCCTCCTACTCCTTCCCCACGTTGCTGCATCCCTGTGCTCTCCTCCACACCCCCTCGACGACCCACAGCACACAGCGGCAAGCAGCATGTAATGAGTCAGTTTGACTCATTGCATGCCACTGGCTTTGGGCCCCTTCACAGCGACGGGCCCCAGTTCAAGGCACCGCTTGCACTGGTGGTAGTTCCGTCACTGGATGGCCGTGATTTTACCATTCGATGGCGGTGTTCTCATATTTGCCACCATCGAATGGTAAACATTTGATGGTGTTCGGATGGTCCCTCTCCCAGTTCTGTCCTCTTACGGCCGTGCTGCATAAGTTCATGCATATGCAGACCAGGGTTTTTTTTTGGCCCATGCGCAAGTATCATGATTTTTTTTTCTATCAAATTATTTTGATGCGATGGTTAGTTACCATCGCATCCAAAGATTCAATGGAGAAAGCCCAGACATAATTTGATGGTGGGCTTCCGATGTCCATCCCTACTGCATACACATGCTTGCCTACTCTTTTGGAAGGTCAGATACCGATTGTCCTCCTTGTAATGTGGGCGGGGCCATGGTAAGGCAATGTGTGTCATCAAGTCCCAGTCCCATTATGAGCATGTGATTTGTGTAATTGGGCGGCAGTGGGCGAGCCTTATGGCACAACTTCTATCACCATAGCCACCCCACCAATGCAATAGCTTGATTCATGTCATTACATCACCTGCACTTGATCTTTGGGCTTACAAAAAGTAGGTAAATATAATGTGTGACGTTTAAGCTCACAAAATGACTGCTTCTGGGGGGGGGGGGGATGAGGCGGGGTGTGGTAGTATAGCTAAAGTGAGAAGAAGGAGAGTGTGTATGGGTTCCCAATGCTGATCACTACTATTACCAACAGAACATCTCCAATGTAACGGGGAGACGTACCCTCTCCAATGCAGTTGTAGAAAGGGAACAGTTTATCTATAATAAAATAAAAGTAAAAAGTATTTTGATCCCAAAAAGAGCAAATTATATGAAGGGTTTGCAGGGGTTTGTTCTGTATAAGTTTTTGGAAAAGAACATAGGAAATCCCTATGAAATCCCTAAACTTTCCCCCAATAATGATCACTGGCACTGGAAACCCTGTTTGTATATAACTTTTGTAAAATATAGAGAAAATTAAATATTAATACATAAGATAAAGCTCTGTTACAGAGATACTAGCCATCTTTTAGATGGAGTTAGCAGCCCGACTTCTGGTTATGAATTGGAAAGCCAGTTCTGGGCAACAGCTCTAGAGCCTTGGACGGACCCTGGCAGGAAGAGTGTCTGACCCTTGGTCCACCTATAAACCCACACATAGTCTGCCACCAATGCCCTGTGTGCTGTGTAGCCTCATGCTTACTTTTCACTCGGCAGAGGGCAGTTTATGCGTTATACCATGTAATGGGTGGACACCTGTGTGGCAGAAAGGGCAGTCATGGGGGAGCCCTATTTATTTTTTTGGCTACAAAAACTATCTCCAGTAATAATTTCTAAAATACACACTAACTAAAAGGAAGAATGTAATTTTATTTGTATAATCTTCCTGCTGCTTTATATTGTTGTGGCAAATTTGTATATGAGGAGTATATTTACTAAAATGCAATAAGCCCTACAATAAATCCATCAAAAGCAGATCTATTTGTAGGAGATAGGCTTATCCCTGTATAACAAGCCCCCCCGGCCGGCACTAGCTGTGGCAGTGTATCATCAGGTACCGCCAGCGATAGCTTCCCTATGTAAATTTTGTTGCTAAATTCCGCCAACAGAAGATTTTCTATTGCGGTGATAATCGACGATAGAAAACATTTCTTATTGCTGCAAAATAGGAAAATGAATCTGTTCTCCTTTGTGGTCAGAAATGAGCTGTCTGGTGTTAGGATTACTGAAGTGAGGAGTAACATGAGGACCCATTGTTATTATAACTACTCTGCGTCATTTGCCTTATGAAATGACAGTGCTTTTCTCTGCATTTTGCTCTTTCTCCCACCGATTATGTATGGCAACATTTGAGCAGCAAAGCAACACCAGGAGTAACTCAAACTGTGTATAAGTATGAATCTCTATTATGCTATGTCTGTTCATATTGTGTCTTATCGCCAGCATGTATGCAGGCTTTTATATATATATATATATATATATATATATATATATATGTTCCTAAGTAGTTCGTAGTTCTTGGTATCATCCTAATGAGATGACCAGAGCAGTAACTAAATGTCTACAGAAAATTGTCTCTATCATGCATGATGATGATAAAGTGTCATTGCTGTGTGTACATATGGGTTAAGACACAATCAATCAATGAGTGTGTTTCCATTTTCTATCTGTACGCTTTTATTTTCTTGTGTCTCATCATGCCTACTCATCTATTTTCAATTATTAGTTTGGAGCAAATATACCACCTTATCTGCACTAATTAATTGGAACATTCGATAATTAGCTTATAATATATAAAATGATACCCTAGGTACGTATATATGCAGTATTTCATATAATAATATATGGGATAGTTTAACCCCATAAGGGAAGCTATAGAAGAGGCCTACTTCGATACATACTGCAAAAGTGTACAAGTCAAAGGGAAAACTTACTATGTAGTGCTTTTCAAAGATGCTGTGGTTTCGGCCCCTGGTTTTAAAGCGGCAACAATATTTAATACAAATCCAGGTGTGTTTTATATTTAATATTATTGCCCTTTAAATCCGACTAAAACCACCAGAACAGTGTTGCATACTGAATTTAGCTCAGGTGTTTTAAACAGGTGACAGGTATCTGCAAACAATGGGGCAGATGTATTAACCTGGAGAAGGCATAAGGAAGTGATAAACCAGTGATAAATGCAAGGTGATAAATGCACCAGCCAATCAGCTCCTAACTGTTCAATTACATATTGGAGCTGATTGGCTGGTGTCTTTATCACCTTGCATTTATCACTGGTTTATCACTTCCTTATGCCTTCTCCAGGTTAATACATCTGCCCCAATATCTTTATAAACAATGTTTATGCATACATGTAGTGAACAAAAAAATCTTGGCATATTAAGCATATTGAAAGCAATGGCTTCCACACAGGTTTGGCTTGCGTATTAATTAAGCAAATAACATCTCAGCATGGTCATGGCCTTGTATAATAATACTGAGCTGCACTGGTTGCATTTAATTATGCCTAGCGTGGCTGCAAGTGACAGGTCTATTTACTAAGCCTTGGATGGAGTTAAAGGGCATGGAGATAAAGTACCAGCCAATCAGCTCCTAATTGCCGTTTTTCAAACACAGCTTGTAACATGGCAGTTAGAAGCTGATTGGCTGGGACTTTATATCCATGCACTTTATCTCCATCCAAGGTTTAGTAAATAGACCCATAAGTAGGTTTCAACATGGAATTTCGGTGAGAAAACATCACCAAAGAGCATTAGTGGACAGAAGTGCATATATTAATTAGATCAGAAGACTGCAATTTCAGCCTGTGCCATGAACAGCATCACAAATGGTCCAACATCCTGCCATCAGAAGCATATATTGGTCGGATTACAGAGCATAACATATTGTGCCGTGACACCTGATACAGCATTCCTCGCCACCATCACCCATGTGACGGCTGAGTTACTTTTTTTTCTCGAAGAGACTAGCTGGATTACTCCTGCACAATTACATCCATTAGAATGCACCGGTCACGAATGGTAGCCCAATGCCCTATTAAGTAACTATATATAATTGTTTTGTCTTCCACTAACTGTATATTAACATCAGTTGTGTACCATATTGGTATAATTGCTGCATAATATCATGTGTGGAAAATAAAGATATGAGCTATAACGAGGCTAGTAACTAGTGGTGCTGAAAACTGGTAGGGCAGACAAGGATTTCTAGTCTCTCGACAACTGGATAGTAACCCATTGGTCACCAAGGATATGCACTGTAGATGATAAGGATATACACAGTAGATGGTAAGGATATGCACTGTAGATGATAAGGATATGCACTGTAGATGATAAGGATATGCACTGTAGATGATAAGGATATGCACTGTAGATGATAAGGATATACACTGTAGATGATAAGGATATAACACTGTAGATGATAAGGATATACACTGTAGATGATAAGGATATGCACTGTAGATGATAAGGATATACACTGTAGATGATAAGGATATGCACTGTAGATGTAAGGATATAACACTGTAGATGATAAGGATATACACTGCAGATGATAAGGATATGCACTGTAGATGATAAGGCTCTACACTGTAGATGATAAGGATATGCACTGTAGATGATAAGGATATACACTGTAAATGATAAGGATATGCACTGTAGATGATAAGGATATAACACTGTAGATGATAAGGATATGTACTGTAGATGATAAGGATATGCACTGTAGATGATAAGGATATAACACTGTAGATGATAAGGATATACACTGTAGATGATAAGGATATGCACTGTAGATGATAAGGCTCTACACTGTAGATGATAAGGATATGCACTGTAGATGATAAGGATATGCACTGTAGATGATAAGGATATACACTGTAAATGATAAGGATATGCACTGTAGATGATAAGGATATACACTGTAGATGATAAGGATATAACACTGTAGATGATAAGGATATGTACTGTAGATGATAAGGATATAACACTGTAGATGATAAGGATATGTACTGTAGATGATAAGGATATGCACTGTAGATGATAAGGCTCTACACTGTAGATGATAAGGCTATACACTGTAGATGATAAGGATATGTACTGTAGATGATAAGGATATACACTGTAGATGATAAGGATATGTACTGTAGATGATAAGGATATAACACTGTAGATGATAAGGATATGTACTGTAGATGATAAGGATATGCACTGTAGATGATAAGGCTCTACACTGTAGATGATAAGGATATGCACTGTAGATGATAAGGATATGTACTGTAGATGATAAGGATATAACACTATATGATAAGGATATACACTGTAGATGCTAATGCTATGCACTGTAGATGATAAGGATATGCATTGTAGATGATAAGGCTATACACTGTAGATGATAAGGCTATACACTGTAGATGATAAGGATATGCACTGTAGATGATAAGGATATACACTGTAGATGATAAGGCTATACACTGTAGATGATAAGGATATGCACTGTAGATGATAAGGCTATACACTGTAGATGATACGGATATGCACTGTAGATGATTAGGATATAACACTGTAGATGATAAGGCTCTACACTGTAGATGATAAGGATATACACTGTAAATGATAAGGATATGCACTGTAGATGATAAGGATATAACACTGTAGATGATAAGGCTATACACTGTAGATGATAAGGATATAACACTATATGATAAGGATATACACTGTAGATGCTAAGGCTATGTACTGTAGATTATAAGGATATGCACTGTAGATGATAAGGCTATACACTGTAGATGATAAGGATATGCACTGTAGATGATAAGGATATACACTGTAGATGATAAGGATATACACTGTAGATGATAAGGATATGCACTGTAGATGATAAGGATATACACTGTAGATGATAAGGCTATACACTGTAGATGATAAGGATATGCACTGTAGATGATAAGGCTATACACTGTAGATGATACGGATATGCACTGTAGATGATTAGGATATAACACTGTAGATGATAAGGCTCTACACTGTAGATGATAAGGATATACACTGTAAATGATAAGGATATGCACTGTAGATGATAAGGATATAACACTGTAGATGATAAGGCTATACACTGTAGATGATAAGGATATACACTGTAGATGATAAGGATATGCACTGTAGATGATAAGGATATGCACTGTAGATGATAAGGATATAACACTGTAGATGATAAGGCTATACACTATAGATGATAAGGCTATACACTGTAGATGATAAGGATATGCACTGTAGATGATAAGGATATACACTGTAGATGATAAGGCTATACACTGTAGATGATAAGGATATGCACTGTAGATGATAAGGCTATACACTGTAGATGATACGGATATGCACTGTAGATGATTAGGATATAACACTGTAGATGATAAGGCTCTACACTGTAGATGATAAGGATATACACTGTAAATGATAAGGATATGCACTGTAGATGATAAGGATATAACACTGTAGATGATAAGGCTATACACTGTAGATGATAAGGATATACACTGTAGATGATAAGGATATGCACTGTAGATGATAAGGCTCTACACTGTAGATGATAAGGATATGCACTGTAGATGATAAGGATATGTACTGTAGATGATAAGGATATAACACTATATGATAAGGATATACACTGTAGATGCTAATGCTATGCACTGTAGATGATAAGGATATGCATTGTAGATGATAAGGCTATACACTGTAGATTATAAGGCTATACACTGTAGATGATAAGGATATGCACTGTAGATGATAAGGATATACACTGTAGATGATAAGGCTATACACTGTAGATGATAAGGATATGCACTGTAGATGATAAGGCTATACACTGTAGATGATACGGATATGCACTGTAGATGATTAGGATATAACACTGTAGATGATAAGGCTCTACACTGTAGATGATAAGGATATACACTGTAAATGATAAGGATATGCACTGTAGATGATAAGGATATAACACTGTAGATGATAAGGCTATACACTGTAGATGATAAGGATATAACACTATATGATAAGGATATACACTGTAGATGCTAAGGCTATGTCCTGTAGATGATAAGGATATGCACTGTAGATGATAAGGCTATACACTGTAGATGATAAGGATATGCACTGTAGATGATAAGGATATACACTGTAGATGATAAGGATATACACTGTAGATGATAAGGCTATACACTGTAGATGATACGGATATGCACTGTAGATGATTAGGATATAACACTGTAGATGATAAGGCTCTACACTGTAGATGATAAGGATATACACTGTAAATGATAAGGATATGCACTGTAGATGATAAGGATATAACACTGTAGATGATAAGGCTATACACTGTAGATGATAAGGATATACACTGTAGATGATAAGGATATGCACTGTAGATGATAAGGCTCTACACTGTAGATGATAAGGATATGCACTGTAGATGATAAGGATATGTACTGTAGATGATAAGGATATAACACTATATGATAAGGATATACACTGTAGATGCTAATGCTATGCACTGTAGATGATAAGGATATGCATTGTAGATGATAAGGCTATACACTGTAGATGATAAGGCTATACACTGTAGATGATAAGGATATGCACTGTAGATGATAAGGATATACACTGTAGATGATAAGGCTATACACTGTAGATGATAAGGATATGCACTGTAGATGATAAGGCTATACACTGTAGATGATACGGATATGCACTGTAGATGATTAGGATATAACACTGTAGATGATAAGGCTCTACACTGTAGATGATAAGGATATACACTGTAAATGATAAGGATATGCACTGTAGATGATAAGGATATAACACTGTAGATGATAAGGCTATACACTGTAGATGATAAGGATATAACACTATATGATAAGGATATACACTGTAGATGCTAAGGCTATGTCCTGTAGATGATAAGGATATGCACTGTAGATGATAAGGCTATACACTGTAGATGATAAGGATATGCACTGTAGATGATAAGGATATACACTGTAGATGATAAGGATATACACTGTAGATGATAAGGATATGCACTGTAGATGATAAGGATATACACTGTAGATGATAAGGCTATACACTGTAGATGATAAGGATATGCACTGTAGATGATAAGGCTATACACTGTAGATGATACGGATATGCACTGTAGATGATTAGGATATAACACTGTAGATGATAAGGCTCTACACTGTAGATGATAAGGATATACACTGTAAATGATAAGGATATGCACTGTAGATGATAAGGATATAACACTGTAGATGATAAGGCTATACACTGTAGATGATAAGGATATACACTGTAGATGATAAGGATATGCACTGTAGATGATAAGGATATGCACTGTAGATGATAAGGATATAACACTGTAGATGATAAGGCTATACACTATAGATGATAAGGCTATACACTGTAGATGATAAGGATATGCACTGTAGATGATAAGGATATACACTGTAGATGATAAGGCTATACACTGTAGATGATAAGGATATGCACTGTAGATGATAAGGATATACACTGTAGATGATAAGGCTATACACTGTAGATGATACGGATATGCACTGTAGATGATTAGGATATAACACTGTAGATGATAAGGCTCTACACTGTAGATGATAAGGATATACACTGTAAATGATAAGGATATGCACTGTAGATGATAAGGATATAACACTGTAGATGATAAGGCTATACACTGTAGATGATAAGGATATGCACTGTAGATGATAAGGATATACACTGTAGATGATAAGGCTATACACTGCAGATGATAAGGATATGCACTGTAGATGATAAGGCTATACACTGCAGATGATAAGGATATGCACTGTAGATGATAAGGCTATACACTGTAGATGATACGGATATGCACTGTAGATGATTAGGATATAACACTGTAGATGATAAGGCTATACACTGTAGATGATACGGATATGCACTGTAGATGATTAGGATATAACACTGTAGATGATAAGGATATACACTGTAGATGATAAGGATATAAAATGTTTTATATATATATGTTTCTCGCCCTTGTGGTGAACATATGTACAACTGCTTCATGGCTTCTGATATCCATATACTTTTTCTAGTGGATACAGTGTCTTAAGGGGGGTATTCACGGGAGAGATGTGTGCTGAGCGATCTTAACACAGACCGCTCAGCACACATCTCTCTCCCCGCTCAGCACAGCGCGATGTGCTGAGCGAGGGGGAAAGCTGACGGGGAGCCGCTCACTTCACACAACGGTGAAGTGAGCGACCCGCTAGATTGAGCCTGCATGCAGGCTCAATCTAGCACCGGCGATAGCGATCGCTATCGCTGGGGGGCATACACACGGCAGATCCGTGCTTAAAATCTAAGCAATCTAGCAAGATTGCTTAGATTTTAAGCATGGATCTCTCCGTGTGTACCCCCCTTTACATGCAGGTTACTTGCGATAACTGATTACAAGGATAAGATATAGCAAATAATGTGCAGGATATTGGTGGTCATTCCGAGTTGTTCGCTCGTTTGCCGATTTTCGCTATGCTGCGATTTGTTGCAAAATGCGCATGCGCAAGGCACGCAGGGCGCATGCGCTTAGTTATTTAACTAAAAACTTTGTATATTTGCTGTGGATTTTGCAGCGCTTTTCAGTCGCACTGCTGATCGGTGAATGATTGACAGGAAAGGGGCGTTTCTGGGTGGTAACTGAGCGTTTTCCGGGAGTGTTCTAAAAAACACAGGCGTGTCAGGGAAAAACGCGGGAGTGTCTGGAGAAACGGGGGAGTGGTTGGCCGAACGCAGGGCGTGTTTGTGACGTCAAACCAGGAACTAAACGGACTGAGCTGATCGCAATCTGTGAGTAGGTCTGGAGCTACTCAGAAACTGCAAAGAATTATTTATTAGCAGTTCTGCTAATCTTTCGTTCGCTATTCTGCTAAGCTAAGATACACTCCCAGAGGGCGGCGGCTTAGCGTGTGCAATGCTGCTAAAAGCAGCTAGCGAGCGAACAACTCGGAATGAGGGCCAGTGTACCGTCCCTAATATATTCCAGTATTTAGGATAATTAGAGTTCTAAATAGCACAAAATACCTATGACAACCCAACCTATGTTTAGAATGTCTCTTTTCTGTGTGTATAAATTTGGACCAAGCCATATTCATTGTTGTAGTAAACAAAGGGTATTTATACATCACCAATAACTGTTTATTAGAGGTACATAATTATAACGTATCCATGGCATGTTGGCAGTTTCTAATGGACACTTTTCACTGTATCTTTTCCATTGCATAATTATGTTCCTCATTGCATATGTATTTTATCATTGTGCTGAATTGTGTGTACACCTTAGGCAACTCAGTTGCGCTAAGGTCATTCAACAGCAAACGCGTTGAATGTAAAAGTCTTCTCGACATTGTGACCGTGATTCTCGATAATTAAATATACATAAATATAAATAAAGATGATATGATAATATGTTTATGACTTTATGGCATATTTTTGCAGAGGCTCATTTGAAGATTCTACAACGAGGTTTTATACGGCTTGTGTAGTAGAGGCCTTTGCTTATCTGCATTCCAAAGGGATTATTTATAGGGACCTCAAACCAGAGAACCTTATTTTGGATCATCGAGGTTATGCAAAGCTGGTGAGTGAAAACATTTAATCATATATATTATAGTTTATGATTAAAAAGTAGTTTTTGCTAACCTGACCAATTTTCTCAACCTCTGACAGTTTACCACTTACCTTTGTAGCAGTTCATATTATTCACTGGACTTGAGTTGTTTAAATGTCAATGAATACTGGAAAAATGCGACTGTTCTAAAACTACTGACCGGTAGTGTGTTAGTCTTGTTCATTGTCTGCGCAGATTTTCTGTTAATTGCCCTATGTGCCCAGCAAATAAGTTTGGGAAATTGGTGGTTAGTATCTAGGCAGTGTAGCTGCAGTTTCATACTTACATTTCTTTACAACAGACTGCACTGAGCTGATCAATGCCATTACACAAAGCATTGGCGTTTTTATAATGCGGCAATGTGTGTGCGAGGGCCACGGGCCCCCAGGTCTAGGGTGGCCCACCCCGCACACACTGCACCCATTTGCTTAATACTTACCTCTCTGAAGTCCCCCGTCGAAGCCATCCCTTTTTGGCAGCACAATAGAGTTTGAACACTAGGGGGAACAAACTCTATTGCGCCTGCTGAAAACTCCGGAAAGATGGCATGGCGGCCATTTTTCCGGAGTTTCGCGCATGCGCATTAGCAAAATATTTGGGAAAATGGCCGCTGCGCCGTGTTCCCCGAGGTTTGCGCATGCGCAATAGAGTCTGGTCTCAGACTCTATTGCCGCTGCCGCGGAGGAGGATGGCACCGCCGGGGGACTCCGGAGAGGTAAGTATTAAATGCTGTGCATCAGTCAGAGAGGAGGGGGCCCCTGAAGCAGAAGGCTGCACACGGGTCTCCTCCTCACTTAAAACGCCCCTGACACAAAGCCTTTTCCATCTTGGGGTACCTCACTGATGCAGAGGTGAACACAAATGTCATCTCATCTGTGATCACGCATACAGCAGATATGCAAAAATATGCTAATGACGCTGGCACGGGATTTGTTCAGAGACTCGTCTATCATCCGCTGCTTGCGTACAAAGACGTACCATTGGTTAAACATCCATCGCAACCCCGTGATTGCGCAGAATGTCCATCACAAGTAAGCTGCACGAACCTTTACAACTGCATAAGAATTTGCAGACTCAGACATACTCAGAAAACAGTCATGACACGCCAGCGTTTTTTAAGTCACTCACGTTACCTCTCCCAAACATTCACTACCTGTTACTCACTTTACAAAAAAATCCTCACTGTGGGCCTGATTCAGCCGGTGATTCAGACCTGATCGCTGCTGTGCATTTTCGCTCAGTGGGCAATCAGGTAATAACATTGCATGCACCGCAATGCGCATGCTGGCCAAAAGCAACAGGCAGTGACAGGATGATGATAAATTTCATTCGCACCGGCTTTCTCAAGGTTATTGACAGGAAGAGGCCTTTTGTGGGTGGTAACCTACCATTTTCTGGGAGTGTCAGGGAACACGCAGGCGTTCCCAAGCATTTTCAGGGAGGGTGTGTGATGTCAGCTCCGGCCCCTATCAGCCTGTTCTCATCGCACTGTAGGAGTAAGTCCTGGGCTGCGCAGAGACTGCACACACTGAGTGAGCTGTGAACGGATTTGCAGCTGCCCTCATGCGATCGCACACTTGCATGGGCGAATTTCCATTTCCCCTTGGGTGGCGACTATTCGATCGCAGGATAGCAACATTAGCAGCCCAGCGATCAGGTCTGACTCAACCCTTCAGTAAGGATTGCTAAATTGCAAAAATGCTAATTGGCCGATCATCGGCAGACTGTGCATTGTGCGTGTGCGAAGACCAAAGTGTGAACGCTCTGCAATTGCAGGCCCAGTGAAATGCGACCGCAAAGTGACTGACAGGAAGTGAACGTTTGAGGGAGGCAACATGGCATTTGTGGGTCATGGTTGGGAAAACGCAGGTGTGTCTTGGCCATTTGCAGGGTGTGCATCTGATTTCAGCTGCAATTGCTGTGAAGAAAAACATGGCGCCCGGTGCGACTGCAATTGCATTATTTTGAGTAGGCATGGGTCAACAGCAACTGTCGATGATGCTCGATTTCTGTGTATGCATCGCAGTTATGTGAATGCAGTGGTGGGCATCTTTTTCCTTTCTGAGCGGCTCTTCACATGCGGTTTTTTTTCACTAGCAGTATTGAGACAAACACTATTTCAGCTTCAATAGCAATCCTTACTGAATTAGGCCCTGTGTCCGCTTTCGCTAGTCAATCACTGTGCGTGCGAAGTGCGACTGTGGTAAAAGTACAGCACAAGAAAAATTTGCTCAACTGCGCAAGCATGGGCACTGCGTCCACCTCTGAATCCGAAACTGGGAGAAGGGTAGGCCATATTTATATGTACAAAGAGTTCCATGATTGACCATTCTGCGATGGACAACATTTATTTGCAAATAGATCATCCCTCTCCTATTATTTTTAGGGTTTATGACTTATTAGAAGATATCTAGAAATATATATATATATATATTATTTTTTTTATTTTTTTTCTATGAACACTGCATTGCTCTGAAGATCAATTGCAGACTGAGAGAGTTCTTCTATGTTAGGTTGTGTTCTTTTGTCTTGATGACCTTTGTTATAGTGTGGAGTACAGAGTAATATCCATTGCAGATGGATCATCTTTTGTCTGGGGGCGAGCACAATACCCACTACTTGGCTTTGATTATATTCTTCTTCTATCACAGGTTGACTTTGGCTTTGCAAAGAAAATAGGCTTTGGTAAGAAAACATGGACTTTTTGCGGAACCCCTGAATATGTAGCTCCAGAGATCATCTTGAACAAAGGTCACGACATTTCAGCAGACTACTGGTCACTGGGAATCTTAATGTATGAACTCCTGACTGGCAGGTATGAGCATCGTCATGATAAAAATAGAAAAAGCAAACCATAGCAAATGTATGCCTTTGTCACTTTGATTATATCAGTGGCAGCAGCAAGACTTGGCACTCATCGTTGTAAGCTAATGCTTATCTAACAAGGATATACAATGCAATGCATGAAACCTGAAAAATAAAATGAAAGCAATGGGATTGAAAGCCGATTACCTAATGTGATTTTATACATGGGGAAATACATTGATTAAATTGATTAAATATCTTTTCTTAATGAATAAAGTGCTTTGATTTGATATTGTGCTGTCATACACAAATAGAACGTACACAATATAATGCAAAGTTAGGCAACCTGTGGCACGCCAAGTGTGCAGAAACTACAACTCCCAGACGATAGACCAGAGTAGCCGGTCCTATTAATTAGGATTGGTGCAGCCATAGGCAGTGCGCACAAATGGTGCTTACAGTAATTTAGTAATTGTGTACCGTACTGTACAACACACAATCCTCCTTTATTGTATTTTCTGGAAAAATATGTAAATGTGAAGAAGCAAATAAAAAATAAAATAAAAGGAAAGCCATAGCAGATACATGAACCCATGTCAGTGACTTCGCTGCAGTAGGCGATGTTTGCTTATACATTATATATTTCATCTTCTGACAATATATTTCTATAAAATTGCAAATTTACTGAACATAATATTTGCATGTATCTTGTTCACAAAGAATTATTAAGTACATTTAAAGTGGCCTAATAAAAATTGCAACATTTCATTGGCAAATACTGTATTTAGAATACATTCCAGGTACTTTAACCTCCAATGCAACATGACCAAATTATAATGCACTCTGAGCATTCATTGGTAATATATGGAGAGAGTCAGTTTAACTGGATCTCCAAGATAGGTGGGAGATGAGAACTCCCCCTCCCCCCCACACAACAGCAGATCCGTTGCTACAGGGAGAATTCCCCCCCCCCACACACACACACACATACAACAGCAGATCCGTTGCTACAGGAAGGGAACATTAACCACATATCTATAAAAACACACACAGGGGTATATTTACTAAGGTCCCGATTTTGTCCGAGATGCCGTTTTTTCTTCAAAGTGTCATTTCGGTAATTTACTATGCAAAAATCTCGGCAGTGATGAGGGCATTCGTAATATTTTGGAAGTCCAAGGAAAAAATCACGAATCAATACACCATCGGTCAAATACGCCTGCAATTTGGTAGAAATCGGTAATTTACTAAAAAGTGAGATCCGTGCATGTTTATCAGTGGGAAGGGGATGGGAAAGTGTTTATTTTTCGAAAAAAAATTGCGTGGGGTCCCCCCTCCTAAGCAAAACCAGCCTCGGGCTCTTTGAGCCGGTCCTGGTTGCAAAAATATGGGTAAAAAAATGATAGAGGTTCCCCCATATTTAAACAACCAGCACCGGGCTCTGCGCCTGGTCCTGGTTCCAAAAATACGGGGGACAAAAAGCGTAGGGGTCCCCCGTATTTCTGAAACCAGCACCGGGCTCCACTAGCCAGATACATAATGCCACAGCCGGGGGACACTTTTATATAGGTCCCGGCGGTCCTGGCATTGCATAACCAACTAGTCACCCCTGGCCGGGGTACCCTGGAGGAGTGGGGACCCCTTCAATCAAGGGGTCCCCCCCCTCCAGCCACCCAAGGGCCAGGGGTGAAGCCTGAGGCTGTCCCCCCCCATCCAAGGGCTGCGAATGAGAGGCTGATAGCCGTTTTGAAAAAAAAAAATGAATATTGTTTTTAGTAGCAGTACTACAAGTCCCAGCAAGCCTCTCCCGCAAGCTGGTACTTGGAGAACCACAAGTACCAGCATGCGGAGGAAAACCGGGCCCGCTGGTACCTGTAGTACTACTACTAAAAAAATACCCCAATAAAAACATAAGACACACACCTTGAAAGTATAACTTTAATGCATACATACACACCTCCTTATACACATACTTACCTTATGTGGAACTTTGTGGTCAGCGGTTGACCGAAAGTAACCTCACCGCTGACCACAAAGTTCCCACCATTGGTTATAATGGAGCGCATAGGCGCTACATTGTAACACTGCCGTGTGCCGCCTGTAATACAGTACAGGAGCACACAGCCAATCAGGAGGGTGCCACAATGTGGCGCTCCCTGATTGGCTGATGGAACCCTCTTAGACTTAAGTCAGAGGGGGTTTCTGGCATTCGGGGAAAGGGGTCCCATGTGAAAACATGGGGCCCCTTTCAGTGCGAGGTCGGGTATCCGTTTTTTTTATTTTGACAAGTACCTGGATTACAAATGGATTACAAGAAGAAGAGCCTTCTACACTGGATTTTGTGAGTATAATTTTTTCCACAGGTACCCCATGGATTCTACATGGAGAAGAGGACTGACCCTCGTGTGAACATAAGGTAAGTATGTGTATATGGAGGTGTGGATGTATGTATTAAAGTTATACTTTCAAGGTGTGTGTCTTATGTTTTTATTGGGGTATTTTTTTAGTAGTAGTACTACAGGTACCAGCGGGCCCGGTTTTCCTCCGCATGCTGGTACTTGTGGTTCTCCAAGTACCAGCTTGCGGGGGAGGCTTGCTGGGACTTGTAGTACTGCTACTAAAAACAATATTCATTTTTTTTCAAAACGGCTATCAGCCTCCCATCCGCAGCCCTTGGATGGGTGGGACAGCCTCGGGCTTCACCCCTGGCCCTTGGGTGGCTGGAGGGGGGGGGAACCCTTGATTGAAGGGGTCCCCACTCCTCCAGGGTACCCCGGCCAGGGGTGACTAGTTGGTTATGTAATGCCAGGGCCACCGGGACCTATATAAAAGTGTCCCCCGGCTGTGGCATTATGTATCTGGCTAGTGGAGCCCGGTGCTGGTTTCAGAAATACAGGGGACCCCTACGCTTTTTGTCCCCCGTATTTTTGGAACCAGGACCAGGCGCAGAGCCCGGTGCTGGTTGTTTAAATATGGGGGAACCTTTATCATTTCCCCCCCCATATTTTTGCAACCAGGATCGGCTCAAAGAGCCCGAGGCTGGTTTTGCTTAGGAGGGGGGACCCCACGCAATTTTTTTTTTGATTTTAACACTGTTTTTTTTTTTTTAACAAGGTGCACAATGAAGCCCAGCACGGATCTCTCAGATCCGGCCGAGATTCAATGTATTAAAGTCAGCAGTGTTTTACAAGTCACTCACGTAAAACACTGCCTAAAAAAACGAATGACATCGACATCGGTAAAACCGAAAATGCAGAATACGGCAGCTTAGTAAATTACTCGTACTAAATTAAAAAAGTTGCATATTTACACTTTCGATGTCATTCGTGATTGAACTTTGACCTCAAACGGGAAAATACGATTTTTAGTAAATATACCCCACAGTGTCCATTTCAGCTCTTAAATAATTTACAGTTACATAATAAAGAGGGATGCACTCTCACTGATGCAGAAAAGGCAACCATTTTTAATAGGACATTATAACTGGGCTATACCAGTTTCAGACAGAAACAGTGTCAGACTGGGGCATGAAGGGCCCACCAGGGGAATGCAGTGATAGGGGCCCATACTTAGGGGTGTGTCAAGCCTACAAAGAGGGTGTAGTCAGCCTCCACAGAGGTTTGAAGTAAACAATTGTCTTGTGCAGTATAATGTAACATATCTACCATGTATAATACAAGTGCACGGTCTGGAACCTGATCCATAAAGGAAGGAGTGGGCCCTCAGGCAGTGGGGCCCACCGGTGGTTTCCCCTGTACCCCTGTGGGACGGTCCGACCCTGGACAGAAATGTCTGAAAGTCCCGGCAATTACCCAGCATTTCAGTGCCGGGTCGTTGTGCCGGGACCTGCCTGATCCCCCCCCCCCCCCCACACACACTCCTTTCACACAGACATGCAAATTACTGGGTCGAGAATTTCGACCCGGTAATTTTCAGATCAACACGGGTATTTTGTCTGTGTGAAAGGGTCAACCCCTGTAATAATTCCCGTGTCTCCGACCCTGGTAAATTCCAGGGTCGAAGTCCCGGGAATTACAACACAGGTTGACTCTTTGACACAGAAAAAGGACCCGAGTGTTTCATGAAATTACTGGGTGGAACTGCTTCATGCGGTAATTTCATATTCTGTCTGAAAGGGATATTATTGTTACATTGTGACTTCCTAATAAACTTGCTGCATTGCTGATTGGTGAGTGTACCCCTTTTTTGTCTATACATTTGGAATCCAGACTTTCTTTTCAATGTGGACTGTATGTTTTTTGGATTTATTAATTCTCATAAATAAAGGCGATACATTTTCCATTAACAATTGAAAAATATTAGAAATATTATTCACCAGTTCATATTAATAAATGTGATGAGATTTTCATTAACGTTAATTGTATTCATCGCTCCCGCAGCCCCCCATTCTCAGGTCCAGACCCTATGAAGACTTATAACATTATACTGAGAGGAATTGACATGATTGAGTTTCCAAAGAAGATTACCAAAAATGCTGCTAATCTAATAAAAAAACTATGCAGGTGAGATCGTCCGCAACTAATCCGGGCATAAGAAATTCATTTTCATTGTTCATGATGTCAACATTCGTTATGGGGACAGTGAAATACTGGCACCATTGCGACACACTTAAAATGCTAGTAACTGCATGTTAAAGAATACTTACAGTACCTACCCTCCCAGTCGATTCCCGCCATGGCCTTAATTTTGTGGAGTTTGTATATTCTCCCTGTGCTTGTGTGGGTTTCATCCATGTACTCTGGTTTCCTCCCGCAATCCAAAAATATACTGGTAGGTAATTGGCTCCCAACAAAATTAACCTTAGTGTGAATGTGTCTGCGTGTACATATGGTAGACAATATAGATTATTAGCACCACTGGGGCAGGAACTGATGTGAATGGACAAATATTCTCTGTAAAGTGCTGCAGAATATGTGTGCACTATATAAATAACTGGTGATAAGTAAATAATACAGAGGTGATAGGAGGGGATGTGTTACAGGGGAGTCGGGATGTACTATTACAAAGGGAAGCGTTACAATAGAGCTAGGGAGGTTAAAAAAGTTAGAGTGGAAGATCTTGGGTCACCGGCACCTATGGGTCACAACCATACATACACTAAATGGAGTGGCTACAATTCTGTCCCCATGTTGACTTTTTAACAGTGTTGCAAGGCATGGATTAACTGTAAAGAGGCTGCCCTTTCCCTAGTAATTTATGCCGGGTTCTATGTGTTAATACACGATAACAGATAGAAACATAGAATGTGACGACAGATAAGAACCACTTGGCCCATCTAATCTGCCCCTTTTTTTTCACATTATTTTTTTCTCTAACCTTGTTTGATCCTTATTTCTGTTTAATGATATACTTATGTCTATCCCATGCATGTTTAAATTGTTCCACTGTCTTAGCATCTACCACCTCTAATGGGAGGCTATTCCACTTATCCACTACCCTTTCTATGAAGTAATTTTTCCTCAAATTTCCCCTGAACCCCCTCCAGTCTCAGTGTATGTCCTCGTGTCCAATTGCTTCTCTTAATTTGGAGAATGTTTCCCTCCTGGAGTTTGTTAAAACCCTTGATATATTTGAAAGCTTCTATCATGTCTCCCCTTTCCCTTCTCTGCTCCAAACTATACATATAGAGCTTTCTTAGTCTTTCTGGGTATGTTATGTGATGTAGGCCATGCACCATTTTAGTTGCCCTTATTTGTACAGTTTCTAATGTATTAATATCCTTTAAGTTATTGGGTGAGAAAAAGGGGCTCTATTTGAATAGCAATCCTCTTTCACACCCAGCAAATTATTCAGGCTAAGTAACACTAACACCCCCACAGCCTACATGTTCAACTATGGCAGGTTTGTTTTGGGATCTTTCAAATAAGTACAATGCTCAATGCAGCCTTTGGTCCAAAAATTACTTTGCATCACCAAAAATATACACTTACTGTGGGGGATTTAATATCCTTCAATAACTTGTAGTTACCTCTTATTTATGGATTGGGGCTCTGTTCTTATTGTCACTGCTTGGTTGAAACCAATTTGAAGTCACGAGTATGGAGCTTGATCCTTTTTAATGGTTAATGGGAGACACTCATTTTTTCACCCGTTTTAAAATGAGGCTAACTCGGAACGACTTTTGAGTTGAGCTGTTAATTTTAGGAATATATGAAAAAAAAATTAAAAAACCAGGGCACTATTTCTCAAGCAGCAATTAAAGTGCTTTGTAAAAATGTATTAATTGTGTAGGAAAATCCTTTTTTAATGTTTAATAAATACTCTCTTTCCTGGAAAGCATGAAATTCACATTTTGCATTTGCTTTATTTGCTAGTATGTGCTGCCCTCTTGCGGTGAGTCACTCTCACTACAAAACAGTTCAGAGCTCTATCAGCCTAAGAAAAATGTGTTTTTGTCCTTGAATGAAATACCATTAAACCATTCTCATTCATTATTTGTAATAGCTTTATTTTAATTAGAAAAGCAACTTTTATTTGGAAACTGTTTTATGCAGGGGAACAACTATTTTTTTCCCCTTGTCTTAATCTAGTGGTTCTTTAATTCACTGAGACACAAACTATCCTTCTCAATCAAGGATATTCTAAATATAAAATGATTGTGCTGAACAGAATTATTTTCTTGCTATTTTAAATTTTTTTGCGTAATTGTATTTCCCAGAATAAGTATACATTTTTATCACTGCTATAATAATACGTAAGTCAAGAAGAGAGGTTGGCATTTTCATAACTGATTTACGATTTTTTTTCTCCTTTAACAGGGACAATCCCTCAGAAAGGTTAGGAAACTTGAAAAATGGAGTGAAAGACATCCAAAAGCACAAGTAAGTGACTATTAAATACCAGAGCCTTTGTCCATGTGTGTAACAGACACATATATAGCAGGGCGGTGGGGTGTGCAGTGATGTCTGAATTATCCAGGTACAGTATTTCTGTCATTCTATCAAGTTCAGAGTAACAGTATTGATCATTAGGACTATCATAATGTACAGGCACACTGGGTAGCTGCCCAAGGCCCCACAATTCTAGGGGTCTTAAAGCAGAGGCAGGTGGTGGTCACAAAATCAGAGAGGTGAGGCAGCATTCTCTCCCAGCCTGCAGCCAGACAGTGAATATCTGTCAGCATGCTGATTGGTGATTGTTTTCCTGGAAAACACTGTAACATGAAATTTTGGATGCAGATACAGCCGCAATTACACACAAAATATAGGCATGTTGCATATCAGTTTAATCAGCTGAATCTGCTGGAGTGCCATATTGCATTACGTTGCAACTAAGATGCATTTCCATGGGAAAAGAACGCACAAAAAAAATCCTACCACAGCATGGCGCTACTTGAAAGGCTGTTTAGTGTGTCTGCAGCAAGGAGGAAAAAGGACACATCTGTAAATCAAAAATAATTGTTGTATTGTAGATACTTCAGAGTGATTAGTGCACCAGTCTGTGTCACTAGGGTTGGTGTTACCTAGTGCGGTAACTCATGGTGTCACCACCCATGGGCCTCCTCCTGTACCAGCGCATACAGGATCCGTAGTAATGTTTTGTACTAGTATTACTCATAAATCATAATCCCTGTACAGTATATCACTGAATGTAACGACAATAGTAGTGACAGAAACAGCTATCAAAATCATGTTCCTAATTATGAACGTGAGTGGCATTAAGAGACATGACATTGGACGTCTCTCTGCACAAGATGGCGGGTGAGTCATTGGGCAAGATGTACCAACCCTGCGCGGGATATCCCGCCACTTACTGCGCCTTAGTAATCACATATCAACTAACAAATGAGATGATTATCGTAAAGGGTAGCTATCCCAATAAGAGATGCCCTTGGCGAGGGCTGCAGGACTCCTGGGTTTATGCCCCGGAAGTTCACCTGCACATGCGCAGAAGGACGCTGTGGCCGTAGGGGATGCTGGGAGGGATCCGTCTGGATCCCTCTGACAACACCAATGCTGAAAGAAGCCTATAGGCTTATATAGGGTAAGACCAAATTTTGATGGCGTTACCTTCCGCCCGCAGCCTCGGGGTCTGGATCTTAGTACATATGGGAAATGAGGTAAAACCCTGACAACAGTACATCCTGCTGCTCATAATATTTTAGAATTACATTGACAACAAAATCACAGCTGTACATGCAACTGTATACACCTCTGAATCAGCCCTTTTTATGCCTTTTCCACACAAGACCAGGCTCAAGCCTGTGTATGCTGATGTCCAGTGTCTGATGCCAGTAAAGGCTCTGTGTTTTACCAGAAAACCTACCTATGAGTCCTTATGTCTAGTACCGATTTTACAATATATATATTTTACAATATATATATTATATATATATATATATATATATAGCGACTGGTGGCGGATCGGCACTCTCCTCAAAGTGAAACAAACTGCTCAGGTGCCTTCTGGAGTAGTAAATGCAGATGAATGGCTGTATATCAAACAGCGGCACTCAGAGACTGACAAAGCCAAATGAAAATAAAGTGCTGGTGCTTTTTATTCCATGTTACAGGCTACATATTCCAACGTTTCGGGGCGCACAGGCCCCTTTGTCAAGGTGAGCCAAAATACTCTGTATTTTGGCTCACCTTGAAAAAGGGGCCTGTGCGCCCCGAAACGTTGGAATATGTAGCCTGTAACATGGAATAAAAAGCACCAGCACTTTATTTTCATTTGGCTTTGTCAGTCTCTGAGTGCCGCTGTTTGATATACAGCCATTCATCTATATATATATATATATATATATATATATATATTTACACATATGCACACATATGCACACATGCATGCGCATACAAGGAAATCCCCCTCTATGAATCCTGCATTTGCCCCTGAGGGAGTAGGGCTCCAGGAACTATTATGGCATCAGTTCCCTCAATTAAACTCTGAAAACTGATGATGAATGTAGATCCCCATACTATTGTAGCAGGGCGTGAGGCACAATGGGAGTGTGCTGTGGGCAGGAGAGATCTGTGGTGTAGCAATGATGAAAGGTGTCCTTACTCCTTATACAGAAATTACTGTGTCCGCATGTATAATGGCCCTTTTCAGCAAGATGAGTAGGCCCCAATGTGAAAACATAGACATGAGTGCAGAGTCCCAGTGTGTAGTATACATGAGCTTGCAATTAATGTTTGTCTCCCTTAAAAATACCATTGCAGAAGCCATTGGGAGTAATTTAATACACTAAAAACAGAAATCGGTCGATTTATAGCTGTAAGAAGATCTGAAGTTTGACTGTAAAGCCGCCACCACCCAACAAGCAAAACCTCTGGCATCATAACATATACCGTATATATAACCATTAAATAGTGAATTATAGGAAGGTTTAGCAAGATAAACATTTTCCTTATAGGGATACATGGTAACTGTAAGAAGGGGGAAAACACGTTTGTATTTCTGTAGTGCGGACATGTCCGTTTTTCTTGTACACCCAGGAGAGCAGATGAAATGTTATTTTATCGAATTTGTGCCAAGAATGACTTTTCTAGCCAGAAAGATGTTGGGAAAATGAATCTTATCTTTCTGACTTGTATAACATAAATTATATACGCTATGGAAATTTATTTTATCTCAGGGCTCGTTTGACCTTAGTTAGAAAGACACACAAACAAACATGATGTTCCCATGACATTACACTTGGTAATAGTCCTCAAATAATTTGGATACACAATACCTATAGTGGAAATTTTACATGCTTTAATTAAACTAAATTTCTGGTTGTTATCTGTACAGGCTGAGTCTCCCATATACGAAAATCAGATATCCAAACCCTTCCTAAATCCCAAACTGTATGAGTGCGACTGAGATAATGACCGCTTTGCTTTCTGATGTTTCAATGTATACAAACTTTACTTCATGTACATAGTTATGAAAAATATTGTATAAAAGGATCTTCAGGCTATAAGCGGTATCCAATTAGCCCCAATCTGTTTTCATCCGATAAAAACAGGCGGTTATTGTGATTAGTGAGAGATGGTCATTATCGTGGTATCCAATTAAAGGCCATTTTCCTCTGCCGAATATGGACCAGCGATCACACGATAACACATGGGATCGGAGATAAGTCCCTGATCCCATGTGTTATCGCGGCTCCGGCAGCATGTTTATCGCAGATTATGCTTTGGGTGCCGCAGAATCCCCAATAAGTGCTGGCATCAGGGGGGAGGATTGCGCCGCATCGGGGCCAATAGGATAGCTCTTGGCGATACAATTACCCAGGTCATTGACCGCGGGTAATTGGTTACCCCCATGTGTATAAGGTGTATATGAAACATACATTTGTGTTTAGACTTGGGACCCATCATTATGTAAATGCAAATATTCCAAAATACGGAAAAATAGTACAGGTTGAGTATCCCATATCCAAATATTCCGAAATACGGAATATTCCGAAATACGGACTTTTTTGAGTGAGAGTGAGATAGTGAAACCTTTGTTTTTTGATCGCTCAATGTACACAAACTTTGTTTAATACACAAAGTTATTAAAAATATTGTATTAAATGACCTTCAGGCTGTTAGTATAAGGTGTATATGGAACATAAATGAAGTGTGTGAATGTAGACACACTTTGTTTAATGCACAAAGTTATAAAAAATATTGGCTAAAATGACCTTCAGGCTGTGTGTATAATGTGTATATGAACCATAAATGCATTCTGTGCTTAGTTTTAGGTCCCATCACCATGAGATCTCATTATGGTATGCAATTATTCCAAAATACGGAAAAATCCCATAGCCAAAATACCTCTGGTCCCAAGCATTTTGGATAAGGGAGACTCAACCTGTATATCCAAAACAGTTTCTAGTCCCAAGCATTTTGAATATGGAAGACCCAACCAGTATTTCTAATTGTTAGAAAAATACAGCACATTTCTCTACATAACTAATTAAATAATTCTTGCTGAGCTAGCATCCCATTGATGCCAATGTAATTGATGAACTTACAATGGAGGGGGTCAGAAGAGATTTGTCTTGCAAGTTTCTTAAAATTTACCTATGAATTACCGAAAAGTTCAGTAAAAGGTTTTAGTTTAACATATGCTTTGTGCCTCTCTCATATTCTATCTCCTGGTCACAGTAATTAATCTTCCCACCACTTCACTGAAAATGATTAATGCTTAGTAATTGTCATGTACAGTATGATGAAAACTACTACAGAAAATACTGCCCTCTGCTGAGCAAACGATGCATAACATATACAGTAAAACACTGTAGCTGTCTTATGTTGTACAATGGTGACATTCATACTTTCTACTCAGCATATACTTAACAATTTAATATTAATTATTAAAAAAAATGTATATAATTGACAGTTTAAAATGGAAAAACCAGAGCTGAATAATATTTACATTTCTACAAATGGTTAAGGAGTTTTTTTCACTGCATCTTTAAAATTTGTTTTCTAAAGATGTGCAGTACAATACATAAAGGACATAAATATATGCATAAACTCCTGTAAAATATTATTATACTTGTGTCACAAAACAAGTGCGCACAGGGCTGCCCTGCCGGGCGCAATCTCTCTCCTCTCCCGCACTAGTATCTCTAGTATCTCTGCTGGCAGCCACGGGCTATTGTCCATCTGCTCTTTCAGCAGCTTTGATCAGTGTCTAATGTGGAGCTGAAGCCGGGTTCCTCCATCTTAGTTCTTGTCACACATTTGCAGAACCTCCATGGAGTAAAGCAAGAAGCTGCATCAACTGTGAGCAGCTATGACAATACAGAACAGCTGATCAGTCAGGATCCAATCAGGAGTCAGTCAGCCGTCAGATGACTCCTCTGACCAATCATCAGAGACAGAGGGGTATAAAGATCCTGCAAATACACTTCCTGGTTATCAGTGCTTTGTTGCCTACAGACCTCTGCTGAGGATCTCTCTATCACCTTGCTCATTAACTTCTGTGCAGTTAACACCTTAGCACCCACTGACTCTATCCAGCAATCCTGAGTAGCTGGCTGTACTGCTCCGTATCCCAGCATCTGTGTCTAAGTAGTTGGTACTGCTCCGCATCTCATTCTTACATTATCATTACATTGTTCATCTCTCTTCACTCTCCAATCCTGTATGAAGAAGAGTTATATTAAGCAGTCTAGTTTTCAAGCAGGTCTTCCATGCTCCACTCCCGTAGTAACACCTAGACCAAACCCACAGACCAATCCAAGCCTGACAACTTGCAAGTAGTGATGGCATAGAGTACAGGAGGGATTCTCAACTCCATCCCTCATTTACCACCAACAGGTCATGTTTTGTGGATTACTTTAATCATGTGGATAATTTGTGGATTTCTTTAATCATGCACAGGTGAGTTCATCTGTTTTGCTGGGTCAGTAATAATGCCACCTGCTCCCTAGACAGAAATCTTGAAAACATGACCTGTTGGGAAAACTTGAGGGTTGAGGTTGAGAACCAATGGGGTACAGTATATGTGGCGGGCAGTGATGTCAGTTGTCTCCACTGGCGTATCTATAATGAGTGCAGTGTGAGTGCAGTGTGTGGGGGCCCACACCGCACACTCCAATGCCAGCAGCAGCAGTGCTGCACAAACCACCCAGTAAATGGCACGGCAGTCATTTTCCTGGCGTTTTTCACATGCACAGTAGGAAACACCATTTTTTTGGAGACCTGTACATGCTCACTAGACTCTTGGACAGAGCTAGGGTTTCTAGTGACCCTAATGCCCAGAGTAGAGAGGAGGGGGACTGGACAGAGACTTCACACAGGCCGCCTTCTCTTTTAAAACACCCCTGCTTGTCACACAAGTCATTGTCTATGTGGCAGCACACCTTTTGTATTGTCTTGTGAATCTTTGTTATATTTGACAGTAGGGGATAAGTTATAACCACTACTGTATGTCATCCTATGCCAGGGTGGGAGGGCACAGACGAACACATCATAAGCATTCTAGTGCAGAAACTTTTCTGCATTTATGTACAAGCATGTCAGCGTATTTCTGAACAGAAGGAACTTTGTCCGGAATGGTATAAAGCACTATTCTTGCCTGGAACATTTCTCAGCCTGTTAAAATAGCAGAAAGAAAACACCAGGGCCCAATGGGAGAACAAACAAATATCAACATAATAAAGAAATAAAATAAAATTAGTGCTCTATATCTCAAGATTGTCAAACAAATCAAATACCTGTTACTTCAACTGATCAACTACAGACTATAGCTACATATTTCTGCCTTACGTAAAACAATGATAATACAAATTAACAATGTTTTACCAGTATTGATAAAATGAATAACAATTTCATTATTATGCCATATTTTGCGATTTGGATACAAAAAGGTTGGCTATGTATAAAAATAGATTTTATTTTACATTGTGTGGAAACTGTTGTATTACTGGCAAGTGGTATACGTGAATCTTTTTCTGTCTTTTAGATGGTTTGAAGGCTTTAATTGGGAAGGTTTAAGAAAAGGTACTCTGACACCTCCTATAATACCAAGTGTAAGTATCTTATCTGTCATTTATCTCCTCTCCACCTATATCTTCTAAACATTGGTCACTTCAACCCATTTACTTGTAACTGATAATATAGCAATATAAGGTTTGTTGGCGCTGTGCAGGCGGGTATATATAAATATATATGTATAAAAACCTGTATATCAACTGCCACCAGGTGAGGAGGTAGCCAGCCTCCTCTAAATAGCAAAAAACTATACATTGTAGAATATATACCTAGTAGGCGCTTGACAATAGGAACAATCAATTAAAAATAAAACATTTTATTCCACATTTACAAAACACTTAGACAACACACAGTTAAAAAAGTGATAATAATGATCAGATGATACTCTTGATCTATATAATGTTTCAATATATCACGTCCATATGTAGTGTTGAGAGTCCCTGGAGTTGAAAATTTGTATTCAAAGCGTATAAAATAGATATTTATAGTTACCACCAGTTACTGTAGCAGGTGGAGACTCTCAGTATTGTTTCAGTCAGTCTCAACACCAAAGATGTATGCATAGGTGGTGGGTAGTAGTCCTGATACGGCAAGGCAACTGCTGGAACCAGCCGCTTAGTGAGCATGCAGCGGACACTATTATGTAGAGAGCCGCCACAGGTGATCGCTGGTATCAGGCAGCGGATCCAGCCGCTGTGAGTGTCCGTTAATATAGGAACTGCGGGTACAGTTTTGCAGGAAGCCACTGGAAGCATAAACTGGTAACTGATGAAGAGTCCAGCGGTATTACCAAGCTCTCATAATGTTATAGAGGCAGCTATTGTAATGCAGTAAGCCGCTGAACTCAGCCATATGGACGTGTGTAGCATGTCCAGTGATCTCCAAAGCCACTATAGACAAAGCAAAAGGCTTGCTGGTATAGATAGCCGGCACATACAGCCGCTGTTGTACAGGCTGCGCTGTGTCACTCCAGGGATCTCCCCTCTGTTTCCGCAGGTTACCCGTTACCCGTTCACACCGCACATTACTCGGTAATAACCCGGAAATAATCCTACTTTATTCCCGGGTTGAAATACCGTGTCAGGTGACCCGAAAAATAGAAATAGAATATTTCACACTGCACCTTGACCCCCGTCGACCCGGCAATATACCGGGTTTTTTGTGAGAAGAGAGAGGGGCATAAGACTGAACAGATGTCCTCAGATTATAAAGTAGGCATTACAACACTGTAACTTGCATCATACAAAATGCGACCTGTAAATGTTCTGAAGACAAATATTTAGGGCATCATTTATGTCTGTTGGGCACACAATTATTATTATTATTATTATTATTATTATTATTATTATCCTTTATTTATCTAGTGACTTACAGTTCAAGACAATATAGCACACGTACAGAGTATATGAGCATAGCTGCAGACGACACTGCAATAAGTATCCGAGTGGCAGAAAACTGAGGGATTTGATACTGCTGAAGGGAGTGTGGAATAGAAGATAGTTTAAGTAAGAGAAGAAAAGCACATGAGGGAAGAGAGCCCTGCTTGTGAGATCTTACATTATAAAGGGGAGGGGCAGATAGGGGCAACAGATGGGGTAGACAGTGAGCGTGCAACAGAGCAAAAGGACATAATATTGTAATAAAGACCCAAAAGGTACTGTAAATATATAGGTCTATAGTCTACTTACTAATCCTCGGAGAAAGATACAGTAGAGGGATATAAAGTACCAGTCAATAAGCTCTTAACTGCCATGTCACAGGCTGTGTTTGAAAAAATGATAGGGGCTGATAGGCTGGTACTTATCTCTGTCCACTTTATCTCCATCTAAAGTTTATTACATAGACCCTGTTATCTCTCTCCAAGGCTTAATAAATCTGTTTATCACCAGTTATTTATATAGCACACACATACAGGAGGGCCTGATTCGGATTTGGAAGCAAGGCAGAAAAAGCACGTAAGTTTACATCTGAAACAAACCATGCTGCCTTGCAAGGGAAGGAAATACATTGATATTGTTTCTGTGCAGGGTAAATACTGGTTGCTTTTGCATGTAGCCCACAAATGTTAGAGAGCTTTATTTTTATACTGCAATTTAGATTTTGGTTTGGACACACTCCACCCAAATCTAAATCTCTCTGCACATGTTACATCTGCCCCACCTGCAGTGCAGTATGGTTTTACCCAATTGCTTGCCTTATTGGTTTGCTTTTACATCTGAAATACCCACATATTGGGGGTAATTCCAAGTTGATCGCAGCAGGAATTTTGTTAGCAGTTGGGCAAAACCATGTGCACTGCACGGGAAGCAGATATAACATGTGCAGAAAGAGTTAGATTTGGGTGGGTTATTTTATTTCTGTGCAGGGTAAATAGTGGCTGCTTTATTTTTTACACTGCAAATTAGATTGCAGATTGATCACACCACACCCAAATCTAACTCTCTCTGCACATGTTATATCTGCCTCCCCTGCAGTGCACATGGTTTTGCCCAACTGCTAACAAAATTCCTGCTGCGATCAACTTGGAATTACCCCCATTGTGCAGCACTTTACAGAGAATATTTAGACATTCACATCAGTCCCTGTCCCAGTCGTGCTTATAATCTATATTACCTATCACATGTACACACACATTATGGATCATTTTTTGGTCAGAATCCAGTAAAACTACCAGTATGCTTTTGGACTGTGGGAGGAAATCAGTATACCTACAAGATACTCACACAAAAATGGGGAGAACATACAAATTACACCCAGTTTGGGCCTTGGTGAGATTCAAACTGAAGACTTCAATGCTGTGAGGCAGTAATGCTCACCACTACATCAACTGTGCTGCCAAGAGTGATATAAAATAAATACAAATAACCATCATTAAACTTGGCTACATAAGACCAGCACTGCTCAAACCCTTACACAGAATGCACCTGTAGCCATTAATAATAAATCTAACATGAGTATTACAATCGCAGCAAAAACAAGGTTCTGATGTGATTCATTCTATCCGACATCTCACGGAGCAATGTACCAATTGCTTTGCAGGTAGCATCACCGACGGACACAAGCAATTTTGACAGTTTTCCAGAAGACAACGACGATCCTCCGCCTGATGACAACTCAGGATGGGACATTGACTTTTAATGCATTTTTCTTACCTGCTTCTGCCTTGCTGAAGACAGCTTTCCTGAAACATGGCTGCCTAGAGAACAAAAGAAGGAATTAGGGAAGATTAATGCTCGGGGTCACCATGATGCCTTGATTGATGCTGCTATAGTAACTACAGTGGCATTAGGACTTATTGCTTAGTTCACAATAACCCTCTTTAACATATTTTATGTTATGACCTTTAAATAGCAGTTGACATGGTGGTCCTGAAGCAACGCCTCTCATTCAGAAAAAATAAAATAAAAATACATGCATTCTATTATAGCAGAGATCACAGTTAACCTTTGGAACAGTATAGAGTAAAATGTATGACAAATGTACATATTTTGTAGCTAGCACTATCCATAGGAAGGAATAATTTATTTTGGTTCAGCCGTCCACGGATGGTAGGGATGCCTCAGTCTTTAGAAGACTAATGTGTAATGCTGCCTCTCTAGCCCTAGTATTACAGCTCTCACCATCCTCTGGCTGGCTGGGGCCGATGGGAGTAGTAAGTCAGCAGCAGCTTTAGAGTCAGAATTGCATGTTCCTCCTTTAAAGTACTTAAATCAATGGCTTAACTGCAGGTCAGAGAAAATAATAGAGGGAAATATTTATTAATGTTTTACCCTAGTTGCGTCCTGCTGAAAACAATCCTTTCTTTTCTTTCAAACAAAATGTGGCAAATTTATTAACTTGCACCCATTACCCCCATAGAACGGATGCTGACATTTTTCTGGCTGAGCAATATTCACGAGAATGCAGCCAACTAACTGGTTTAGTAGTAACTAAAGGCATCTCTGAGGTATGAGGTACTCTGTGCCTCATTCACATCACAAGTTCATAGTAAATGATCATGCAGTATTCAGAATATTAGTTCAGCCCACAAAAAAAGCCTGGCACCTCTGTGTTGTAGGCAATGGGTGCACCCAGGGCTGCCGAGAGGATGCTGTGGCTCTAGTGCAGCAACTTCTCACCCATGCCGCCATCCCGCATAATAAGGGTGTGTGATCGTGTGGACCAATAGGAAGCCGTAAACTCTCTGCTGTTGGTCTGTGCAGTAATCTGTCCTTTTGATTTGGCTCTGCAGCTCCCTAAGTTGGGTGGAACCAAAACTATGGGCCCCATACTGCTCTGGGTTTCGGCCACCCCTTTTACAATGGGCCACTGCAGCCGGTCCCCAAGGCAGGTCTGGCTCCAGGTGTTTGTACCTCTCCCCTCTTGGTGGCTCTGGGTTCACTGTGATATACTGTATATGGTACAAGTTTTCCCAATAAAGTAACGAACAGGATTTTGGTTACATTCTACTCATTGTGAGGACCACAATCATTTGGTCATTATGTGTTCATGTCAAATCAATTCTTGAAGTTGTGTTTTTTTTTACTTGTGTTCATGACCAGACTGAATGTTAACCTCTCTCTTTTGTTAGATTTTTAAAAATTCTAATAATAAAAAGCACAACTGTTGCATTTGCTGTTGATAATGAAAGGTATCAATTCATTTGTCCATCTTCATCTACGGTTCTGAATGTAGTTAGTTAGGAGCTGTACCATACATTTGTGCTCTAGACGGAAGTGACAAAGGTTTTCAAGTCATCATGGGCTACAAAATGTGACTTTGGGAACTTACACCTATTTCAAGAAATGAATAGAGATCGGATAGGACAACTACTACTTTTCCTAGTCAGTAAACTGCAGCTGCCAATGTGCTCAGAGGTTAATTGAGGATGAAAAAAATCTGAAGCTGAAGGGTCACTATCATGAAAAACTGGTAATGTTTTCAGTTGTAAATTTTGCAACCTAGCCTGGTGTCCTGTTATTGGTGCTACAGACATAGCAGTCCCATCCTGCGCCCCCTGAAGATGCTGCACCACCCTATCCTGCCCCCACTATGCCCTGCCCCCTCTCTACTTACTGCTCCATCCCACCCCGCCCCCTTTATACTGATTTGTCCTGTCCTGCCCTCTGATCTTTCACGCCCCATACTTACCCCATTCCTGGCAGCCTATCTGACTAAGTCAGGGTGTGTGTCATGCCCCCACTGGCTGCCACTGCTACAGCAATGTGCCATTCCACCCGCCACCCATCTATGCCATCCCCACCAACCCCCCCCACCCCCACCCCCTGCATACTGTGCTGACCTGGTAACCACAAAGTCTGCAACTCTGAAATATTTAAATTTATATATACAGTATATATTTACATATATACATATAAGAAACTGCTAAACAGTGTCTGTTAGACGATGTGGCCTCACTCAGGATACCTAGGCTTTGGACATCGGCCTAAAATGACCTGAAAGGTTGCAGAAATAACAATGACGTATATACTGGGTTCAGTGTACCTTTCATAGTATTACAGTATCTTTAAACATGAAACACCGTTTTGATGATAGTGTCCCTTTAAGAAGCATTATAGCCAAGAAGCTAGTGATCTTGTCAAGGACTTAATTTAGTTCTCAAAAGGAAACCTCTTACCGTATATGACAGACAGCAGTCCGTTGTGTCTTGTGGGAGTAGAGCGCTGTGATGCATACACTAAAAAGGGCATTTAAATGAGGTTGAGGTTCATGTAATACACGTTCTCCTAAATGATATCAGTCAGTGTCAGATAAGCTCTCTTCACTTTTTTTTATAGGTGCTATGTATATACTTGATCTGATACATGTGTATAGCTCAATCAGCAATCCTTATATGTGTGAAAAGCATTTTTAATGAGTATCCCAAAGCTCAAATCTGTGATAATAATAAATAAATTGCCTGGCTTATCTCCAATAGTTAAGGCAATACAGATCTGTTTTACTGCAAGTTCCCACAAAATAAGCTAGATAACATGGGTTCTAGCAATGTACCAATCACTTGGTAATTTTATATACAGGTATCTACTGTTAAATTCTGACACATAACCAAGTAGACTAGTATAACATATATTGTGAATTCCCAGAATTGTAACATCAATCAGTTCTGTTCTACTCTTGGCCACCTAAAGTTTTATGTACAGCAACCCAAGTGTATTTAGAGTCAGTATGTAGCAATAAACCAAGGTGAGCAAGATAACTAGTCTATTAATGGAAATGCTGACAGTGTATGTGTAATATGATAAATGTATACTATAGAAAGGTGAGTCTAATTATACACATGCCCAGTGCAAAGATAAATGCCCTGCTGAAATAATATTGTTCGGTCTTGAAGCATCATACTATATATGTCCAATAAGAACATAGACAGAACTGTATATACTGTATACTGTAACTACCTCTGTTGTAGGGGATAGCTACTTTTATCAATGTGGCATATGGCGATTGTTAAGGTAGAACGGCATACATGATATGAACTATCTAATGGTACGGTTGCCACTGTACTTCCTAGCTCTAGAGCACCCTTCCCTTGAAATCCTCCCACTGTAATCTATCCAAAGACTGGAGCACCATTTTACTGTAGATTTTGTAATCTTTACAAAGCAGATTTAATTTGCTTTGTTATTGGCACAGCCTAAATATTTAGGTTTAATGTTAAGTTTCAGGACAAACATTTTCATGCAACTCTTCTCACGTCATGTTGGACTTGCATTGCAGCTCCCTCTAGTGGCAAAGAGTTGAGGAAATGGCACACTGATAATTCTTCCATTTGGATATCAGGCTATAGATAGTAAGAAATAAACAAAAATAACATCATTTCCATCATTTACCATCATTACTCATATTATTTCATCGGTGTCATGTCTAGTGATTATGTCTGAGTTCAAATTTGTGGGCACTTTCATTATTCCATAGGTTTCACCTATAGCTTAGCTTGGGGAAACCATGAAAATGTATATGAGCACATTAAACAACTGTATA
The DNA here is from genome assembly GCF_028390025.1 of Pseudophryne corroboree. Classification (NCBI taxonomy): domain Eukaryota; kingdom Metazoa; phylum Chordata; class Amphibia; order Anura; family Myobatrachidae; genus Pseudophryne; species Pseudophryne corroboree. The sequence continues at coordinate 633,794,541 of NC_086446.1, forward strand.
AAGGAGGGAGGTGGGCTATTGGGTAGGCAATATGAAATAGTATACGTAGAAAACTCATTGGTGACATACACACTACTGTAAGCTATGTGACAAGATTTACAATATATCATAGTAATATTTTACATGTCATTTTATTCATGAAAGCTACAGTATCATTCTCTGACTGTGAGCTGTTCACCTATTTTCTGTGTTCCAAGCATGTCTGGATTGGAGTGTATATGTACTCATTACAATGCATTAGCTGTTCTTGTAGGACTCCTGGCTAACACAGTATTGGTGTGACTATAGATATTTTTGTGTTACTATTTTGTAAGATATGCATAGTCGTTCTCTTTTTAAGTAGTCATCCAGAACATTCTCATCAATTTCTTATTTGTAACGTGCAGTGTTTTTTTAGGTACTGGTGGGCAAAAATTATTGTCAGTATTAGTGAGCTGCTGTACCCTGTCCTCTCATTTGTTCCATCGTCCTGAACCTCAGAACCTGATGATTTTGGCATTGTTACAAGTGCCTTAAACTCATGGCATCTTCTAATAACCGTTTGGTGTTATGCTGCATGGCTAAGACAAACACACCTCAAACTGTTGTCCTTTCTTAGCTTGCTATGTTTTACAGTCCTTTCTGCTGACAATTTCTACGCCTTTATTATATATTGATAAAATACAGAAATGATGACGTTGTTCTAATGATTTCTGTTCATTGTACTGGAGCTGTGTGTCTGTTAATGAGATGCAGCATCATTTCTGTGAAATGTATAAATGTATGCGCGGGTCTAATTAATATATGGCATACTATCAGTCTGTATACAGGTATTACTGTTTTGCTAAGGTGCAAGTAGGAACTATGACGTTACAATAAATATCTGCTCTACACTATTCTAGTCCAGACTCCAATAAATTGTTCCTAGCACAGATGGGAGAAGTCAGTTATTATGCGGTGTATGGGGATTACTAACCAAACTGACTGATCCTTCCATGGCAAACTCCAAACTAAGCGTTAGCTATCTTTCTGGTGGTTTTCCTGCTCTAGGAGGAAGACTTCGTGGGAGTTCCCCAAAGCAACCAATCAGATTCTATAGTTCATTCTATTTAATGACATCTACAATCTGATTGGGTGAGATGAGCAATATCTCCACTTGTCTTCATGAGAAGGTTTGATCCATGTCCCCCTTATGCTGCCTATAGATGCAGTCACCCCCAGATCACTGACTGTAAATGTTCTCTTGTAATATAAAGACATTGCAGTTTGTGAGAAAGTCACTCTTCCAATCCTAATGATCATGTGCAACCACTTAACCCCTGTATGGCTACGCAAGTTTAACTTTTGCAATGCACACAATATCTGGTCCATTGTCAGAGTTTAGTTACTATTACACAACAGAGAATCTAAGTTGTGTGAAAAATCCATAGTGAGATGGCTATGCATACCTCTCACAGTTACAGAGATTAATCTTACAATTTAGCGGGAAAATAATTGTGTCGCTGTTTAAGGAATCCATTTAAGACATCTGTCCAGTTCTTGTTGTTTTAACATTAACTAAACCTAAAATACTGGTTAATCCAATTAGAACAGTTGTTTCTTGTAAGATTCATAAATATGTTTCACAATTATATATTTTTTTTCATATTATGGCAAAATTTCTAATATTTGGAATTTCTTGCAATCTTTGTGCAAGTCACTGGCCTCAGTACTTTCCCATGTTTGGCTACACAGTTCCATTTAAGGGTAGATTTACTACGACTTCCATAAAAGAGAAAGCAGAGTTACCCACAGCAGCCATACTTGTGTAAGCATACTGTATACTAGATTGGGAATAGCTACAATCTGATTAGAAGCTATTGCTAGGCTTGCTGTAACATTCCTTTAATCCAGTACATCTATGAGTTACACAGGTTCTGTAGCTGATTACAATCAGGTGCAATGCAGGATCGATTTTACCTTACCACAGAACCTGTGTAAACATAGGGGTCCCAGATTAAAGGGATATTATGGCAAGCCTAGCTATGGATGAAGTAAGAAGTAATAGTACGTCTACACCCTAGTCCTATTCAGTGAGATCTTTCTTGTCATGATCACAGCCTAAGGGTGGTGTCACCTGAGCTGAAGAGCACAGACGAGGTAATTCACGAGCCAACTGAAGACCAGCTCCTTGATGTGCACTTATCTGGCCAGCTACCCACACAAGCGGATATGGTCAGATCAGAGGCCAGATGGTCAGATCACATCAAGGTGGTTGTCTACTGTATACTCTCAGGAGATGCTTCTGCAATACAGAAGCATCCCCCACAAGTGGAAAAGCAGAAAAAAAGAAAAATTGAAGGCCTTACACTATGCCAAATTATAAATGTAAAAAAAAAGTATTTTTTTTTTGCTACTTCTATTACCTTCCAACAACATTTTTAAGTTTTTCGGAAAAAATGATACTCACTTATGTGCAGAGGTTCTGAAACGCGGTCCTCAAGGCACCCCAACGTTCCAGGTCTTAAGTATATCTATGGCTCAGCACAGATGGTTAAATCAAATTGACTAAGGTACTAATTAAGGGACCTGTGGCCAAGCATGGATACACTTAAAACCAGAACCATTGGGGTGCCTTGAGGACCACATTTGAGAACCCCTGCTTTAGTGCTTGAAGCTTTGTTTTACATCAGATACAGCTCTTCTTTGATTGCTGTTTTTTTGCAAGGGTGCACCACTTTAAAAGCAAGGGGTCAAACCTCAATCTCTACTTCTTAAAGTTGATGCATACATTTTACATAGTAAAAATAAGCTTGCACAGAGGTGTAGCATGGGAAACCAGTGGCAGTGTACATCTCCTGATTAACTAGAGAGCTTCCAATCACCATTACATTCCTTTGTAGGGAGACCTGATCCAAGCTACACAGCTCCTCCCCAATATGCACCATAGTATGCCACATTATCCCCCACTGCTGCTCCTGCAGTATGACCCACAGCACCCCCCTGTATATCCACCTACCATTTTCAGGCTCCTCTCTTGAATCCTTCTGGGCCTCTGGCCCAGGATTAGATAAAAAAACAGAATGGCCCGGACCCTGTAAAGCCAGACCGAAACAGCTACCGGCAGCATACTCTGCCAGTATGGAGCTTGTAGTGCTTGTCCTCATCCATCCCCGTTCAGGGTGGGGGAGATTGAAACCTCCCTGTATGGTCCCAACCGTTCTGGTTATTACTCAGTATCACCTTCAGTATTTGTGCAATTGCAAGGTCAGAGCTGCGTACCAATACAGGTGATGGAACGGGATGCTGTTACAATACCGCTAGTCAGGATCCCGGATGTCACAGTTCCGACCCCAGAATCCCGACTAGTGGTGAAATACCGCCACCGGAATCCTGGCGCCACAGGCTTTTCTGCCTCTATGGGTGTCCATGACGAGTGGCAAGTGCAGTGAGCCCGCAAGGGTCTTTCTAGCACTCGCCCCGCTGCGGGCATACCGGTGGCCGGGATTCCACTGTAGGTATACTGATGGCCGGGATCCAGATTTTCATACTGATCCCGATGGAACACAATTCTGCCCTGTTACAGTCCACCTTAATCCTTGGTGTAGCTAGCCCTTGGTGGTGACTTCTGTCCTCGCCAGCACCTGCCGCCTACACCCCACATGCTCCGCCTTCACTACACTCCGGAGCATGCACAAATGTGTCCTTGACATGGTTTTTACTCTAATCACACTTTGTAAATTTACATCTTATTGTTAAGCTGCTGCTCAAAACCAGGTGGATCTGTAATCCTACTACATGCTTTGCAAGAAATTCTCTTCCACCAAACTCTGGCCATTGGTCGCAGTGAAGACATCTGCTCCACTGCAAATGATATCTTGTCCCATACACACTTTGGCAGGGATGCAAAGAGTTTTTGCCCTTCATAAATAAATTCCACAGTGTTTCATGTAGAGAAAAGCAGCACGTGTGACAGGAAATACTAAAGTACATAGGACACTGCGGAGTGTTACCGCTCAGTTTCTTTTAGCTGGAGAACATTTCTCAGCCCATGTGACACTACAAGCTGCTGACACTTTAACATTAATATTTATGAATGTTATTAGAAGTTGTTTTCTCTTTTGGAAAACTTTATACAATTGTTTCCCTTCCCATAAATGAGTCCCCATAGGTCTTCCATGCTGAGGCCCCACAGATACCTATGTCAAGGAGGAGAAACGCTCACTACCCTTGCAGTAGTCATAAACTAGTCCAGCCTAAAATAACTAACATGGTACCCGAATGGCCAGGCACATGGAAAATCCATCAGTCGTGAATGGATGGATGTAGACAATGTTCAAAACTAGAACTGCTGAAGATCTTGAAGGGGACTGAGGCTGGAGATAGCCAATGAGGGGGTCCTGGGGAAAGGAAGGGGGGATTGCAGTCGCACTATTGGCTAAGCAGGAGATACTGTATCTGCTTTATAACAACTTTTATTTTAGCCTTACTGATCCTCCTAAACATACAAGTGTTTTTAATTACATGTTGCACATTGGGCTATAATCCATTGTGATCCAACAGCTATTTGATTTTTTAAATCCGTCCATGCTATTTCAGCATGTTATAGTGTAGATGTCACTGGTACTGTATAAGCAGTGGAGTTTGCGGAGATATTGCTACATCCACCCTTGAAATTTCAAAGTAGCAACATATCAAAGTGAATATCCCTGTAAATTGTATAACAGTGTAATAAATAGTCTTCCACAGCCCTTAGCAAAGCAGCACCATTGCTATCTGAGTTCTTGTATATGCAATCCATTTTTGACACAAGCTGTCAATACAAGTAGAAAGCAGGATTAAGTGTATTCCTATTGCTCCGTATTTTTGTAATACACAGTTACGATACCAAGAATGAGTGTACACCAAGGATTTTGGGGCCTTCCGGGCAGAAAGGTTGCATTGGAAGTTACATATTTATTCCACTTTCTGCTATTTTCAAATGGTTAGTTATTTTGTATATTTATGGGTATATTTTACTTAAGTCTTCTCTGAAATATTATTCTTCAAACAAAATAAAAAAGAAATAAAAAAAAGTGACTTTACTTTTGTTTGTCTGAACACGTCTGTCCTCAAATGGTCATTGACCGGTTGCACTCTTTTGATGTAGATGAATAATATTCTTCATTTAATGAATTGTTCTTGATTTGCTCTGTATTTTTCCTGCAGCCGTATTGCTGAGTGCCTGTTGTATACTTTATAGAGTTCTAATAAAGCAATTACTTTTGAATATTTCTCATGTTGTTTTATGCATAGCTGCCAATGGAATTGGTGAATATAAACTAGCACTAATTAGAAGATTGCAGAAGTATGTGCTTGGAACGTATGATTCTTTAATGTGTACAAAACACCCATTTATGCGTAGATTACATGCTATACTATCTTTCTATTCATTGAATGCGACATGCCAGTTGTGTTTACTCAGAATATCAGTTGCCCACTGCACATTATCGTATTTCTGTGAAAGACCATGCCACAACCCTAGGAACTGATCTTTCACTACATAAATTGTAAAAAAAAGTGTTCAAGTTGAATTATGAGATTTTTAACCTTTCTCTATCATCCATAAGAGATATTGGGGACAGATTAGTACGATGGGGTATAGTCTAGACAGGTCCAAAGGAGCCAATGCACTTTAAATTTCTTCAGCTGGGTGTGCTGGCTCCTCCCCTCTATGCCTCCTCCTACAGGTCAATTTAGAAAAAAGTGCCCTCAGGAGAGGATGCACACTCTGCAAGATAAAGAGTTTTTCTACAATTTCTTTTAAAGTTTTATTTCTTTCGGTATGCTGTTTGTGCAACAGCATACCTGCACCGTGGGAGTTGGGTGGGGCACGATCACTGGCCTTGTGAGGTCCAGAGCCACTTCCCCGCTGCAGGACCACCGTCCTGAGGGGCTGTTTGTCCAGCGGGGCATGGCACCTTGGCTGTCGCAGCCGCAGCATGCCGCACACCCCTAACGCTGCCTGAAGGTTATCATCAGTGGTGAGTACTCGCCGAGGACCCCACTAGGGGGGTTCCCCAGTTCACTGTGTGGCTGAAGCGCGGATGAGGCATACGGGTCCCTCCTTGGGTGGACCCGCTGTAGCCCCTGCGTGAGACTGGTTAAAATACATTGTACCAAGCATTTATGTGAAGATACAAACAAAGGGAGACATGGCCAGTATAAATTAGTGATGAGCGGTCACTAGTATAAATATAAAACAGTAGCTCCGGCACCATGGCGGGGGCGGAGCTACATGAGAGTGGGCTCAGCGCCATTTTGGCGCCTTCCTCTGCATAGCAGCAGCAGCCTCAACAGCTCCTCCATAACAGTCCCTGGATCACTGGTACCGGGTATAGAGGGGGAGAGCCGCTATAGTGTGCACAAGTAACATCCCTCTGAGGGATTTTTCATAATACAGTCTCACTGTTGTTTACATGTATAAAACGCTGACAGCCTCACTGGGGCTGTGCAGCGTTGGGTGCGCTGGTGTCCTCTCTCCTGTGTCTCCTCTCACATGCAATAGGACAGGCTTGTATTGTGTTTCAGGCTGTGTTGTATGTGTATTGTACCTGTTTTTCTTATTCAATATGGTAAAACAGAAGTTATGCAGTGTTTGAAATGCTGATTATCCCCAGTTCATCTGGCTCAATATCATGTGAGCAGTGTAGTCAGTCATCTCAGAATGCTGATAACAATGTGGGGGAGAGTCCAGAGCCCTCCTGGTTGGGGGCTATCAAAACTATGATGTCTGATATGTCATTGCAGCTCACTGCAAATGCATATAAAACTCAGGAACTGCAACAAGCAGGGGCAAGTCTAACTGCTAAACATCCCCCCTGTCTGCAACAGGTGCACAAAAACGTGCTCTACCTGCACTCCTATCAGATACTGATGATGATATACAGGATGGTGGGGATGATGTGGACCCCATAAGTGGGGATTCTACCACTATCCAGGTATTGAACACCTCATATTGGCTATTTGGGATGTGTTAAAGCTCCCCGTGGAGGATGCTAATACTCAGCAGTTATTTTTCCTCCCACAAGATAAACTGACAGGTACATTTCCCGATTCCATGGAATTGGATGACTTATTTAAAATAGCCTCGAAAAATCCAGATTCAAGGACCTGGCAGATAGGAAAATTGAAGCTACTCTAAAATCTATCTACACTGCTGCAGGTGTAGCTCAAAGACCGGTCATTGCTTGTTGCTGGTAAGAATGCCAAATTGATTTCTCACAAATATTTAAAATGCCCGCTCTAATATATATTGTAAACGCCTGCACCTCTTATTACCATATCCCATGAATGTGCGCTATACATCGTAAAACACTGCAGCCCATAAGAGAAAACAATACACCCACACATTATCTGAGTTCCAAAGCTCATTGATGTATATATTTGTTATTAAAAGTATATGGATTCAATATATATTACAAAGTACAGTATACCTATAGTTACATGGTTACACTCACACAGTAAGCAGTTAGAACATACAATTACATACAGTTATATGCCATTACATACAGTTTCAGTTACATGCCAGCGATACAATTACCATTCCCTCCAATGCAGCTTATGTCTCCCTCTCTCTGTAAATAAATACAGGAACTGAACTGCCAGCAACTCCTCCATCATCCTCTGAGACCAAAAAGCAAGTAACTGACCTCCTGTGTGGTCAGCTTATGTCTCATCTAGTTTCTGGGGGAGGGGACTCATGATGAGTCACCAGTTCCTTTGTATATGGTAATCAGATTCAGCCTTGTAGACATCCAAAGGGCTGGCATGAGTTTCCTGTTTGGAATATCTATTGTTCTAATAAAAGTGATTTTAGCTTTTATACATTCAATCATAATTATCCGCTGCAATGTCCTACAACTTAATAACAAGTATCAAATTATTTTACACATTAAGCTGGTTGTTTTAATAGTAAACATGACCGGTCTGTCTTGTTTAGTTCAAATAATACACATTCATGACATTACTTCATTAGATAATTTTAAATCATCATGATGTCTGGCGCTTGATATTATTATAATTATGTACTGTATGAAATAAGTGTCGAATCCATCTCTGTGGCATGTCCGTGTAAATGCGTGTGTTACCATATATGGCTGTGCTCACTGCGCATATTTGCAAGTATAGCAACTTAAATGTGTGTAGTTTGTATGTTCTCTTTATGTTATATTTTTTTTTACTTCGACACTGGATGGCACATGCAATTCATTCCTGGGCTTCTCAAATTCAGGAAGGTCTTTCGGGTGATATGACTTTAGTTACTACTGTAACTTTTCTAAAACACATTCAGGACCCAGCAAGAGTCCTCTGTGGCTTCCTTAAAGAGATTGGCAATATTAATGCTAGGACCTCTGCTATGGCTGTGTCTGTGCCATATGGTTGCATCAGTGGATTGCTGATGCTGACTCCAAACGTAATGTGGAATTTCTTCCCTTTACAGGTGAATGGCTCTTTGGAAGTGAATTGAACGCATGGATCTCCAAAGCTACTGCTGGGAAATCCATGTTTCTCCCTTCAGGAGCTCTGCCTGCTAGTCGTACCTACCTGGGAAAATATGCGAGGTATGCTGCTACTGGCCATCAACAAGTTGGTCCAGTCCCAGGTCATTGTTCCAGTACCCCTATAACAACGAGGACAAGGTTACTACTCCAGTTTGTTCGTAGTTCCAAAACCAGATGTGTCTGTTCTGACTCTGAAGTCCTTGAATCCTTACCTGAAGGTTTTCAAATTTAAGATGGAATCTTTGAGAGCGGTGATTGCAGGCCTGGAACAACAGGAATTCCTAGTGACCCTGGATATCAAGGATGCTTACCTCCATATCCCAATGTGGCCTCCTCATCAGGCCTATCTGTGGTTTACCCTACTAAACGATCACTACCAGTTTCAGGCGTTACCCTTCGACCTGTCTACAGCTCTGAGGGTATTCACGAAGGTGATGGTGGAAATGATGTTTCAGCTCAGGGTCCAGGGGGGGTCAACGTGATTCCATACCTGGACGATCTCCTGATAAAAGCGAGTTCCAGGGTGCTTCTATTGCTCCATATAGATCGCACTATCCAACTTCTGTTTCACCACGGGTGGATCCCCAACCTGCAGAAGTCCCATCTGGAACCATCTCAGCGACTCCTGTTTCTGGGGATGCTACTGGATACTGTAGCACAGAAAGTGTTCCTCCCAGAGGAAAAAGTGAGAACTCTTCAAGAAATGGTTTGCATGGTCCTCCGACCTGCTCGAGTCTCCATTCATCTTTGCATAAAATTGTTGGAAAAGATGGTGGCCTCATACGAGGCACTTCAGTTCGGAAGGTTTCATACAAATTTGCAATCTCAACCGCAATTGCGGAGCTGCCACGCCCGTGGCAAGCGCAGCGAGCCCACAAAAAGCTCATTTGCGCTTGCCCAGCTGTCAATATGCCAGCGGTCGGGATTCTGGCGCCGGGAGGCCAGCGCCGGCATACCATACCACACCCCTCTATACAGTAGATCATATTATGATACTTTGTGGTGCCCTTAGTTGACATTATGCCTCTCTGTAATTCCCCTTTGATCACATTGTGTCACACTGTGCCCTCAGTTCTGTGCTATGCCCACCTGGTCCGCTCTCTTCAGTCAGGCTCAGACTTTTTTGGTTGGCACTTGCTGTAGCTGCTCCATACATCACTCACGTTCATGCTGTATAAGTGATGTGTGCCCCTGTGGGTAGTGCATTTTTTGTGCAAAGTATGTCCATGGCCTGGCCAGTAACTTTTCTATGCCGCCTAGCACCGGCAGGTCTGTGTGTGTGCACTTGCTGATATTTACCAATCCTGTCGCTCATTTGCATATAATGTTAAGAGGCATTTGTGTTCTTATGAATATTCTAACAATACAACTGAATCATTTTAGCTTAGTAGGTATCCATAGTGTATTTGATTTTTTACAAACAAGGACCCAATACGTTAAAAACTCCAAAACGTGTAGAGATGGGACTGTCCCTTTTCTCTTTCTGTCTCCATATTAGGACCCCAATATGAAAACTTTAAAAAAAATCTAATACCAACAGTTACTCTGTGACTTTTAAATGATATTCTGTTAAGGAGCCAAAGGAGTGACCTTTACTGTGGAAACCTGATTTCATCAGGAATCTCCTTTCGGTGAGTACGATGATTCTAGATTCATGTACTGGGCCTGGGTAAGGTCCATTTAGAAATACTTTGACAAGTGGAATTATCTTTTTAGTTGTGTCTTGAACCTCATTTGCATTAACTGACCTACAGATGTAACAAACCACACATTAAGTTTAGCATCACAATGCAAATGTCACAGGAACATACCAATTATTTCAATGGAAAATATGCTGTGTTGTTCTATTTGTGGTTAAATGAAGGCTCCTCGATTTCCAATATATTTTCTATCTACCTTCTCTACCCTTTGTGAATAATTCAGCAACACAAGAGAAATGTGGAATTGCAGCAAACAATCAAATTCAGTTGTAATTATTACTACAAGTGCAAATACTATACTAGTAGCTTAGAAAACAAATATGCAGAATGGGTCCTGCGATGCTATTGCAGGTATGCGAATGCCTCTGCCTGATTGACAAGCAGAGGCGTTCGGAGGTAGGGTTGAGAGCGGGGATGGTGTCACCCCCATTTGGCATGGCCAAGGATGCAGTTTCCCTGGCCTCGCAAGGCCACCTGTGACAGCAAGCTTGAGTAAGCTTAGGCTTATTCAGCCTACCGTCGCAGAAGAACTTCTCGATCGATGGTCGCGATGTTCATCTCAAATGCAATTGCATCGCAAATGCAGACAGAAGGTGCACCTACTCCTGCATTGCTAAGGATTGCAATTGCAAAGCTGCTGCAAACAGATTTGCAATTGCAATCTAGAGATGAGCGCCTGAAATTTTTCGGGTTTTGTGTTTTGGTTTTGGGTTCGGTTCCGCGGCCGTGTTTTGGGTTCGAACGCGTTTTGGCAAAACCTCACCGAATTTTTTTTGTCGGATTCGGGTGTGTTTTGGATTCGGGTGTTTTTTTCAAAAAACACTAAAAAACAGCTTAAATCATAGAATTTGGTGGTCATTTTGATCCCAAAGTATTATTAACCTCAAAAACCATAATTTACACTCATTTTCAGTCTATTCTGAATACCTCACACCTCACAATATTATTTTTAGTCCTAAAATTTGCACCGAGGTCGCTGTGTGAGTAAGATAAGCGACCCTAGTGGCCGACACAAACACCGGGCCCATCTAGGAGTGGCACTGCAGTGTCACGCAGGATGTCCCTTCCAAAAAACCCTCCCCAAACAGCACATGACGCAAAGAAAAAAAGAGGCGCAATGAGGTAGCTGTGTGAGTAAGATTAGCGACCCTAGTGGCCGACACAAACACCGGGCCCATCTAGGAGTGGCACTGCAGTGTCACGCAGGATGGCCCTTCCAAAAAACCCTCCCCAAACAGCACATGACGCAAAGAAAAAAAGAGGCGCAATGAGGTAGCTGTGTGAGTAAGATTAGCGACCCTAGTGGCCGACACAAACACCGGGCCCATCTAGGAGTGGCACTGCAGTGTCACGCAGGATGGCCCTTCCAAAAAACCCTCCCCAAACAGCACATGACGCAAAGAAAAAAAGAGGCGCAATGAGGTAGCTGTGTGAGTAAGATTAGCGACCCTAGTGGCCGACACAAACACCGGGCCCATCTAGGAGTGGCACTGCAGTGTCACGCAGGATGTCCCTTCCAAAAAACCCTCCCCAAACAGCACATGACGCAAAGAAAAAAAGAGGCTTTTTACTGATATTTGGTGTTTTGGATTTGACATGCTCTGTACTATGACATTGGGCATCGGCCTTGGCAGACGACGTTGCTGGCATTTCATCGTCTCGGCCATGACTAGTGGCAGCAGCTTCAGCACGAGGTGGAAGTGGATCTTGATCTTTCCCTAATTTTGGAACCTCAACATTTTTGTTCTCCATATTTTAATAGGCACAACTAAAAGGCACCTCAGGTAAACAATGGAGATGGATGGATTGGATACTAGTATACAATTATGGACGGGCTGCCGAGTGCCGACACAGAGGTAGCCACAGCCGTGAACTACCGCACTGTACTGTGTCTGCTGCTAATATATAGACTGGTTGATAAAGAGATAGTATACTCGTAACTAGTATGTATGTATAAAGAAAGAAAAAAAAACCACGGTTAGGTGGTATATACAATTATGGACGGGCTGCCGAGTGCCGACACAGAGGTAGCCACAGCCGTGAACTACCGCACTGTACTGTGTCTGCTGCTAATATATAGACTGGTTGATAAAGAGATAGTATACTCGTAACTAGTATGTATGTATAAAGAAAGAAAAAAAAACCACGGTTAGGTGGTATATACAATTATGGACGGGCTGCCGAGTGCCGACACAGAGGTAGCCACAGCCGTGAACTACCGCACTGTACTGTGTCTGCTGCTAATATATAGACTGGTTGATAAAGAGATAGTATACTCGTAACTAGTATGTATGTATAAAGAAAGAAAAAAAAACCACGGTTAGGTGGTATATACAATTATGGACGGGCTGCCGAGTGCCGACACAGAGGTAGCCACAGCCGTGAACTACCGCACTGTACTGTGTCTGCTGCTAATATATAGACTGGTTGATAAAGAGATAGTATACTCGTAACTAGTATGTATGTATAAAGAAAGAAAAAAAAACCACGGTTAGGTGGTATATACAATTATGGACGGGCTGCCGAGTGCCGACACAGAGGTAGCCACAGCCGTGAACTACCGCACTGTACTGTGTCTGCTGCTAATATAGACTGGTTGATAAAGAGATAGTATACTACTAATATTATATATACTGGTGGTCAGGTCACTGGTCACTAGTCACACTGGCAGTGGCACTCCTGCAGCAAAAGTGTGCACTGTTTAATTTTAATATAATATTATGTACTCCTGGCTCCTGCTATAACCTATAACTGGCACTGCAGTAGTGCTCCCCAGTCTCCCCCACAATTATAAGCTGTGTGAGCTGAGCAGTCAGACAGATATATAATATATATAGATGATGCAGCACACTGGCCTGAGCCTGAGCAGTGCACACAGATATGGTATGTGACTGACTGAGTCACTGTGTGTATCGCTTTTTTCAGGCAGAGAACGGATATATTAAATAAACTGCACTGTGTGTCTGGTGGTCACTCACTATATAATATATTATGTACTCCTGGCTCCTGCTATAACCTATAACTGGCACTGCAGTAGTGCTCCCCAGTCTCCCCCACAATTATAAGCTGTGTGAGCTGAGCAGTCAGACAGATATATATAATATTATATATAGATAATAGATGATGCAGCACACTGGCCTGAGCCTGAGCAGTGCACACAGATATGGTATGTGACTGAGTCACTGTGTGCTGTGTATCGCTTTTTTCAGGCAGAGAACGGATTATAAAGTAAACTGCACTGTCCTCACTAGTAAACTCTCTCCACTCAGTCTCTACACTTCTACAGTAACAGTACTCCTCCTAGTCAGCTCCAGTAAATCTCTCTCAGTCTCTTATAATCTAAATGGAGAGGACGCCAGCCACGTCCTCTCCCTATCAATCTCAATGCACGTGTGAAAATGGCGGCGACGCGCGGCTCCTTATATAGAATCCGAGTCTCGCGATAGAATCCGAGCCTCGCGAGAATCCGACAGCGTCATGATGGCGTTCGGGCGCGCTCGGGTTAACCGAGCAAGGCGGGAAGATCCGAGTCGCTCGGACCCGTGAAAAAAAACATGAAGTTCTGGCGGGTTCGGATTCAGAGAAACCGAACCCGCTCATCTCTATTGCAATCCTTAGTGAATCACCCCCTTGGGTCTGTAAGATGCAGCAATATTGTACACTGTTGCAGGCTACAACCATAGAGGTCGAAAAGGGAAGATATATCCCACATGATCCTCTGTGAGTTTCCGGCACAAAGACCACATCTGGTCACAATTGTTTGAGTTAGGTCTACTATTAATGGACTTTCACTTCTACAATCGATTTTGAATGCAGGAGCTACAGTAGACTGTTTATCCTTGCAAAATGTTCTGCTACTGCTGCTCCACTGTGATTGTCTGTACCTTACAGTGGCGGAAGTAGCAGCGGTGCTAGTGTCGGAACTAGCATGACTCATTAAACGCTGCCTGGCGCTTCACCATGGGCTGCAAGTCCACAACAAATAATCCCACAGCTGCAGCATCATCAGATCAATGAAGGGTGATGAGCTCAATCATCACCCTTCATATATATATAAAAACTGATGAACAGATATTGATGGGTGCTTCACTAAAATGTTCCTTGAGATCCTCCATGTAACATAGGCTGTAAATAGCTTTTCTATCATGTTAATTGGCTAATTAGCAAACAAAATAAAAAAAAATGGTGTCAGGACATCTTGTGGTCATAAAGTAGAGTGTGATTAGGTTGCAAATTAGAAACGGAGCAGTTTAATTATCTACAGAACGTGTGTAATTCATCAGCACCAGGCTGCACCAGCGATCGCATCGCTGGCGGCCATACCATGCTGCATGGCATTGCCCTGTGCTGGTCAGCCCCCGCCGTGTGCTTCTAGGCAATTGCAGTTTTGCTAATTTAGCTAAACTGCAAGTGATGTTGAATAAGGTCCATAGTATAGTAAGCCTACAAATATACATACACTCACAACACACATATGCATATATACAATACACCCACACACCAATCCTTTCTCCTCATCATTAAGCCATTACAAAGATAATTTACCGGACTTCTGCCAGCAGCTCCTCATGTAATGAAGCAATTTCATGAAGAATTGATACAGCAAACAAAACATATAAGTCTGTGGATACAATGGTAAACATAAATGAAGTTGTCCACTATCCAATTGAGTTTCTAAACTCACTTTACCTGTCCAAATTACCACCACATGAATTGAATTTGAAAATGCTGTTCCAATTATATTGTTAAGGAATTTGAAGCCACCCCAGCTTTGCAATGGCATCCGCTGGCAGATTAGACACGTGTTGCCTGTCATTGACGGGACCTGCATCAGGGAATATCACGTTTATCCTTAGAATCCTAATGATTTCGTGAGATTTGCTTTTTGAATTTAAGCGCATACAATTTCCCATTAGGATATGTTTTGGAATGACCATAAACAAGGCGCAAGGCCAGTCCTTTAATGTTGTTGGTGTGCACTTGCACAATGAGTCTTCTCACATGGTCAGTTATACATGGGTCTCTCCTGTATTGGTAATGCTACCCAGAGCATGCCACTGGTGTTGTTTCTTCATGGCTTCCAGCTGGTTTGACTGCTAAAAACAGCTAGTGACTTGGCACTAAATCGACTCCTGCTGATGGGACACAGGGAAAGATGAGAGGCTGCTGGATGGATAGGTGGAGGTAAGAGGCTGCTGAATGGACAAGAGTACATGACATACTTACCTACTTTGTATTTCTCCTCTCCGGGAGAAGCCCGGAGAGGAGACACTGCAGGTTTCTTCGGGGGGCGGGGCCGGACTGTGACATCACTAAGCCCCGCCCCCGCATCGGGAAATGCCACGATTCGCGGGTCCGCGGGAAGGGGGCGGGGCTAAAATGACGCGATTTGCGTCATTTTAACCCCTTCTCCACCCGACGGACCCGCGAATGCGGGAGGTTATCTCTCCATCCTGCCCGCATCACTAGGGTGTGAGCAGGATGCGGGAGACCATCCCACTCTTCCGGGGGTGCGGGGGGCTACCCCAAAAACGGGAGCCTCCCGCAGCTTCCGGGAGAGTAGGTAAGTATGGTACATGAGAGGTTCCTAAAAGGACAGGGGGAGGTGAGATACTGCTTGAGGTTGTAAGCAGCTGGAGGGAGTGCGACATAGGGAGATATGAAGCTGCTAGAGGAAGTGGGACACGAGGAGATGAGAGTTTGCTGGAGGGATACAGGGGTAGTTGACAGGATGATGGAGGGACCCAGGGGGAAGTGAGAGGCTGTTGGTGGAAAGGGGACTGCCTATTTTGTCAGTCCCGGGCCCCACAATTTCTGATGGCAGCCATGATGCCACCAATCAAATCATACTCATAACTGATGACAGTAATAAGACACGTAACATGGCTTACAATAAGTGATTTACAGACTTAAGGAATTGGTAAACAATAAGAAAATGAAAATTAATTTTTACTACAGAAAATATTAACACAGACAAGTGAACTAAAAAAAGGGGAAATTAAAAAATGTATCAGTGCATAACATTAATAAATCACTCTGCAATGATGGGTAGGCACTGCCAGCATGCAGTATATATATTGTGACAATAGTCCAACACTCTTTATTACCAGCACAGGCAGGTACAGCTTCATAACAAGAAAAACGGCTGCGCTGAATGTCAGAAATGTAATGAAGAGAGAGCCAACGTGTAAAATATAAAATATAAAAATTTAATGAGAAAATAAATATAGCGTATGATAATGACAATATAAACAATGAAGAATGGATGAATTATGCTAAATAGCTTGTCTCAAAGTGTCAACACAATTCAAGGACTTATAACATACTGCAGCTGTAGTATATAGAGCTGAAGTCCATGTTCCGCAGCTGACAATGAATGCTGCTGAGTGTGCACAACAATGAACAGTGGGTGCAATGTTTGAGCTCCAATAATAGATAGACTGTATGTGGCCAGTAAACATTCAGTAATTGATATCTCTCCGGTGGGCTGGTCCGTTTGCCGGGCGTCCCCGGTCGGATGTCCTGCGTTGCCCACAAGTACTGTGCAGCGGAGAGGGGATGAGATGCTGTATGCTGTAAGCTGGCTTAGGCGGCGTGAGTGGCAGCGGCCGCTGGAAACGGGAAGACAGTCAGGAGCGTACCCATCTGGGAGCACTGAGTGTTGCACCAAATGTGTGACACCTGAGCAAGGTGTGTAGAGAGGCGGGTCCTAACGCGTTTCGTCACGCTCCACGTGACTTTTTCAAAGGTAATTTCCTGCCTCCAAATTCTCCAGTATTTAAGCTATGGTGTATTCAGAGTGGACAGCTGTCTGCACTCAATCTCTAATTGAAAGACAAGCATAAACTGTTTTAACTACGTGGCTCTCTTATAGAAACACAATACCAATCATATAAATACATGGCAGACTTGACTTGCTAAAAATAAAAGATGAGAATAATAGATAAAGGTATAGAAATAAATTAATACAACCTAATGTGCATTTAAGAACTCATTATAACGAGAAGAGGTCACAATGCATAGCCTCAAGCATATGTAAATAGAACACAGAAAACTTTTTGATCCCATATACGGGAGCGAGATTTTAACCCTATAGATAAAACAACATACTGTGCCGAAGAAACATTTTCTAACCTGGATTTGCAACCTTCAATTGGTGGAAATCTACATATAATCTGATGTAACCTGCAGTTGGAACTTCCAGATACATTCTAACAGAAAGAGATTTAATTAGAAAATGTATATGTATATGATAGGGAGATACAAAATTTGTATCTCCCTATCATATACATATACATTTTCTAATTAAATCTCTTTCTGTTAGAATGTATCTGGAAGTTCCAACTGCAGGTTACATCAGATTATATGTAGATTTCCACCAATTGAAGGTTGCAAATCCAGGTCAGAAAATGTTTCTTTGGCACAGTATGTTGTTCTATCTATAGGGTTCAGGGACGTGCAGTCAGGG
This sequence comes from Pseudophryne corroboree, assembly GCF_028390025.1. NCBI lineage: Eukaryota > Metazoa > Chordata > Amphibia > Anura > Myobatrachidae > Pseudophryne > Pseudophryne corroboree. The sequence goes on from NC_086446.1 coordinate 633,812,210, forward strand.
GAGGCAGGGGAGGCAGTGCCTCCCCTGTCACTAATGATTAAAATAATACAAAGAAGATACATAAGACACATATCCTGTGTCAGATGTACCCTCTTTGTATTATTATAATCATTGTAGTCCGCATGTACTACATTTGGGAGGCACTGACAGCTAGTGCCTCCTGTAACCAGTGGGAACGGGACAAAGCGGGGGGCGGGGCCATGTGCTGGGCTGTAAAAGCCCATTACAAAAAGAGTGGAAAGCGGCACTTATACAAGTGCCTCGCTAGCAGGGAAAGCACGCCCCTGCTAGCGAGGCACCTGTGATTGGACAGCGGATCCAGTGCTGGATCCGCTGGTCCAATCACATAGACGCGGCGTGGAGAAGTGGCGGCGGGACACGTCAGGCACTGCTCCAGCTGCAGCGCGCCGGGATGCCGAGGAGACAGAGTGCATGCGGCGCTGACTATGAGCGGCTCCCCCCTCCCTGCCTCCTTACTCACAGCACTGTTCTTGCAGCGGTACATGGAGAAGGGGGGAGAGCAGAAGACAGCACCGCGAGAGCCAGGTGCAGAGAGCTGGGAGTGCTTTATGCAGCGGGCGGCGCTAACTCCCTTCCTCCACTGCTCTCTCCCAGGGAGCAGCACTGACACCTCTGCGGAAGGCACATATGCCCAGGCCAGGACCCAGGTGAGGGGGGGTGAGTAAATGAAAGTAACGTGGGAAGGGGGGCAGCTCACACCCACAGATCACCAGAGACCCCCCCTCCTCCCCCCGTGACAGGGCTGCAGGGAGTAGTAGTGGAAGGGGGGGGGGGGGGGGGGGCACTGTACACCAGCTAGTGTCGGGCTGGCTTTGGAGCAGGGCCGGTTCAAGGGCGCAGAGCGCCCCGGGCAGGAAAGGGCCTTGGCCTAATACAGGGGGCGTGGTGAGTCACGCCCCCTGTACATTGAAAGCGCCGCTTGAATGCTGAGCGGTGCGCGATGACGTCATCGCGCACCGCACAGCAAAAGGTCCTCTCCACGAAGAGAAACTAGACGCTATGCGTCTAGTTCCCTTCGTGGAGAGGACCTTTGCTGTGCGGTGCGCGATGACGTCATCGCGCACCGCTCAGCAGTTACTCTCCACGAAGGGAAACTAGACGCATAGCGTCTAGTTCCCTTCACAGGAGGCGCCGAGGACGGGGACGGCAGCGGGCAGCGGAGGCGGACGGGGGACACAGCGGGCAGCAGTGGCGGATCTTGCCACGGTGCGGCGCCCTCCGGATGGCGCCAGCGCCCTCCGGAAGGCGGCGCCCCGGGCAAAAGTCCTGCTTGCCCGTGGCAAGAACCGCCACTGCTTTGGAGCCTGCTGCTTGATGGTGAGGGGTTATTTTTATAAAAAGGGGCGTGGTCACATATCCGTGATTAAGCCACGCCCCTGACTGTGCCAAGTCTCCTGCGATCTGACTGCTACTTTGCTGACACTGGCACCTGCAGTGTGAGCTGGCACCTCCAGCCTGGAGGTACCTACTGTGGTAATGTGTGTGTGCCTCAGTGTGTCTGTGTGTCTCAGTAAAAGTGCGAGTGCCTCAGTGTAAGTGTCAGTGTGCGTGTCTCAGTATGAGTGTGTGCGCCTTAGTGTGAGTGTCAGTGTGCGTGTCTCAGTATGAGTGTGTGTGCCTCAGTGTGAGTGTCAGTGTGCGTGTCTCAGTATGAGTGTGTGCGCCTCAGTGTGAGTGTCAGTGTGCGTGTCTCAGTATGAGTGTGTGCGCCTCAGTGTGCGTGTCTCAGTATGAGTGTGTGTCTCAGTATGAGTGTGTGTGCCTCAGTGTGAGTGACAGTGTGCATGTCTCAGTATGAGTGTGTGTGCCTCAGTGTGAGTGACAGTATGCGTGTCTCAGTATGAGTGTGTGCGCCTCAGTGTGAGTGTCAGTGTGCGTGTCTCAGTATGAGTGTCAGTGTGCGTGTCTCAGTATGAGTGTGTGTGCCTCAGTGTGAGTGTCAGTGTGCGTGTCTCAGTATGAGTGTCAGTGTGCGTGTCTCAGTATGAGTGTGTGTCTCAGTATGAGTGTGTGCGCCTCAGTGTGAGTGTCAGTGTGCGTGTCTCAGTATGAGTGTGTGTCTCAGTATGAGTGTGTGTGCCTCAGTGTGAGTGACAGTGTGCGTGTCTCAGTATGAGTGTGTGCGCCTCAGTGTGAGTGTCAGTGTGCGTGTCTCAGTATGAGTGTGTGCGCCTCAGTGTGAGTGTCAGTGTGCGTGTCTCAGTATGAGTGTGTGTGTCAGTATGAGTGTGTGCGCCTCAGTGTGAGTGTCAGTGTGCGTGTCTCAGTATGAGTGTGTGTCTCAGTATGAGTGTGTGCCTCAGTGTGAGTGTCAGTGTGCGTGTCTCAGTATGAGTGTGTGTCTCAGTATGAGTGTGTGTGCCTCAGTGTGAGTGTCAGTGTGCGTGTCTCAGTATGAGTGTGTGCGCCTCAGTGTGAGTGTCAGTGTGCGTGTCTCAGTATGAGTGTGTGTCTCAGTATGAGTGTCTGTGCCTCAGTGTGAGTGTCAGTGTGCGTGACTCAGTATGAGTGTGTGCGCCTCAGTGTGAATGTCAGTGTGCGTGTCTCAGTATGAGTGTGTGTCTCAGTATGAGTGTGTGTGCCTCAGTGTGAGTGACAGTGTGCGTGTCTCAGTATGAGTGTGTGCGCCTCAGTGTGAGTGTCAGTGTGCGTGTCTCAGTATGAGTGTGTGTCTCAGTATGAGTGTGTGTGCCTCAGTGTGAGTGTCAGTGTGCGTGTCTCAGTATGAGTGTGTGTCTCAGTATGAGTGTGTGTGCCTCAGTGTGAGTGTCAGTGTGCGTGTCTCAGTATGAGTGTGTGTCTCAGTATGAGTGTGTGTGCCTAAGTGTGAGTGACAGTGTGCGTGTCTGTACCTCAGTGTGAGTGACAGTGTGCGTGTCTCAGTATGAATGTGGGCGCCTCAGTGTGAGTGTCAGTGTGTGTGTCTCAGTATGAGTGTGTGCGCCTCAGTGTGAGTGTCAGTGTGTGTGTCTCATTATGAGTGTCAGTGTGTGTGTCTCAGTATGAGTGTGTGTGCCTCAGTGTGAGTGACAGTGTGTGTGTCTCATTATGAGTGTCAGTGTGTGTGTCTCAGTATGAGTGTGTGTGCCTCAGTGTGAGTGACAGTGTGTGTGTCTCATTATGAGTATCAGTGTGTGTGTCTCAGTATGAATGACAGTGTGCGTGTCTCAGTGTGAGTGTCAGTGTGCGTGTCTCAGTATGAGTGTGTGCGCCTCAGTGTGAGTGACAGTGTGTGTGTCTCATTATGAGTGTCAGTGTGCGTGTCTCAGTATGAGTGTGTGTGCCTCAGTGTGAGTGACAGTGTGTGTGTCTCAGTATGAGTGTCAGTGTGCATGTCTCAGTATGAGTGTGTGTCTCAGTATGAGTGTCTGTGCCTCAGTGTGAGTGACAGTGTGCATGTCTCAGTATGAGTGTGTGTGCCTCAGTGTGAGTGTGTGTGCCTCAGTACAGTGTGAGTGCTTGTCAGTGTGACATTGTGGACAGAAAAGGATAAATTGAATGTCTGCAACAGGATCCCCACCCTGAGCCTCTGAAAATATCTCAAACAGATGCAAATGGATGGTTATATCATGAAGTACTGATATAAAGCCAACTACCTAATTTATAAGCCCAACAGAGCAGATGTATAATACGGGTTGGTGGTGCTCCCCAGAGCCAAATAAACAGAGAGAATACACTTAGAAGAAAGAATGCTCTTTTTTGGGGGGCACGCTTGAAAATGACCTCAGGGTTGTAAATGCACACTTAGAAAAAATTAAAACATAACTTTTATTTTCTCTAACGTCCTAGTGGATGCTGGGGACTCCGTCAGGACCATGGGGAATAGCGGCTCCGCAGGAGACAGGGCACAAAAGTAAGCTTTTAGGATCACATGGTGTGTACTGGCTCCTCCCCCTATGACCCTCCTCCAAGCCTCAGTTAGGTTTTTGTGCCCGTCCGAGCAGGGTGCAATCTAGGTGGCTCTCTTAAAGAGTTGCTTAGAAAAAGTTTTTAGGTTCTTTATTTTCAGTGAGTCCTGCTGGCAACAGGCTCACTGCATCGAGGGACTTAGGGGAGAGAAGTGAACTCACCTGCGTGCAGGATGGATTGGCTTCTTAGGCTACTGGACACCATTAGCTCCAGAGGGAGTCGGAACACAGGTCTCGCCCTGGGGTTCGTCCCGGAGCCGCGCCGCCGACCCCCCTTGCAGATGCTGAAGATTGAAGATGTCCGGAACCAGGCGGCAGAAGACTTTCAGTCTTCATCAGGTAGCGCACAGCACTGCAGCTGTGCGCCATTGTTGTCAGCACACTTCACACAGCGGTCACGGAGGGTGCAGGGCGCGGGGGGGGGGGCGCCCTGGGCAGCAATGTATAATACCTGTATGGCGAAAAATACATCACATATAGCCCTTGAGGCTATATGGATGTATTTAACCCCTGCCAGATATCACAGACTCCGGAGAAGAAGCCCGCCGAAAAGGGGGCGGGGCCTATTCTCCTCAGCACACAGCGCCATTTTCCCTCACAGAAATGCTGGTGGGAAGGCTCCCATGCTCTCCCCTGCACTGCACTACAGAAACAGGGTTAAAACAGAGAGGGGGGGCACTGATTTGGCGATATTAATATATATATATTAAAATGCTATAAGGGAGGAACATTTATATAAAGGTTGTCCCTGTATAATTATAGCGTTTTGGTGTGTGCTGGCAAACTCTCCCTCTGTCTCCCCAAAGGGCTAGTGGGTCCTGTCCTCTATCAGAGCATTCCCTATGTGTGTGCTGTATGTCGGTACGTGTGTGTCGACATGTATGAGGAAAATGTTGGTGAGGAGGCGGAGCAAATTGCCTGTAATGGTGATGTCACTCTCTAGGGAGTCGACACCGGAATGGATGGCTTATTTATGGAATTACGTGATAATGTCAACACGCTGCAAGCCGGTTGACGACATGAGACGGCCGGCGAACAAATTAGTACCTGTCCAGGCGTCTCAAACACCGTCAGGGGCTGTAAAACGCCCATTTACCTCAGTCGGTCGACACAGACCCAGACACGGACACTGATTTCAGTGTCGACGGTGAAGAAACAAACGTATTTTCCTTTAGGGCCACACGTTAAGGGCAATGAAGGAGGTGTTACATATTTCTGATACTACAAGTACCACAAAAAAGGGTATTATGTGGGATGTGAAAAAACTACCTGTAGTTTTTCCTGAATCAGATAAATTAAATGAAGTGTGTGATGATGCGTGGGTTTCCCCCGATAGAAAATTATTGGCGGTATACCCTTTCCCGCCAGAAGTTAGGGCGCGTTGGGAAACACCCCTTAGGGTGGATAAGGCGCTCACATGCTTATCCGAACAAGTGGCGGTACCATCTACAGATAGGACCGTACTTAAGGAGCCAGCTGATAGGAGGCTGGAAAATATCCTAAAAAGTATACACACACATGCTGGTGTTATACTGCGACCAGCGATTGCCTCAGCCTGGATGTGCAGAGCTGAGGTGGCTTGGTCGGATTCCCTGACTAAAAATATTGATACCCTTGACAGGGACAGTATTTTATTGACTATAGAGCATTTAAAGGATGCATTTCTATATATGCGAGATGCGCAGAGGGATATTTGCACTCTGGCATCAAGAGTAAATGCGATGTCCATATCTGCAAGAAGTTGTTTATGGACACGACAGTGGTCAGGTGATGCAGATTCCAAACGGCACAAAGATGTATTGCCGTATAAAGGGGAGGAATTATTTGGGGTCGGTCCATGGGACCTGGTGGCCACGGCAACTGCTGGAAAATCCACCGTTTTTTACCCTAAGTCACATCTCTGCAGAAAAAGACACCGTCTTTTCAGCCTCAGTCCTTTCGTCCCTATAAGAGTCATATCTGCCCAGGGATAGAGGAAAGGGAAGAAGACTGCAGCAGGCAGCCCATTCCCAGGAACAGAAGCCCTCCACCGCTTCTACCAAGTTCTCAGCATGACGCTGGGACCGTACAGGACCCCTGGATCCTACAAGTAGTATCCAAGGGGTACAGATTGGAATGTCGAGACGTTTCCCCCTCGCAGGTTCCTGTAGTCTGCTGTACCAATGTCTCCCTCCGACAGGGAGGCAGTATTGAAAACAATTCACAAGCTGTATTCCCAGCAGGTGATAATAAAATTACCCCTCCTACAACAAGGAAAGGGGTATTATTCCACACTATATGGTGGTACTGAAGCCAGAAGGCTAGGTGAGACCTATTCTAAATCTGAAATATTTGAACACTTACAAAGGTTCAAATCCAGATGCAGTCACTCAGAGCAGTGATAGCGAACCGGGAAGAAGGGGACTATATGGTGTCCCGGGACATCAGGGATGCTTACCTCCATGTCCCAAAATTTGCCTTTCTCACCAAGGGTACCTCAGGTTCGTGGTACAGAACTGTCACTATCAGTTTCAGACGATGCCGTTGGATTGTCCAAGGCACCCCGGGTCCTTACCAAGGTAATGACCGAAATGAGGATTCGTCTTCAAAGAAAATGGACGACCTCCTGATAAGAACAAGGTCCAGAGAACAGTTGGAGGTCGGAGTAGCACTATCTCAAGTAGTTCTACGACAGCACGGGTGGATTCTAAATATTCCAAAACCGCAGTTGTTCCGACGACACGTCTGCTGGTCCTATGGATGATTCTGGACACAGTCCAGAAAAAGGTGTTTCTCCCAGAGGAGAAAGCCAGGGAGTTATCCGAGCTAATCGGGATCCTCCTAAAACCAGGAAAAGTGTCAGTGCATCATTGCACAAGAGTCCTGGTAAAAATGGTGGCTTATTACGAAGCGATTCCATTCGGCAGATTTCACGCAAGAACTCTTCAGTGGGATCTGCTGGACAAATGGTCCGGATCGCATCTTCAGATGCATCAGCGGATAACCCTATATCCAAGGACAAGGGTGTCTCTCCTGTGGTGATTACAGAGTGCTCATCTTCTAGAGGGCCGCAGATTCGGCATTCAGGATTGGATGCTGGTGACCACGGAGGCCAGCCTGAGAGGCTGGGGAGCAGTCACACAGGGAAAAAATTTCCAGGGAGTGTGATCAAGTCTGGAGAATTCTCTCCACATAAATATACTGGAGCTAAGAGCAAATTTATAATGCTCTAAGCTTAGCAAGACCTCTGCTTCAAGGTCAGCCGGTATTGATCCAGTGGGATAACATCACGGCAGTCGCCCACGTAAACAGAAAGGGAGGCACAAGAAGCAGGAGGGCAGTGGCAAAACTGCAAGGATTTTTCGCTAGGCGGAAAATCATGTGATAGCACTGTCAGCAGTGTTCATTCCGGGAGTGGACGACTGGGAAGCAGACTTCCTCAGCAGGCACGACCTCCACCCGGGAGAGTGGGAACTTCATCGGGAAGTTTTCCGCATGATTGTGAACCGTTGGGAAAGACCAAAGGTGGACATGATGGCGTCCCGCCCGAACAAAAAACGGGACAGGTATTGCGCCAGGTCACGAGACCTTCAGGCGATAGCTGTGGACGTCCTGGTAACACCGTGGGTGTAACAGTCGGTGTATGTGTTCCCTCCTCTGCTTCTCATAACCAAGGTATTGAGAATTATAAGACGTAGAGGAGTAAGAACTATACTCGTGGCTCCGGATTGGCCAAGAGGGACTTGGTACCCGGAACTTCAAGAGATGCTCACAGAGGACTAATGGCCTCGGGAGCTAAGAAGGGACTTGCTTCAGCAAGTACCATGTCTGTTCCAAGACTTACCGCGACTGCGTTTGACGGCAGGGTGGTTGAACGCCGGATCCTAAGGGAAAAGGCATTTCGGAAGAGGTCATACCTACCCTGGTCAAAGCCAGGAAGGAGGTGACCGCACAACGTTATCACCACATGTGGTGAAAATATGTTGCGTGGGTGAGGCCAGGAAGGCCCCACGAAGAAATTTCAACTCGATTTCTGCACTTCCTGCAAACAGGAGTGTCTATGAGCCTCAAATTGGGGTCCATTAAGGTTCAAGTTTCGGCCCTGTAGATTTTCTTCCAGAAAGAATTGGCTTCGGTTCCTGAAGTCCAGACGTTTGTCAAGGGAGTATTGCATATACAGCCCCTTTTGTGCCTCCAGTGGCACCGTGGGATCTCAACGTAGTGTTGGGATTCCTCAAATCATATTGGTTTGAACCGCTCAAATCTGTGGATTTGAAATATCTCACATGGAAAGTGACCATGCTGTTGGCCCTGGCCTCGGCCAGGCGATTGTCAGAATTGGCGGCTTTGTCTTACAAAAGCCCATATTTAATTTTCCATTCGGACAGGGCAGAACTGCGGACTTGTCCCCAGTTTCTTCCTAAGGTGGTGTCAGCGTTTCACCTGAAACAACCTATTGTGGTGCCTGCGGCTACTAGGGACTTGGAGGACTCCAAGTTGCTAGACGTTGTCAGGGCCCTGAAAATATATATATATATATATATATATATATATAATTCCAGGACGGCTGGAGTCAGAAAGTCTGACTTGCTGTTTATATTGTATGCACCCAAAAAGCTGGGTGCTCCTGCTTCTAAGCAGACTATTGCTCGTTGGATTGGTAGTACAATTCAGCTTGCACATTCTGTGGCAGGCCTGCCACAGCCAAAATCTGTAAATGCCCATTCCACAAGGAAGGTGGGCTCATCTTGGGCGGCTGCCCGAGGGGTCTCGGCTTTACAACTTTGCCGAGCAGCTACGTGGTCAGGGGGGAACTCGTTTGTAAAATTCTACAAATTTGATACCCTGGCTGAGGAGGACCTGGAGTTTCTCTCATTCGGTGCTGCAGAGTCATCTGCACTCTCCCGCCCGTTTGGGAGCTTTGGTATAATCCCCATGGTCCTGACGGAGTCCCCAGCATCCACTAGGACGTTAGAGAAAATAAGATTTTACTTACCGATAAATCTATTTCTCGTAGTCCGTAGTGGATGCTGGGCGCCCATCCCAAGTGCGGATTGTCTGCATTACTTGTACATAATTATTGTTACAAAAATCGGGTTGTTATTATTGTGGGCCATCTTTTCAGAGGCTCCTTCGTTGTTATCATACTGTTAACTGGGTTCAAATCACAGGTTGTACGGTGTGATTGGTGTGGCTGGTATGAGTCTTACCCGGGATTCAAGATCCTTCCTTATTGTGTACGCTCGTCCGGGCACAGTACCTAACTGAGGCTTGGAGGAGGGTCATAGGGGGAGGAGCCAGTACACACCATGTGATCCTAAAAGCTTACTTTTGTGCCCTGTCTCCTGCGGAGCCGCTATTCCCCATGGTCCTGACGGAGTCCCCAGCATCCACTACGGACTACGAGAAATAGATTTATCGGTAAGTAAAATCTTATTATTCCATCTTAAAAAGAGTACAGTTCCCCAAAATACTTAGACATACCAAACATTGAATTAAATCAAACGTAAAAGTGACCTTTAATGTATACAAAATTTGTTGATCACATAATCCGATAATCACTACTCTAGTCATAAATGACAATACCAATTAATGTTTTACGCCAAAAAGATCTGAAATGTTTACAAATGACTGAAACTGCACATGTAATATAGGAGCAATTCAAACTGGGACCTCATTCATTATCCGCATAACACTCGGTCAAAAGCATAAATACAAAAAACAAGTTAATTGGCATTAATGATCCTTAATCATATTGCTCCCTAACCGTCAATTATTGTGATATTTGAAAAAGATCACATAAATATAAAATAATGTAAAGTTAGAGTAACCCAATATGGAAAAGACACAATTGTCACCTCAATTAGTAAAGTATTGAGGTCCTTTAGAATAACAGTATAGGCTTGTATTAGAGAGAACAGTATTCACCTCAATTGATCAAGCATGAGCGTCCCAGGAGCAACAATGGTGGTCATTCCGAGTTGTTCGCTCATTGCCGATTTTCGCTATATTGCGATTTTCCGCTTACTGCGCATGCGCAATGTCCGCAGTGCGACTGCGCCAAGTAAATTTGCTATGCAGTTAGGTATTTTACTCACGGCATTGCGAGGTCTTTTCTTTGTTCTGGTGATCGTAATGTGATTGACAGGAAGTGGGTGTTTCTGGGCGGAAACTGGCCGTTTTAAGGGTGTGTGTGAAAAAACGCTGCAGTTTCTGGGAAAAACGCGGGAGTGGCTGGAGAAACGGGGGAGTGTCTGGGCGAACACTGGGTGTGTTTGTGACGTCAAACCAGGAACGAAACTGACTGAACTGATCGCAGTGGCAGAGTAAGTCTGGAGCTACTCAGAAACTGCTAAGAAATTTCTACTCGCAATTTTGAGAATCTTTCGTTCGCAATTTTGCTATACTAAGATACACTCCCAGAGGGCGGCAGCTTAGCGTGTGCAATGCTGCTAAAAGCAGCTAGCGAGCGAACAACTCGGAATGAGGGCCAATATACTGTAAGCTTGTGATAAAGATAACAGAAACGCTGATGTGTTCTAATTGCTAAAACGTTTGTTGCTTATGTAAGTGGTAGCAACACTGTTATTTTATGATTGCCACATTGTTAGAATTTTTTGTTGAAGAAAGCGATTGATACAATTTGATTCAGCAGATTGTGCAGTAACATAGTTATTTGCATAGGTATTTCCAGTTAAAACAGGAATACATAATTGTGTACCTGCACTGTATAATGTACTGTAAATAAAAAAAATAAGACAGACAGAACACTTCTGCTGTTGGTGTTAGATGCTGATCGTAACCCTGATGCCAAAGGACAGTGCAGGGAGACTACAACAAATTCGCCAATGAGAGAGTGCTGAAAAATAGGAAAAAATATTGAGCTAATATGTGAGGTAAATTACCGAGAGTGTAGTACAGTATATAGTGATAGAGGGTCCCTTCTGCTGTCTGCGTTAGGGGGAACGGGTCACCCTGATACTAAAAAGCTTTTCTGTGTGCCCTTCACGATCGCTGATAAGAGCAGGACCAGAAAAAAATGTGTGCATTTACATCCCTGTGGACATTTTCAAGCGTGCCCCCCAAAAAGTGTATTTTCAGTGTGACATTGTGTGAGCTCACCCGTGCTGTTCCACGGACCCCGGGATGTACTGTTTATGTTGTATTTTATATTGTGCTATACCTAGTGTCACCCTCTCCGTGTAACCCACTGCTGTCATCCTCTCCACAGCATCACCCTCTCTCTGGCACCCACTTCTGTCACCCTCTCCCTGGTGTCACCCTCTCCCTGTCTCCCAATGCTGTCAGTGTCACCTTCTCTCTGGCACCCACTTCTGTCACCCTCTCCCTGGTGTCACCCTCTCCCTGTCTCCCAATGCTGTCAGTGTCACCTTCTTTCTGGCACCCACTTCTGTCACCCTCTCCCTGGTGTCACCCTCTCCCTGTCTCCCAATGCTGTCAGTGTCACCTTCTCTCTGGCACCCACTTCTGTCACCCTCTCCCTGTTTCCCTAATGCTGTCAGTGTCACCTTCTCTCTGACACCCACTTCTGTCACCCTCTCCCTGGTGTCACCCACTCTGTCACCCAATGCTGTCAGCATCACCTTCTCTGTGTCACCCAATGCTGTCATCCTTTCCCTGGTGTCACCCTCTCTGTCTCCCAATGCTGTCAGTGTCACCTTCTCTCTGTGACCCACTGCTGTCACCCTCTCCCTGGCATCACCCTCCCCCCTTAATATTTATTTTTTATATTACAAAATTTACAATATATTAGCCGCCTGCTCATCACAAGTTTGGCAGTGGCTGCATCGCACTGAGATGCAAATTAGCGGCAGGGGGGCCAGGATGGTTGATGGCGGCAATTTTGTAGTAGATTGGCATAGGCAGCAGCCATTAGCAGCAGCAGCAGTGGGTATTGGCTTGTGGGGCAGTAGCAGACATCAGCTCAGCGGTGGTAGGGGTCATCGGTGGGCCTCTGCGTACATTATGGCTGCAGTGCCTCACCAGCCACTGACCTCACCGCACGCCACTGGTGCAGACAGCTGTCCACTCTGAATACACCATAGCTTAAATACTGGAGAATTTGGAGGCAGGAAATTACCTTTGAAAAAGTCACGTGGAGCGTGACGAAACGTGTTAGGAACTTAGGACCCGCCTCTCTACACACCTTGCTCAGGTGTCATACATTTGGTGCAACGCTCAGTGCTCCCAGACGGGTACGCTCCTGACTGTCTTCCCGTTTCCAGCGGCCGCTGCCACTCACGCCGCCTAAGCCAGCTTACAGCATACAGCATCTCATCCCCTCTCCGCTGCACAGCACTTGTGGGCAACGCAGGACATCCGACCGGGGACGCCCGGCAAACGGACCTGCCCACCGGAGAGGTATTAATTACTGAAAGTTTACTGGCCACATACAGTCTATCTATCATTGGAGCTCAAACATTGCACCCACTGTTCATTGTTGTGCACACTCAGCAGCATTCATTGTCAGCTGCGGAACATGGACTTCAGCTCTATATACTACTAGAGATGAGCGCCTGAAATTTTTCGGGTTTTGTGTTTTGGTTTTGGGTTCGGTTCCGCGGCCGTGTTTTGGGTTCGACCGCGTTTTGGCAAAACCTCACCGAATTTTTTTTGTCGGATTCGGGTGTGTTTTGGATTCGGGTGTTTTTTTAAAAAAACACTAAAAAACAGCTTAAATCATAGAATTTGGGGGTCATTTTGATCCCATATTATTATTAACCTCAAAAACCATAATTTCCACTCATTTTCAGTCTATTCTGAATACCTCACACCTCACAATATTATTTTTAGTCCTAAAATTTGCACCAAGGTCGCTGGATGACTAAGCTAAGCGACACTAGTGGCCGACACAAACACCTGGCCCATCTAGGAGTGGCACTGCAGTGTCACGCAGGATGTCCCTTCCAAAAAACCCTCCCCAATCAGCACATGACGCAAAGAAAAAAAGAGGCGCAATGAGGTAGCTGACTGTGTGAGTAAGATAAGCGACCCTAGTGGCCGACACAAACACCGGGCCCATTTAGGAGTGGCACTGCAGTGTCACGCAGGATGTCCCTTCCAAAAAACCCTCCCCAATCAGCACATGACGCAAAGAAAAAAAGAGGCGCAATGAGGTAGCTGACTGTGTGAGTAAGATTAGCGACCCTAGTGGCCGACACAAACACCGGGCCCATTTAGGAGTGGCACTGCAGTGTCACGCAGGATGTCCCTTCCAAAAAACCCTCCCCAATCAGCACATGACGCAAAGAAAAAAAGAGGCGCAATGAGGTAGCTGACTGTGTGAGTAAGATTAGCGACCCTAGTGGCCGACACAAACACCGGGCCCATTTAGGAGTGGCACTGCAGTGTCACGCAGGATGTCCCTTCCAAAAAACCCTCCCCAATCAGCACATGACGCAAAGAAAAAAAGAGGCGCAATGAGGTAGCTGACTGTGTGAGTAAGATTAGCGACCCTAGTGGCCGACACAAACACCGGGCCCATTTAGGAGTGGCACTGCAGTGTCACGCAGGATGTCCCTTCCAAAAAACCCTCCCCAAACAGCACATGACGCAAAGAAAAATAAAAGAAAAAAGAGGTGCAAGATGGAATTGTCCTTGGGCCCTCCCACCCACCCTTATGTTGTATAAACAAAACAGGACATGCACACTTTAACCAACCCATCATTTCAGTGACAGGGTCTGCCACACGACTGTGACTGATATGACGGGTTGGTTTGGACCCCCCCCAAAAAAGAAGCAATTAATCTCTCCTTGCACAAACTGGCTCTACAGAGGCAAGATGTCCACCTCATCATCACCCTCCGATATATCACCGTGTACATCCCCCTCCTCACAGATTATCAATTCGTCCCCACTGGAATCCACCATCTCAGCTCCCTGTGTACTTTGTGGAGGCAATTGCTGCTGGTCAATGTCTCCGCGGAGGAATTGATTATAATTCATTTTAATGAACATCATCTTCTCCACATTTTCTGGATGTAACCTCGTACGCCGATTGCTGACAAGGTGAGCGGCGGCACTAAACACTCTTTCGGAGTACACACTTGTGGGAGGGCAACTTAGGTAGAATAAAGCCAGTTTGTGCAATGGCCTCCAAATTGCCTCTTTTTCCTGCCAGTATAAGTATGGACTGTGTGACGTGCCTACTTGGATGCGGTCACTCATATAATCCTCCACCATTCTTTCAATGGTGAGAGAATCATATGCAGTGACAGTAGACGACATGTCCGTAATCGTTGTCAGGTCCTTCAGTCCGGACCAGATGTCAGCATCAGCAGTCGCTCCAGACTGCCCTGCATCACCGCCAGCGGGTGGGCTCGGAATTCTGAGCCTTTTCCTCGCACCCCCAGTTGCGGGAGAATGTGAAGGAGGAGATGTTGACAGGTCGCGTTCCGCTTGACTTGACAATTTTCTCACCAGCAGGTCTTTCAACCCCAGCAGACTTGTGTCTGCCGGAAAGAGAGATCCAAGGTAGGCTTTAAATCTAGGATCGAGCACGGTGGCCAAAATGTAGTGCTCTGATTTCAACAGATTGACCACCCGTGAATCCTTGTTAAGCGAATTAAGGGCTCCATCCACAAGTCCCACATGCCTAGCGGAATCGCTCCGTGTTAGCTCCTCCTTCAATGTCTCCAGCTTCTTCTGCAAAAGCCTGATGAGGGGAATGACCTGACTCAGGCTGGCAGTGTCTGAACTGACTTCACGTGTGGCAAGTTCAAAGGGCATCAGAACCTTGCACAACGTTGAAATCATTCTCCACTGCGCTTGAGACAGGTGCATTCCACCTCCTATATCGTGCTCAATTGTATAGGCTTGAATGGCCTTTTGCTGCTCCTCCAACCTCTGAAGCATATAGAGGGTTGAATTCCACCTCGTTACCACTTCTTGCTTCAGATGATGGCAGGGCAGGTTCAGTAGTTTTTGGTGGTGCTCCAGTCTTCTGTACGTGGTGCCTGTACGCCGAAAGTGTCCCGCAATTTTTCTGGCCACCGACAGCATCTCTTGCACGCCCCTGTCGTTTTTTAAATAATTCTGCACCACCAAATTCAAGGTATGTGCAAAACATGGGACGTGCTGGAATTTGCCCATATTTAATGCACACACAATATTGCTGGCGTTGTCCGATGCCACAAATCCACAGGAGAGTCCAATTGGGGTAAGCCATTCCGCGATGATCTTCCTCAGTTGCCGTAAGAGGTTTTCAGCTGTGTGCGTATTCTGGAAACCGGTGATACAAAGCGTAGCCTGCCTAGGAAAGAGTTGGCGTTTGCGAGATGCTGCTACTGGTGCCGCCACTGCTGTTCTTGCGGCGGGAGTCCATACATCTACCCAGTGGGCTGTCACAGTCATATAGTCCTTACCCTGCCCTGCTCCACTTGTCCACATGTCCGTGGTTAAGTGGACATTGGGTACAGCTGCATTTTTTAGGACACTGGTGACTCTTTTTCTGAGGTCTGTGTAAATTTTCGGTATCGCCTGCCTAGAGAAATGGAACCTAGATGGTATTTGGTACCGGGGACACAGTACCTCCAACAAGTCTCTAGTTGGCTCTGCAGTAATGATGGATACCGGAACCACGGTTCTCACCACCCAGGATGCCAAGGCCTCAGTTATCCGCTTTGCAGTAGGATGACTGCTGTGATATTTCATCTTCCTCGCAAAGGACTGTTGGACAGTCAATTGCTTGGTGGAAGTAGTAAAAGTGGTCTTACGACTTCCCCTCTGGGATGACCATCGACTCCCAGCAGCAACAACAGCAGCGCCAGCAGCAGTAGGCGTTACACGCAAGGATGCAACGGAGGAATCCCAGGCAGGAGAGGACTCGTCAGAATTGCCAGTGACATTGCCTGCAGGACTATTGGCATTCCTGGGGAAGGAGGAAATTGACACTGAGGGAGTTGGTGGGGTGGTTTGCGTGAGCTTGGTTACAAGAGGAAGGGATTTACTGGTCAGTGGACTGCTTCCGCTGTCACCCAAAGTTTTTGAACTTGTCACTGACTTATTATGAATGCGCTGCAGGTGACGTATAAGGGAGGATGTTCCGAGGTGGTTAACGTCCTTACCCCTACTTAATACAGCTTGACAAAGGGAACACACGGCTTGACACCTGTTGTCCGCATTTCTGTTGAAATAGTTCCACACCGAAGAGCTGATTTTTTTGGTATTTTCACCAGGCATGTCAACGGCCATATTCCTCCCACGGACAACAGGTGTCTCCCCGGGTGCCTGACTTAAACAAAACACCTCACCATCAGAATCCTCCTGGTCAATTTCCTCCCCAGCGCCAGCAACACCCATATCCTCCTCATCCTGGTGTACTTCAACACTGACATCTTCAATCTGACTATCAGGAACTGGACTGCGGGTGCTCCTTCCAGCACTTGCAGGGGGCGTGCAAATGGTGGAAGGCGCATGCTCTTCACGTCCAGTGTTGGGAAGGTCAGGCATCGCAACCGACACAATTGGACTCTCCTTGTGGATTTGGGATTTCGAAGAACGCACAGTTCTTTGCGGTGCTACTGCTTTTGCCAGCTTGAGTCTTTTCATTTTTCTAGCGAGAGGCTGAGTGCCTCCATCCTCATGTGAAGCTGAACCACTAGCCATGAACATAGGCCAGGGCCTCAGCCGTTCCTTGCCACTCCGTGTGGTAAATGGCATATTGGCAAGTTTACGCTTCTCCTCCGACAATTTTATTTTAGGTTTTGGAGTCCTTTTTTTTACTGATATTTGGTGTTTTGGATTTGACATGCTCTGTACTATGACATTGGGCATCGGCCTTGGCAGACGACGTTGCTGGCATTTCATCGTCTCGGCCATGACTAGTGGCAGCAGCTTCAGCACGAGGTGGAAGTGGATCTTGATCTTTCCCTAATTTTGGAACCTCAACATTTTTGTTCTCCATATTTTAATAGGCACAACTAAAAGGCACCTCAGGTAAACAATGGAGATGGATGGATACTAGTATACAATTAAGGACGGACTGCCGAGTGCCGACACAGAGGTAGCTACAGCCGTGAACTACCGTACTGTGTCTGCTGCTAATATAGACTGGTTGATAAAGAGATGTAGTAGTATGTATGTATAAAGAAGAAAGAAAAAAAAACCACGGGTAGGTGGTATACAATTATGGACGGACTGCCGAGTGCCGACACAGAGGTAGCCACAGCCGTGAACTACCGTACTGTACTGTGTCTGCTGCTAATATAGACTGGTTGATAAAGAGATGTCGTAGTATGTATGTATGAAGAAGAAAGAAAAAAAACCACGGTTAGGTGGTATACAATTATGGACGGACTGCCGAGTGCCGACACAGAGGTAGCCACAGCCGTGAACTACCGTACTGTACTGTGTCTGCTGCTAATATAGACTGGTTGATAAAGAGATGTCGTAGTATGTATGTATAAAGAAGAAAGAAAAAAAAACCACGGTTAGGTGGTATACAATTATGGACGGACTGCCGAGTGCCGACACAGAGGTAGCCACAGCCGTGAACTACCGTACTGTACTGTGTCTGCTGCTAATATAGACTGGTTGATAAAGAGATGTCGTAGTATGTATGTATGAAGAAGAAAGAAAAAAAAACCACGGTTAGGTGGTATACAATTATGGACGGACTGCCGAGTGCCGACACAGAGGTAGCCACAGCCGTGAACTACCGTACTGTACTGTGTCTGCTGCTAATATAGACTGGTTGATAAAGAGATGTCGTAGTATGTATGTATAAAGAAGAAAGAAAAAAAAACCACGGTTAGGTGGTATACAATTATGGACGGACTGCCGAGTGCCGACACAGAGGTAGCCACAGCCGTGAACTACCGTACTGTACTGTGTCTGCTGCTAATATAGACTGGTTGATAAAGAGATGTAGTAGTATGTATGTATAAAGAAGAAAGAAAAAAAAACCACGGGTAGGTGGTATACAATTATGGATGGACTGCCGAGTGCCGACACAGAGGTAGCTACAGCCGTGAACTACCGTACTGTGTCTGCTGCGACTGGATGATAAATAATGATATAAAAAATATATATATATCACTACTGCAGCCGGACAGGTATATATATTATATAATGACGGACCTGCTGGACACTGTCTGTCAGCAGAATGAGTTTTTTATAGAATAAAAAAAAAAACACCACACAAGTGAAGTCACACGACGAGTGTTTAACTTTTTCAGGCAATCACAATATAGTATACTACTAACTATACTGGTGGTCAGTGTGGTCAGGTCACTGGTCAGTCACACTGGCAGTGGCACTCCTGCAGCAAAAGTGTGCACTGTTTAATTTTAATATAATATGTACTCCTGGCTCCTGCTATAACCTATAACTGGCACTGCAGTGCTCCCCAGTCTCCCCCACAATTATAAGCTGTGTGAGCTGAGCACAGTCAGATATATAATATATACATAGATGATGCAGGCATGCAGCACACTGGGCTGAGCAGTGCACACAGATATGGTATGTGACTGAGTCACTGTGTGTACCGTTTTTTTCAGGCAGAGAACGGATATATTAAATAAAACAACTGCACTGCTGGTGGTCACTGTGGTCAGTCACTAAACTCTGCACTCTCTTCTACAGTATCAGCCTCAGGTCAATCTCTCTCTCTCTCTCCTAATCTAAATGGAGAGGACGCCAGCCACGTCCTCTCCCTATCAATCTCAATGCACGTGTGAAAATGGCGGCGACGCGCGGCTCCTTATATAGAATCCGAGTCTCGCGAGAATCCGACAGCGTCATGATGACGTTCGGGCGCGCTCGGGTTAACCGAGCAAGGCGGGAAGATCCGAGTCGCTCGGACCCGTGAAAAAAAACATGAAGTTCGTGCGGGTTCGGATTCAGAGAAACCGAACCCGCTCATCTCTATATACTACAGCTGCTGTATGTTATAAGTCCTTGAATTGTGTTGACACTTTGAGACAAGCTATTTAGCATAATTCATCCATTCTTCATTATTTTTATTGTCATTATCATACGCTATATTTATTTTCTCATTAAATTTTTATATTTTATATTTTACACGTTGGCTCTCTCTTCATTACATTTCTGACATTCAGCGCAGCCGTTTTTCTTGTTATCTTTCTGCTACATTATTACACATAGATGTCCGGCTAGCGCAGGATTTCAAAAATGTGTTTCTAGTATACACTTAATTCATGTGATTATCCTCTGCTGAGGCGCTTTTTCAGCAGTCAATTTATTTAGGTACAGCTTCATACACAAGGCTCGCAGTTCAGATTATTAGGCAGTTCTCCAAACAGCATCTGTTACAGCAGTACTGGTTCATAATAGCATTGCAGCGCTTGATCATATCACAGGTTCAGTGGCCCTGACATCCCCACACCCCTTTCTGGATGCTAGTCACCATCAGAAGCCAAGTCTTCATGGCTTGAACATATACTTAAAGGCTCAAGAAAAAGAATAAGAACGCTTAGAGATGATATATGTTCACAATATAAAAACAGTTTTAATACACATCCTTAAAAATGAAAATTCAACTGACACAACAAATCACGTATTTTTTTTTCCGTTAGTTAACGAATGCAGCAATGAAATAAATGAAAGGTGCCTATGGAGAAATCGTGTTAAAAATGTTCCAGGCAAAGTATATGGCTGTCTTTTTGAAAGGATAGACTTAAATATACTCAGTTTGTTCAACCAGTTTATGTATATTACCAGCTCTGTGGTCCAGAATTTAGGTCCCAATTGGCGGAGGTTCCAGATGGCAACAGGATCCACCACACTATTTAGATGGTATCCTTTTCCACAGTTGGTTTTCAGAAGTGGTTTCTTTGGGTAGAAATCCAATTAGGTGCAGCCCATCCAGTTGAAGGAACTCCTTCCAAAGTAGTTCTCAATATAAACACCACTCTACTTCAGTAGGCATCAAAGTTCTGACGCTTTTCGCTGCTCCAGGCAGCTTTTTCAAAGGTAATTAGCAATGGTCCAAATTTCAATTATAAACGGTTGTGGACCATGAAGCTGCGTTTCATTGGTCACTCAATTAACAAACTAATAATCATTAAAATCACAAAGTATTGTTCATAGTATTGATAGGAAGGAAGTAGAGGCAACACCCATGCTATTTCTCAAAATTACTAAAACCACAGTTAGAAAGGGATATTTCATTTTTTTAAATTTATTCATTATAGATGATTCTGGTGACATGATAGATTAACAACAGACAAAGAGGGGGAAGGGGGTGCAAATCCCCACCCCTAAATTCCCTTCCGCACACTGAAAATTACCTGTAACCATCCCTGAACCTATCTGGTAATAAAATTCAGAGAATTAGTTACAAATGTTTGCAAACACATGTTTAGCTGCTGGCCACTTCACGGCTTCTCTGATACAGCAGTCCTAACCTACATAATAGCAGTGCCCACATAGGGCCATGTAATTTGTCACAGTAGGCCTCATAATAAAGGCTATTACTAAAACACTTGCAGACAGAGAGCTAACTTACCCGGGAGCCACCCCCAGGATCTCCCATTGGCACTACAAATGCTGCTCCCATTCAATGCCCCTTGCACACAAGCAGACAAACAATTTGGAAGCTGCTCAATCATACCTGGAGATAATTATATATCAGGTGCTGGAAGGGGGAGGGGTCACAGCTAAAAACCTGGGACGCACGCCAGGGATGTACATCTGGGACACATACCTGGGACGCACACCTGGGACGAAGTACATCAGTTCCTGTATTCTGCTCTGGAATCATGGCTGCCAGAGATCGCCCATACTGTAGGGGAGAGCTCAGACTCCTCATTAGCTGGCGGGACCGAGCTCTCGCCAGCAACAAGTTGAAAGTACGAGCATACAGGAGGGAAATTCATAGGAGGAAGAGACCCATCTGTTGATTGGTCTCTAATGGTCACATGATGAGGTTAATATTAAGATCTATTACCCTATTGCAGGAGAGTGGTGTTTATATTGAGAACTACATGCATGGGATAGGCATATGAATAGCTTTACAAAGAATTAAGGTTCAAAAAGGGTTGAGATTGCCTAAAGGATAAAAAAAAGGGCAGACTAGATGGGCCAAGTGGTTCTTATCTGCCGTCAAATTCTATGTTTCTATGTTACTTTGGAAGGAGTTCCTTCAACTGGCTGGGCTGCACCTAACTGGCTTTCTACTCAAAGAAACCACTTCTGAAAACCAACTATGCACTAAGGATACCATCAAAATAGTGTGCCATATACTTTGCCTGGAAATTTATTTAACACCACTTCTCCATAGGCACCTTTTATTTATTTAATTGCTGCATTCGTTAACTAACAAAAACATTTTTTTATATGTGATTTATTCTGTCAGTTGAATTTTCATTTTTAAGAATGTGTATTAAAACAGTTTTTGTATTGTGAACATATATCATCTCTAAGCGCTGTTATTCTTTTTCTTGTGCTTTTACCTTTTGTGGTTTTGGGAGATTGACTATCTTCGTATTTACAGCTGCTGGTTAAAAACACACATTAAAGTGCCCAAATATTTTCTATATTTTTATATATAATCCTTTGCACATAATTAAAGGCTGATCACATGAAGGGCCGTAGAGAGCCACGCCGGGCCCCGGTAAAGGGGTGTGTGGTTTAAGAAAGGGTCGTGACAATGGTCTTTACTATAAAAATATTAATATAAAAATATAATCCCTACCTTACTTGAACGGAGAGCAGGTCCCTCTGTCCCGGTCAGCTCCATCTTCCCAGTGATATTTGGGAAGATGACACTGGCCACTAGAGAGCACAGTGCCAGAGTCTTTGCTTTGTATGTGCGGCGCCAACTTCCCGAAGGTTCAATAAACCTCACTTAAGGGGATGAAAAGGTGGTTGTCTAGGTATCCATTTCCCTGGGCCTGAGCAGGTCCCCCTCTCCAGGGGTGAGGGGGTGGACTTGGATGGGGTGAGGGGGAGGGGGCCCCAAAGCATAATTGCCGCACCTGGGCCCACCGCTCGCTAGTTCCTCCACTGGCCAAGATGGATAGAAGAAGTTTTGGGCTGCTGCTGGGTCCTAGTGACCGCCGGCTGCAGCAGCGCTGGCTGTACTTCCTTGCAGAGGCAGCACAGAAGGAAGAACTGGTGCACCTAATACCCGCCAGCTGCTGCAGCGCTGGAGGGAGCACTGGGACACATCCAAGCACGCCGAGTTATTGTATGTGAATTGGTGGGAGGGGAGCACAGCCACTAAGGAGAGGACGGGGCCCAGCCTACTGGCAAACCATCGCGGTATCCTGCTGGGCCAATACACTCCTTCTAACAGACACTGATTATGACCTCAGAACCCATAATTTAGACTTTACATTGAATTTACAGTACCCCCTTTTTACACAATACAGCAGCCAGACTCCCCTCTTGACACATTATGGCAGCAGAGTCCCCTTTTTACGCATTACAGCAGCAATCCCCTTTTTTATGCATTACAGCAGCAGAGTCCCCTTTTTTACGCATTACGGGAGCAGAGCCCCCCCTTTTACACATTACAGCAGCAATTATCACTGAGTACTGTACATGAAGTGATGCAAAGTTAGATAAGACAAACATCCAGTACTACACCTTATTAATAACAACCACATCTAGCTCACACACACAATTATAGTCACGCCAGGGCAGCCTTTACTTAGCTGTGCTCCTGCTTCTCTGTCATGGCACAAACGATAAGCCTGGCGGACGGGTTGTGGCAGGCACCGGCCACACTTCCCTACCTTCCACACCACCCCTGCTTTCCTACAGCCAGGAAGGCCAGACATTGACCTGCGGTGGCAGTCATGCTGTGGGGCGGGCGCCGCAGCCCGGCCCAGGACACAGTGGCAGAGTTAGTTGTGGGACTGGAAACTCCCTGCATGTGAGGGAAGAGTGAGGGGCATGTTGCGCCGTGCGGCACATCGGAGCATCACTGAGTTTCTGTGCATGCGCAGAAGCTTTCTCCTAACGCTGCTCAATCAGATCTGTGCTCCAACCCTTACAGCCGGACCAGTGAGTGAAGGGGACCGGCACAGTAAGCTGGCGGCGAGACCGGCCTACCAAGGTCTGGCATGGTATCCCGGCGGACCAATCCGCTCCTGGGTATGGGTGAGATGGGCTGTCTTTTAGGGTGTGTAGCGATCTAAGTCAGTTTTCCCATTCTCTGCAGTTTTTGAAACAAAAGGGTGTACTGCAACTTTTGAATCATCCTGTATATATATATATATATATATATATTTATTTGTCAGTGGCTGGAGAGGCATTTGCTGCTACCCAACCGCCCCCCCCCCCCTCCATAATAAAAAACAAAAAAACAAAAACAAATGTAGAGTCCCCTTTGCATCACTAAATCAGCAACGGGCTGGTCCAGCCAGGGGGAGTAATGCCATTGCAGGGGAGACACTCAGTATGGGTTCCCCCTGCCATAACATTAACACCCCCCAAACCAGTCAGCCCAGGGTTGGCAT